>NC_045654.1:14465314-14771478 GCF_009829145.1 Chiroxiphia lanceolata | reverse complement strand
ACTTTGCTTAGAATTAGCAATCAGACCTCATTAGAAACAGGTCTATAGGAACCCACAAGGGCAAAGGAGAGAATTTTTTTCCTTCAGCAGTTTAATATTAGCAGATATTACTAAGCATTTAGTTATCAAAAAATCACAAAATAAATGAGAATCAAGTGTCTAGGATATCTAGAAAAAAAGCATTGTATTTTTCACCAAAACCATAATTTTGAGATTATTTGAGAAAAATCTTACTTGGCAGATGCCCATTGTTCTCAAGACAGAAGGATGGGCAATACATTGCTGATAAATATGAAGGAGGTCTAGCAGAGGAGTGTGAGAAGAGGCAGGTTCCCTTGTCTTGGTTCTGGTATGAGGCTAACAGGCATTCTCACTTCTCTCTCATGTACCCACTCACTCTGAAAGGGCATGGAAAGCTTTCCCTGTTTGCACAGCACTCAATAGAGACAGTTAATGAGTTCTCAAAAAATCATGTCTTTGCTTCAAAATATGTTTACACTTTTTGATGTGCAAGGGACAGATTCCACAAGTTATTCATGTTTCCAAGCAGCTTTCCAAGCACCAGCCATTGAGGGATGTCCAACCAGAAAACAGAGTCAATGCCACATTTGGGCTGGGGTTTTCTCAGCCCACCTTCATCTCATCCTTACCTGGATCAACTACTTTTATGTTGTTCTTAACATGAAAGAAGTTTGAGACGTTGAACTTATCCAGGTTTGTTGGATCCTGAAAATAATAATTGAAAAAAGAAATGTCAGAGAGCTTGGTGGGCACCAGTTCCTTGCAACAGACTAGTCTGAAGGGCAGACACCACCATAATAAAAGAACAGGGGGACACAGAACAACTTCCATACTCCCCAAACCACAGAAAGATACAAAAATACAAAGTCATCAACCCCAACCAACATCAGCAATGAGCCTGTTCACACAGACTCTTGTACTCCTGATTCTGCAAAGCAAGAGTCACCACACATTGAGAAGGGGAACAACCCATGCACCTACTCCAAAACAGGTTTCCCTCTGTCAGTGGAAAAAACCCTCACAAATAGTTCCTCAAGTTGAAACTTGAGTATCATCTTACACAGGACACCTGGGACATATTTATTCCTCCCTCAAAAATACAGCATCATGATACACCAGGAGAAGTTTGATTAGAATTAGTGTGGATTAGAATTAGCATGCTAAGTGTGAGAGCAGTGCAGTGAATGTTAAGCACAAGACACCATTTGCTTCTACCCCCCCCAAGAGCAGAAACACATCTGACCAGTCCAACCTGTGCTGCAGAAGACACAACCCATTTCCTCACTGATGGTACTGAGTCCTACAACACGAGAGACACATTTTTTGAAGGTAGGACTACGTAAATTTTAGAAGTGTGCCCAGTCTTTAGACATATCACTTCAGGAAGAAAACTGTCTAAACACTAATAGTTAGGCTGCCAAGCTCCTCTCATTGCATCCCTGACAGCTACTGGGCACAGAACCAGAGCAGTCTGAACGAGAAGCTGCAGGGATGGGCAGATGGATGTACCCACACCATCAAAGCCTCAAGCTCCTGGTCAGAGAAAGGCCAGGCTCGTGGTGATGTTCCCAGTCCTGTTAAGATTAAGAACTAGAGTTCAAAGACTTAAATAAGTTCTGTGTAAGTGCACAAAACCAAAACAGAAGATGAACCATGAAGAGTAACTCGGCCTACTTTTGTTTGTCTTAGCTTGTCTAAAAATATGCATTCAAATCACCATGGTTGGCAGTCTCAGGGCTTTTCTTATTAAGGTTACGAACCATAAACTCCTGTTTAGCAAATCACTAGCACAGATAAAGACTTCAAAGGGTTGCTAACTATCATGACTATTAAAAGTCTCATATTTAATGTTTTCCAGAAAGCTAAACTCTGAAAACTATTAACTTCAAGTTTTATTCCACTTGTTTTTTTCCTGTCATTTTCTGGTTTTACCCACTTAGGGAAACAGCTTAAACTCTGTTAATCTTAAGCACCATACACACAACTTGCCAAAAAGCAGGTTAAACCCAGCAGTTTTAGACCGTGTGATTTCTTGGAGGCCTGATCCCTCTCCTACCATGTGGTTGGCCGTGCTGGATCCCTCATTATTCTCAGGGCTGTCACCTTCACATGTGACCACGTCCCACTTCTTTAGCAGCTCCTCTGCACACCCACTGGCACAGGGTTGGCCCTCCCAGAGCCCTCATCCACAATTGTGAGGAAATCTGCTCTGACCTTCTGTCGCACACAGAGCAAAGAGGAATGGCTGGGGAGTGCAATATCAATTAACAGTGTGTGGCTCACCCACCTCCAGCTCTGCTCATCGGCTCTGCTTCCTGCCACAAATGTCAGCGCTGTTTAACAGCTTGTTGGGAACCACGTCTTGTCCACAGCTGATTGGCTTATACAGAGACAATAAAAGTGACATATGGAAGCACATAACAGTATGAGCCTTTCATTTTTTCCTTTAACAGGAGCAAACCTGGTAGCATTTATCCACACCCTTTTTTCTTTTCTTCTTTTTGCCCCTCCACTTCTGCAGTGCAAAGAAGATGCATTTTTTAGCATAGATCTACTAGGGAAGACTCTCTGCAGGCTGCCAGCAGAAGAGCACTGTGCCTGCTACCACTGGCACAACAGGGCTTGGCTGCAATTCATCCTGCAGAGAGGAACACACCACGTCAGTACCTGAGCACTGCCATGGAGGAGACCCACACTTCTCATTAAATCCCCTGCCAGCACACAGCTCAGTAATAGCTTACTCCAGAGCAGGAGTAATTTCTGCTGTATCCTCACAAATTTGAGTTTGTCCCTTGTTTGTGAACAGTGCAGGATGACAAACTGACAGGGCGTTAAAGGGGAAATTGTTCTTCGCTGCTCTGAACGCTTCCTACCAAATGGGATGTGAAAGCAGGGGATTGCAGCATTCTCACTTTGCTCTCCTCAGGACCTCTCACACTTGCTGGGATGGGAAGAAGTCCATAGCACTGTCAGAGTCCACCCCTGTGTCCAGCAAAGCACTACCTGACCCTGTTCCTCTCTCCATCCTGAGCTGGGGCAGACACCTGCTTCAGCCTGCCCACTCTTACGTGAGGGAATCCAGGTTATACTGATTTATGTGCTTGCGATGAAGGTCCACATCATTACACAAAGAATAATTTGTAAAATACAGGATTGAAACACACAAGGAATTAAGTCACACTAATTAATAATAAATTAATACCAGACTGTTGACCAGATTTTGTCATAAAGATTAAATGCTGGACAGCAGACATTGAGATCTAGCACTCAACTACACCCCCTAAAAAATTTACTTAGAAGATAACTTCAAATTAGGTTAAACAAAACTGTTTTGAACGCTGTGCTGAATCCTACCTTGAAAACAATTGCAAAGTGATATGATGAACAGCAATGTACCAGAATGGGAAGAAGAAAAGGGAGGTAAGAACACTGCAAACAAGAGTTAACAACATCAGCTTTGCCATCACAGACCCCCCGTCCCCAGATCTCCAAGTGCTTGACACTGTCCCTTACCACTGACTACAACTAAGAAACCTCACAGTTCTGAGCTGCCTGGCAGCACATCCAGGGCATTTGCAAGGGATGCTGAATCAGGCTGAGCTGGTCATCTTTCAAGGTAAAGAATATAACTGGGTTTAAATTTATGAGAAACACAGACAACACACAACAGCAATATTCCATTTAAAAGAGATATGAACCGGTAGAGATGGGAGAAAAATTATATGAAATAATGATAAACTGTAAGGAAAGAGAAACTTGGACAATGTAAGACCTGCACTGCAGAAGATGGAAAGTTTGACTTGAGCTTGTGGCAAGATCACAAAGCTAAGAAATGGAAATTTCAACTTTAAGGTAAAGAGCTGGAGTCTAAAGTATCCAGTCACACTAGGAGTGCTGGTGTCCAGGAAGGGCATCATATGGAACAACGTCACATGTATTTCTGGCATTATCAGCAAGATATTAAATGAGAATCCATGGCCTCTTTTGCCTGAATAACTGCACTCCAGTTCTGGTAATCCATCTCACACCCCAGGGTCTGGTGTTACTCGTTACCTCCTGCCCTGCATGGCTGGATAATATCACCATATGCTGATGAAAAACTGCCACACTACCCCAGGACATTTGCATTTCAACAGGGGAAAAAGCAATTTCTGTATGTGGATGTGTAGGAAGCACTGAGGACTCCTTTGCAAAGACAAGAACATCATAGATGTAAGACAGTATTATTAACAATTAAAGTTGTGCTTTTGCTTTTTTTAGTTTCAAATTAAAAAAAATTGCCTTTTTTAACAAGTAAACTTTATAGCAATAGGAAACAAAATTCAAAGCTACCAGCTGAGATGGTGTTTAGCAGAAAACATAACAGGGAAGGATTATGATTGGTGTTTGAATAACGTTTAGCACCGAGAACAGAAAAATAATATTATGCAATTATGTCTCCTTTGAAAAAAAAATATTTTTGGGGTTTTTTTTAATTATATATATTAGGACAGAGAAGCCAAGTTTGAGGTCAATTGCTATTGTGGTAAAAGAACACCCCTAGCAGCTGTAGGAATTCCCTTTATGTATCAATAAGGAAAAACGTGATGATACAAATAATCTGTAAACATACATTATTTATATTTTCCATTTATCATGTTGCATTTCACTACCAAACACAGGTAGGTACCTCATCTGTTTCCTAGGACATTCAGAGTCAGCCTCTGGAAATGCTAATTTCTGCTGCTAACCACACTATTACACACAGCCCTATTCAGCTGATATTTGCAAAGCAAAGAATGTTTTTCTAGCAACTTCCTTTATATCTACTTTTCTGCCAAACAGCAGGGTCAGTGATACCAACTCACTCCCAATTGCAGCCCTCTTGGATACCACAGTGCTCAATTCACATGGGGGAATGGGAAAACAACAAAGGGATGAATTTCAACCCAGAACCGAGAGGTTTTTAAGAGAAGCAGGATTTGGGACAGAGCTCTGGTGAAACACAGAAACACAGCAGACTGCAGTCATGAACTCTGGCTAAGGAACAGAGCCACAGGTGGCAGAGCTTGGCAGTGGGGAGCCAGCACGCTGCCTGCAGGGTTGTCAACAAGAGAGCCTGTACAGCAGACATCAGGCTGGCTTTCAATAATTTATATGAAGGAAATACCAGGAGAAGATAACAACACATTTCTATATCACATACACTCAAGCAGTTTTAGTGCCCACACTAGTCATGCCACTGCAGGTTGGATCCTGGCCTCAAGAGAGCAAGTCAGAATAGGGCAGCATTTGAACAGGAGAAATCAAGTTACACATGCAAGTTTGCAGTGGGTGATGTGCAGTGCAGGAAATGGCTCTTAATTCTCCTTCAACACCCTGAAGCCATTTTAGTCTGTTTGTTGAAAACTCTTCTTGAAAAAAAGAATTAAAAACCAATTTGGTGAAGGTCAAACTTTATCTGGTCATACAGATGGTCAAGTCTCTTCCAGTCCCATTCCAAGATGGGACATTTGCTATTTCTGAACTTATTTAGGAAGAGTATAGCACTGCAGAAGTTAACAACAACCCCTAATGAACTGTTTCCTTCAGAGGAACAAATCTACTCACACATTACTGATGCCACCTTAACAGGGCAAGCAGTGCATGGACGAGCCCTCCTGGCACCCAATGCCCCAGTGACTGCCCAGCTACCAGAATATACCTGGTTTGTGCCAACAGTTACTCCTCTGAGTGAGACAGAAACATGTCAAGAACACAATGAAGATGAAAAGTAGTGATAAAAACCCACACAGGGAACAACTAAACTGCTAGCTGCTGCCCTTTGAGACTTAGGGGACTAGAACATCTGTGAAAAATCAAGGCTAGGCAAGTAAGAAGAACACACTCTTTATACATACATTCAATCCCAACCCTATAAAACACACAGAAATACTTTTTTAGTGACTGCACATTTCAATTATTTGTTCAAAATAACTTCATTTTCCATACTGCTGCCCAGACACATTTTTAGCCACTCATGTTGTCCTTTTTCATATTTCCAAATCCATTACCACCCCTGCAGTTACACTGAAATGACATTCTGTTGGGAGCTTTCAGTCTGAAAAAGATCTTCCATTTTTTGCTTCCATTGGATTAAAAACATTTTACTTCGTTGCATTAGCTTGAACAGCAACAAGCCCAAAGGAACACAGTAAAAATATTTAAAAACATGCTGTGAAGCACTGGGGAGTAGGGAAGAAGGGCTACACTTAATTTAAATTTAGACAAAAATGAAAAATATTTTTCTATTTGAATTAGACTGTATTAGTCTTGGTTAGTGGCAATGAACTGTTCATGAGATGCATACTAACTCGTGATTTCTATAATAATGATCCTGGAATCCTTTTTCCCCTGTTTTCAAATCATGTAAGCTTAAAAGTGCCTGCTTTTAAACTAAAGTTTTAGAACTTTTGATACTAAACTTCATCTGTAAATAACTGTCTTTTACAGTCTGAAGTTTATAATGTTGTTTTAATTTCGTTTTTAATTCTTTTAAAATTAGTAAAAGACCAACACTGGTATTTATTAAGAAGAAAAACGTTCTGAACAAGCATTTAGAGAAAATACTCTGATTTGCTGCTTATTTTACTCTCCTTTAGAGAAATACCCTATAGAAAATGCTTTTCTGAAGCTTTGACTCTTTTAGACATCTTCAAAAGAGTGAGATGGACAATCAACTTCAGTCTTAAAGTAACATGTCAACTTCCTAAAAGTTTAAACACTTCACATTCTAACCCACGTTTCTTTTGATGCCACAGACCATGTAGGATACCTCACTACTCTTCCTGACTGTTACATGGCATCATTGGAGCTCACCTGGATAACAAAGAAAATACAGCAGAGTTTCTCTGTTCAAGCATTCTAGTTTTCTGCTAGAACAGTGGAATAGCAACCTTTCACCTGCTGCAAAAAATCTGGTTTTATATTGAGCTGTGTGGTACAACAGGTAACAAGGAGCAAAGTTTACCTGCAGTGTCACAATGTCCTGGCGAGTGAAGGGCTCGTCTGTCAGGAGATCCTTGTAGCTCTTTGGTTTTATGTTCAGCTGCTCGACTGCCTAACAGCCAGGCAAAGACACTGACATTAAAAATGGGATTCTCATGTGTAAATATTACAGTAAATATGTGCTATCAATAAACTCTTACAATACAAATCATAAAGAAACAATTTCACCTCATTCGCAACTGGCAGATGCAATATTTTCACTATGTGCTTCAACAAACAAGAGGTTTTTGTCTCTCATCCCTACAGAACTTGACAGTTTTGTGTGGTTTGATGAATTTTTTTAAAAAAGAATCTTGCAGTTTCCGTTCCATAGTTATGCCTGTCATTTAAATCAAATTAATCATAAATGTACTGCCAAAATAAGAAAGATCTTGCTTTCGGTTTTCTAAGCTCTTATCTGCAGAAAACCTCCAGAATCTCTCTTATTCACCCAAATGTCCTGTGTCCTCCTCAGATGACAGTGATAATATTTTTCTAGTACCTCTAGAAGTCCCTAAATTAATTCCATGCTTATAACAACCCAAGAAATGCTTTTGCTTCACGTGGTGCCACATGGGACACAGACTCTTGGCACAGCTCCTTCAGGAAGCCCAGGCCTGTAAATTGCAGCAAACAGAGCAATAGTTCTGCAGTATTGACAAGGGTTTAACAGAGACCACTCTAAAACTCACCCCTGCCTTTTAACCAGCAATCAAAGCCCTGTGCTTCTAGAAGGAACAGAGAATACTTTCTATTTTAACCCAATCTGGACTGCTCTCACAGCTGGAATGAAGACAGTTCAGTTACATCTGAGCAAGTTTTCAAAAAGCCTTTCCTTGATTGTAATGGTTTCGGTTTGTTCCTCTCTCAGTGTCTGAAAGTCCCTCCAGAATTCAAAAAGTGGATGTTTCAGTGTTCAGACTTTTTACAACTTTGGATATGGATTCATTAATTGAAGGATTTATTTGCTATTGGAAAATAAATAAACATTGCTTTTACAGTAAGGATTATGCAAAGATAAAATTCCACTCGGGTTCACAGAAATGTTCACAAAACTCAAATGCAAATGCAGTCCAAGTGTCTACTAAGGCATTCTCTCTGCTATTCCCCCAGCTCCACCTAAAATAGTCTTTTTAATTCATTATGATATGAGTAGAAATTAGGCAATTTGTATTTTGTTGATGACAGCAGAAAGAAGACAACAGAAAACTTGTCTTTTAATTCAACTGAGGAGCATATAAAAGCTACTCATATTGATTTACAAGATTCAGTGCATGCAGATTAACTTCAAAAAAGGTTTTAAAAACATAATTAATTCATATTCTAAGGTTGTTCCTATCTTGATAGCAAAGGTTGGACAACAATTTGTGAAGTTGGTTCACCTCTTTAATTTCCCTGGCAGTAAAATAAGAATAAAATCTACCTGTCTTTCTAAAACGTTCTGTGATCTTGAATGAAATGCATCAAGTATAAAATATTAATAACGAAATGCAAGAGAACCTACCTCATAGGCAAATACATTTCCAGTAGTCTTGATGGCCACAATATGGGAGTTATTGGTGAATACAGTGAATAGCACTGGACAGTGGTACTTGCCTGAAGAAGGTAAAAAAGTTTAAATTTCACATGAAGACTTGGAACTGTTTGGAATAGCTAATTTCTCTTATCTCTGTGGAGAATATTTACATTAATTTTTAATATGAAGTGTAGCTTCAGTGTATTTAATGGCGTTTTAACAACATTTTGATTCTCCAGTGGCAGATAAAGAGCTAGAAAAAGTAACACTTCAGAGAACCATAAAACAAGCAAGTTTTGAAATCTATTGCCTTCAATCCCCCAACACAGAAGTTTGTCTGACTTGGTTGACATCTGAGCAGTACCAGCCTATAACTGCTGTTGTTGTAACCAAAGACCTACTGATGACATGAGCCTGTCCCTTGTACCAGTGCTCTGGAACACTCTTGTTCCCAGGAATAAATGTTTAGCTTCTATCCTACAGAAAAGTTCCCAGCAGCTGTTGTGCTTTTAGGAGAGGGGAGCATTTGTATTCAACTGTGGCAAGCAGAATGCCATTAAATTTGAACACATTACTCAAAAGGAACCCAGCTTCTGCTCTAATCAAGCTGTGAATTTTCCCAGGAGGGTCAGCATAAATATTAAGCATGTCAACAGCAAGCAAACTGATGGGGGGCAATGTAGGAGGAAAAAGAAAAATGTCTGGATGATCTCAGCAGAAAGCAATTAGAAAAAGATTATTAATACTTGATCAGTTTGCTAGACCTGGGGGTTTGGGTGAGATTTTTGAAATAAGTTGGGCGTATTTGGCTCTTTTATTCCTAATTACCACTTGAAAATCCAAAGCAGCAGGGAGGCCAGAACAGGCTGCTGACAGCACCTGCAGACAGGAGAGACAAACACCCCCAGAGATGTACCAGGAGACACCCACAGAGAGCCAGAGGCAGCTCTGAGCCCAGCACGAGGTAAAGCTGAGCCTGGCTCTGCTCGTGCCACCAGAGCTGAAGGAAAGGCACTGCCACCAGGGACTGACACTGAGAGGGAGGTTAGAAAGGGATTTTTGGAAGTGGTCTCAGGGTATGGCCCAACTGATGGACACAGCAAGACACTGGTACAATGTGAGGGCTCGCTCCAGCTGCATAACAAAGAGCAAAGGCCCATGTTCTCAGTTCTAGCAAAAGCAAAACTACCTGTTGATCTGATAGAAGGCACTCAGAGGGATCATTAAATGGAAGAAACTGCAATACCCAAAGATCTTTTATATCATACAGGTGTGAAAAGAGAAGACCCTCACATGTAGCAACCATCCTACATGCTAAGATTTAAAGAAAAGTTTGCTGATGGACAGAAATACAACATGTTAATTTTCCTCTTTTGTTGCATTTTCCCTCGATCAATTAATGTTACAGAATGCACCCTTTTAAGGAAAAGGCTTCTGGCTGGCTGTCGTCATTCCACACCAGCATTATGAACTGGACTCCTTTAAGGAAAGTACAATATCACAGTATTTCTTGAAAACTTTGGCCACAGAAATTATTGATCAATTTTTAACACCCTGCTCTTGAGACAGATGGAACACAAGGTGCAGAAGAAATCCATCAGCTACAGAAAAAGCTTGTAGTCCATGGACTTTGGTAAGATAAGGAGACAGACACTCCAGAATTTTATTCCCACCTAATCTTTGCCACTCTCATTTCAAAGAAATCATTATCTGCTCTGTAGCAGATGAATTCATCTCCACTCTTTTCTTTTGTTCCCAGCATCCTCTCTTAGATGGCAGATTTTTTATCTTGCAGAAATAAAACTTGAGGCTGCTGTCTTGTGTGCTTCTACTCATAAAATCCCACATGTTCATTTAAGTCTAATCCCTTTTATAAACAAAAACCTGTTCAAAACCTAGTGAACAGCAAATATTGCCATAGGCAAGTTAGAAATAAGATAACATTACAGAAATTTGGCCTTTTCTGATTCTTTCCTTAAAGTAAACAGCACCTTGCTGCAGTAGCAGCTCTAGTGAAGTGAAATTGCTGAATAATTTACAGCTCCCCAGTGTAAAGAAAAACAGAAAGTGAACTTTAAAGGTAAACATATCACTCACGAGAAGTTATTCTACTCAAAAAATAAAAACCATGATAGAGAACAAAAACTATGTAACTTTACCATGAGTAAGATAAACTAGAATTTATTAAAGCACTCATTAAGGAAAAAAAACCCAAAAGACAACAAAACACCATCACAGAAAATGACTGCACTTACCTTCACTGTTTTTAGCAAAATTCAGCTTTATAAGTGATTTGGCATCTAGTTTCTAAAGAAAATGAAGCATTAAAAAGATTAATCACAACAGAATGTAACTAAGGAAATAAAAGGAAACTGTAACATCACTGTTAGGATTTTAATAGTACATAATTTATTAATAATATTTTGCAAGTTGTCTGAATCATCAGAACCCTGGGAATTTAAGTCACAGACAGCCCACCAAAACAAGACTCCCAGAACCTGAGAACTGGGATACATTTGTTTTCAGGGCTGTATTTGACACAGTACAGTGCCAACCACAGGGAATAAACTGAAGAAGTTGCACTGTGTCTTAGCACAAACTGAAAGGGGGCTTTGCATGGAAAGCTAAGAGGCAAAGATCATTGCTGCCTACCAGAAGGGGCAATTCAGCTGGGACCAAACCATAAAGCCACCAAGCCATTTTGGCAATCAAGCTTGATGCCTTTTCTGAAATAACTGTAATTTTCCTTTTAGTCAGGAAATGTGCAGCAGAGCCCACATGATAACTAGTAATAGTGAAGAGAAATGGAGCACAAGTTCTCTGGAGAAGCATTTGAGGTCATGAAGGGAGTCCCAGGAGAGATTTTCAGCCACTTAATCCCCAGGTAACAACTCCATGGAAGAGGGAACTGAGATGGCAGCTGAGGTTGGGATAATCTCCAGCTCTAGAGCAGACACTGCAAACTAAGGTAGTTCCTGCTCTCCCACCTTCATCTGAAGGATCTCTGTGGCATTTTCTGCTGCCCTCTCTCTGCAAAGGTTTTCTGACACGGGCAGGGAAGAACTATCGGGCTGGCAAACATCTCTGGATGATCAGGCTGCTCCCTCCCTAAAACATGAAAGCTGCAAACACCCCCAAAATAATAGTGAGTCTTCAGTAACATGACAGGGCAGGCCCACGTATGCCAGTCATTCCATAGGGTCACTGTGTGATCTGGGCACATCACTGGCATGGCAGGGCATCCCACAGGGCATCCCACAGGGCATCCCACAGGGCATCCCACAGCCCGCTGGGATGCTCAGGCAGTGCTCCACTGGGGCACTCAACGCAGACAAACGTCCAGCCCAGCAAGCTCAAGGCTGAGCCAGGATCCAAGACCTATAAAAAACAAACCCTTTGATTGTATCAGTCAGAAACTGCCAGAGACACTTTCACTGCCAAACTGATCATTAAAAGCACACACAGCACAGGCCGTTTAAAAGAAAGAATCGGTTTTCTTCTCAAAACATGCTGTAGTGGTTTGGACTTTGTTTTCCCCCAGAGGATAAGAAAAGTGGTAGACCCCAAGGGGTGGAAACCCCTGGAAGTTTTGAATTTCTGTCCAATGAGCGCTCCTGCAAAAAATGTAAACATATCACAACCAGACCGGAAGAGAAGAGTTGTAGTTTGAGGTTAGAAGAAGGTGGCCATGTTGTGAGCCACGAGGAAGGGGCTCTGAGCCCCACAGGGGGGGGCTTTGGCCCCCAGCCCCAGCGGGGACCTGCAGGGACCTGGAACAGCATAAAGCTGGGCTAGGTGCCTGTAGTTATGCCGGGAGATGTTTTCTCTCCATCGTGGGCAGGAGTAGTAGCAGACGCAGCGTCCGGAGACTCTGGTTAAGAGCCAGGACAGATAAGACCTGAACCAGAAGAGCAGCAGAAACAACATGCAGCACCAGAGAAAGAACTCCTGGAAGGAGAGCCGAGGAAGAGAGAGTCAGCAGCTGAGTTCTACAGAGTTCTTGGGGGTAAGAACTGATACCAGACCCCCCAAAACTCCTTTGAGACCTCCTGGAAGGAGGAAGTTGATAGACTCTTACTTGAAAGAGCCTTGAAGTGCGACATGCACTGTAGAGAGGAGCTGAGAAGCTCGGTCGTCCTGAGAACTCAGCCAGGACGGAGTGTGGGAGGTTGGCCTTGAGGCCCTCCCTTGCTGCAAGCTACAAAGAGGCTCGCAGCCTGAGACAGGGCACAGAGGCCCTGCAAGGAGCTTGAATCTCCTGAAGATACCAGACCGTCACGAAGACCCCCCTGTGCTTCGTGATATGACGTGGTGATACGACCTTGTCTGGGGTGACGAAGCCCACGGAAGACCACTCGTTTGGAGAGACGAGTGGCCGAGGGGGATACCCCCCTCGTGTGTGCTGGCAGAGATCCAGCTATCAGCTGCTACAAGAAACAGAAGAGACAGAGAGAGAGAGCCTGCTGCCTTAGAAGATGCTGCTGCTTAGTGACTGCTACTCTGAAGAAGCTGCTGCCCTGAGAGACTGGAAGGGATCTGTCCTTCTTTCCCTCCTGGACTTTTATTTGGAGGGGAGAAGAGATCTGATCCATTGTAAATACTTATGTCATGGTAGAGATAGTTGTAGTCGTGTGTATAATGTATTGTAGTATTTATTTGTATAGTCATTGTAATATATTCCCTTTCCCCATTCTGAGTCTGGTTGTGTTTTGTCTGGAAAAAAACCCATCTCACATTGGGTTGAGATGTGGGAGGGGGGATGGAGCTAGGGAATTGGAATTTGGGCTATCTCAAACCATGACACATGCACCTGAAGAGATTAGGGAGGTTTTTATACCACAGACAGCTCTTTATAAACAACTCTGAGTGGAGATCTGCCAGCCAGGGGCCAACACTGCTGCTCCAATCATTGTGGTAAAGAGTGGTAACAAAATCCCATGAAACTAAATCAGTGGGCTTTTTGTGCCTAATCAAAATCCATACTCTTAGCTCCGTGTACACATCGTGACAGCTGGACTCCTTCCTTTAGAGGAAGGCACTTCTCAAATTGCTCTCAACCAACTGGCAGGCTCATGTGCTGCCAGAAGGCTAACCACCTCTCTAATTTATTAGCAGGAAGAGCAATGAGGGCCAGTAGGAATAAGATGGGAAGGGGGAAAAGGGCAAGGCTAGGTTATATTTAGTTATGTGGTGGAAGACCAGTGCTGCTGCTTTTCCTTAAGTGAATTCTCAAAAAAAACCCCAAAACACTCCAGTTATCTGCCCACTACTAGGGTACAAAGGACAGCAAAGGCAATGGCAGCTTCTGAAATGACTAAGTGAATGCAGAGCTTTATTCATTTATTTATCTTCTTACATGAACAAAATTATCACAGAAGTACTAGGGGAACAGTAGAGTTGCCAAAATGAACATCTGATCCTGGACAGATCTGTTCAACCTAAATAACTATTAACACAAAGCAGCATCCATCTGTGCATATGTTGTGCAACAGCCCAAAACTCATGTTTCAGAAAAAGCTTCTTTAGAAATACAACCCCTGGAAACACTGATAATTTGAAGGAAGGTCCTTAAACTGCCTTCTTGGCAGCCCTGAGCTATGCCCAAAACATATGAGCAGATCATCTTCAAACAAAAATGGAAACAGTTCCCTAAGAAACAGTTTATCATGACTGAAGATTCAGATTTAGATCTTGACAGAAATTTAGCAGAAAAGAGACTAAACTGCCATGCAGACTTCCAGGGCACCAAAAGCTGCAGTGCACTGTTTCATCTGGCAATGCAGGATGTATCATTAGAAGTGCTGTCAAGCCCTTGGACTCTGACTCCATACCCAGGGAAATCATATGGTATTTCAGGTCACATCTTTCCATAATAGAGAAAAAGGCTATTTTTCAGCATCAGTTACTCATGGTGCATCAGCTGCTCGTGCTGGATCTGCTCCCCACTGAGACCAGCACTTACACAACAACAGTAAATAAAAAAATGGTGATTGTCAAGGAGGAGTTGAGATCTGCACACTGCCTGGAGTCTGCTTCCAGGGTGGGAACTCTGTAGTGAAATGCTGCATGACTACTATAAACTTTGATTGCTGCAGACTGGCCTCCCAATAGGCTCATGTTGAAGAAGTGACCTTGGCCTGTCAACTCACACCCTTTGGAGCAGCTCTGTGCCTCGGCCTGTGTGGCGAGGCAAGAGGGGGATTCAGTGTTTGGCCAAAGGAAATCTTTGGAGCCCCAGAACAGGTGATGATCTGCTACAAAGGACTGCTCAGTGCCCAAGACCAACTGCAGGATCTCACAACTACCCACAGAGCAGCTGCAGAGGAGGGAGTCCACACCCCAGGACTGCCGGGAGGTCCAGTTGTGGAAGATCTACACACTCCACAGGAAAGGATGAAAGAACATGATACAGGCAATATGTGTAATATTATTTTTTTCCTCTCAAGTTCTTCATTTCACATGAAAATAGGATTATCTTGTGTGTGTGTGAATCTCCTTTTATTTATTCTCCATCAAAAGTCAGAGCTTTCCAAGCACCATCACACAGTTTGTTGCCATGGAAATGACCATTATGCCACAAACCGGCGCTGGCCCTCACGGGGAGAGACAGCAGGAATGAATGAATCCCAAAATGAGTTAAAGTGCTTGTCTTCATGTATTTCTTAATAATGCATAAGAGAGCAAAAATATAGCATACACAGCTCAAGTTCAAAACTATTTCCAACCTGAGTTTCCCTGACACACAGCTACCATCCAGTTTCAGCTACCCTCCAGTGAAGAAAGCAAGGTAAAATAAAGTGTTTATTAAAAACACTTGATCTAATCAAAATTCTAAATTCTTAATGAAAATAAAAGGCTACAAGCATCTGCCACTTCCCCTAAGCAGAAATAAGAGCTGCATACTCACTTCTAAAAATATTTTATGCAGAAATACTGGAAAGCAGACGCATTTCACAGCACATAGTGCCAGCTGCTCCACAGCAAGGAAGGGCTAAAAAAAACCAAATGCAAACCGTGTGAGCTCTTCTCTCAGCTGACTCCTCTCTCCCAGGCACACTTCCACAAAGGCAGCCAAGGCTACGTTTGGCCATGACCTACTTTCCTGCAGCAGCGAGGAGCCCCAGCACCCTGCACACTGTCATCTGTCAGCTGACAGCGCCGGCTCCTGCGGGATCCCAAAGGGCAGCATCTCCAGGGATGCCCACCCCGGGTCAGTGGGGCACTGTGGCAGCTCGTGGGTGGAACACGCCGATTGTTTGCAATGAAATCCCTCCCTGTCACCGCTCTTGTGTCTCATGAAGAATGACCTACAATCCCCACACAGCAATTAGTTACACTCTCTGAACCTCTTTGGTCTGTGGCTGCATGTTCTTCTTGTTAATGAGGCTCTGGCCCGGTGGGATCCACAGCAGCCTGAAAAGCCACCTCTGCTCACACGTGGGCAGAGCTGGGATGGGTGGGAAGAGTTGTGTCCAGCACAGACAGATCTTCCTGCTCTACAACAGCAACTGAGGAAGTGCTGAAATGTTCAGCACCCTGATGGGACACACCGAATGGCCTCTGCCAGGAACACACAAAAATCCAAGGAAGCTCTCATGGGGAAAAATTAATGTGTCATGTCTCAACCGGTTGACAAAAATCACTCAGAGCTGGTGTGGCCATTTGGTAGGTTTTCATCCCACCAAAACAAGCAACACAGTTACCTCTGTAAAGAGAAAGCCAGAACTACTGATACTGAAACCCAATGTGGCCTACCAAGTACCAAATTTAGCTTAACAACAGCAAATGAATTTCACATTACATTCTTTGGATCCTTTAAAGATGAGACCTGTTACAGATAATTTTGTATACAACTTCCCATTTTAAGAAGCCCTTTTACAATTTTCCCTGCTATAAAATCTTACAAAAATATGGAGATATGAATTGAACAAATAGTATTGGAATAACTCCATGTATAATGTAACTTATTTCAGATCTTGCAAATGGATTTAGTGAGGATAAAGGGTATTGAGAATCCTCAAGTCTACACATTAGGGTATGTGACTGCAGAACTGCTTTAACAAGATAAGCCATCTTCATGTAGTTTAATACTTCATGACAAATTTGGGGTCAGAGCCAAGAGATCAGAACAGTCTCACAATTCAAGGTATTGTTTCTATGTTCAGTTCAACAGTAAAAATGCTTGACATGTATCATGTGGACAACTGCCTCCCAAATGCTAAAGAGCCACCCTCAATTCCTGTTCTGGGATGAAGCTGCTGTTTAACTGCAGTTTTCATGCACTGCTAAACTAATATGGAAATGGTCACAAAAGATCCTTCATTATGCACTTCCAGACCACTGTATTTACATATTTAAAAGTTAATTAAACTGACACCATATGGTCACCAAAGCCTTGTCCAGAGAATCATAAAGATATGCTTGATAACACACATGGCTCACAGAGAGCAGCAATAATGTTGCTCTATCAAAGAGCCCATTAACAGAAATTACCATGAGAAAAAGATGTATAGTTGCACGTGCAAGATCAAACCTGCAGCCTCAATGCAGTCAGAAGTCTGTCAATCCAGAGACCCACAGCCAAATATGACACGGTTCAAGGAAAATAAAGCTTTGCAGAAGCACCAAAACTCCAGTCCCCGATTATAGTGAAAAACAGGCAAGTAAGGATCTGTGGGAAACCTCATGCTGCATCTCATTTAAGGCTAGAGCACTTCACAGCTGCTAGTTTTTCAAGTGTCACAGCCACAAAATCCCATCCAATGTGCACTTTCACCAAAACACAGAAAAGGAAAAGAAGAGACCACCTGTTCAGTCTGTAAAACCTAGATGTAAATGCTTTTTTGCTGTAAGGGATATAATGCATTAGAAATAATGTCAGACTCATGTATCTGCCTGTGTCCAGAGGTGAGTTACTGGATCAAACACTGCCCACCACCACCACAGGCCCCAGGAGCAAGGCATGAAAGAGGCACAGCAGCTCGGCCAGGGACTCAGGACACTGGAGGGTTTTAAATGTCTCTTTTTGATAAAGCACTTGAACAGTGAGTACAGGCAAATCTCATCTTCTTCACCCTCACTGCTTTCCAAAGATACAGGGAATTGAAAAAGAAATCCTCTTTTCAGAACAGATAGAGACTAACTCTTAGTGGTGCTGAGTACACTGCTCTAAAACACACAGATCCAACTCCAGAAGAACAACCACCAACTGTCCATGTTTGTCAGTAACAAACGAGAGTGGGAAGTTTTCAGAAAAGCCAACACAAGAGAAGTCATCTTGCAGGATATCAGCCTCAGTGGGACCTTCATCCCCTTGACCCTCCAGTGTTTTATGACCATTTTCAATTATGACACATGACTTCCTGGTCACTCCTCAGGGCAGGAATCATGTCCTCATATGTTTTTATCCAAGAGCCTTGAAAATTTACGGTCACTAGTCAAATATTAACTCATTTAGACTGTTGACTAAAAGCTAATGATTTCTGAGGCAAATGAGGTAAGATGGCACAGCTCAGTTCTGCACACTGAAGAGTTCATCTCGTTCCAAGTGGGTTCTGGGCACCTGAGCAGAGCCTGTGCTGCTGCCCCAGACAGAAATGCCCCTGGAGGGAGATGCTGCACGAGGGTGCTGCAACCACCCCTGGCTGAGAGGCTGCTACTGGCCACAGAAACACAGGCAGCAACACCAACTGGAAACAAAACAAAACAAAAAAGAGAGAATAGGAAGCAACACTGCTCATCCTGGCTAACTCTTATTTGTAAGTAAGTACCTGCTTCTGAAATGACCCAGCTTATCAAGAAAAAAATGCAATAAATTACCATTTTCTCAAAGCATCCTTCCATCTAAATGGATACACTGAAACTGTTTTCAGTCTTATGCTATCATATGTAATATATCAAAGTATTATCAAAGTATTTCAGGAAGAGATTAGAAAATTTTCCTACCACTGTACCAGGCACTCACACAGCAATTACTGTGTATGATTAAGATTAACTCTGTTCAAAGAAGACATATTAAAATTTAACAGATGGGGAGAAGGGCAACTGTGACCATTTAGGGTATGAAGAACTTAAAGGCACGAAAACATCTGACAGGAAAATACAAGTCTCAACAAGAAAATGCCAAACACACAGCTGTAAACACCAACAGAGAGAAGGGCAATTCTGGCACAAATACAAACAAGACTAAGTTGGTCAACCCCAAAATTTACAGAAGATATCTATCAGATGAGAAACCATCAGAAGAACCTCTCAGCAGTCAGAGCAGGCAGAAAGCAAACAGCAGCTCAAGGCAGAGCATGCAGTTCTCAAAGCAGACTGTGAGAGAGCCGAGGACCCCAGACGATCTTCCACTTTTCTGTTCCTGATCATTTCACCTTTCTTTCTGCAACACATGAAAACCAAGCTGGATTTGTCTGAATCATTTTTCAGCAGCAAAGTTTTCCTTGGTTTTATTTCTGTAAGCTTTGTTCTGTGCTCTGTAATAATGTATTACTCACCCAGAACAGAACTGTATTCCCATCCCCCACTGAAACTTTTTTTACAAATAAACAAGAAAAATAACTCACTTCAAATGTACAAGAAAAAATATGGTAAGTTTAACAAAAGGGAAAAAAGGGGGCAATTGACATTTAAATTTAAGCAGTATCTGAAGACCTGACTGAGTTGCATTAGACAAATTAAGAAACATACTTTGAATTTCAAAGCTGAAGATGTGCCGACTTCTTCTGGCATGTATGTGAAAAGCATTCTCTAGAGAAGAATTATAATTCTCATTTATACATCACTCCTATTACATCCAAATGATACCTGAAGTTACTGATCCACCTAAATGATCACTCATATCCAAAGCCCCAGGGAGAAAATGCAGCAGAGACTACTTGGATTTCAGGTGCTGTGTTCTGGTGCTGAGATAAAAAACAGTGAAAGAGGGACGTGACTCACTCCTGGATTTTTCAACATAATGAAAAATATCTCAACTGGTCAAACTATTTTGCTCTTAATTAGACAGTCCAAGCATTCTAGATATGGAAAACTGATGTGGAAATAGCCTGCCTGTGGAAGGCTGCACAGCATTTTCTTCTCAACATTTTGTATCTAGAGAAAGGATAAAAAAGCTCAAAGTAAGAACAATCTCTTTGGAAACAGTAAGTGCATAAAATTTTCAAGAGAAAAAGAGGAAAAATCATAAGGAATATCTGACTCCTGCTGCAATGTGCCATTTTTAGATCATCAGAATCCTAAGGTAACATTACCACCATGTTGCAGAAAGGTCCAGACAAGCACCTTGAAAATGCATCCCAGTGAACATTATCTGCAGCTATTACATTTTCCTGACAATGTACACTGCTCCACTGGGTCACCTTCAAACCACAGGCTCATTGATGACATCCATTATTTGCCACTCATTATCTAGAAACACACCTGGAATAACACAACGAAAGCAGCAATCTGCAGTAAATTACTGCACAGGCCAGGGCTGATTTAGCCAAGGAGGGCCTCGTGAAACCTGAACTTGTCCTCTTCCCAGATCTGCTCCACTCAGCTCAGGGCTGGATGAGTTTTGTCTGTGGTTGTGACCTCAACACCTGTGACTCCTCAGTGTGTGAAGTTCATCCAACCACCCACAGGAATCCATTCCTGAAACACACGGGCCCTGCACTGATCATTTGATACAAGTGGAAAGCAATTTGTAGTGAACCATAAAGCCCTGGCTGGAACTTAAACTGCCCTTTAGCACCTGCTACTACTGTCCTAGCTGTTCCCCACACTGCTCACACACTGCACTTTCTTTACTCACAATATTGCCAAAGTAGGAAAAATACCTAATCCCTCTTTCTCATTATGTTCACTCCTCGGGTGAAGAAATTATTATCAATGCTTTCTATTTCTCTATCTATGCTTTCAAAATACATACATGGTAAAAACACTTTTATGTTTAAGGAAGTTTCACCTTTGTTCCAATTTCTGCATCCTTTTCAGGCAGGATTTCCCTTATTTAGACAGCCAAAGACTTTTTTAAGTGCATTAAAAAAAGGGCTGTAAGGTTGTTTGTTCCTTTTTAAAGTGGGATTAATAAATTCAGCAGTAAAAGAAATAATCTCCATATCCTCTTCATCAAAGCAGGTCAGCAAGCTTCACTGCAAGACCAGCAACCGATTTCTATGAGACTGACTGCAATCTAGTTGATCAAATGGAAAAGAAACCATGCTTTCACAATAAAATGAGGTAACAACCACCATCAGCATTTGGGAGAGCAATTAGCTACTAATATATTTAAGAAATGTATTTGAGAATGATTTTCCAAAGTTTTGAAATAACAGATTTGGTTGCAATTTTTTCTTTCGAGGGTAAGAAGCTATTGGTTTTGAAAGTGCCTGTAACTATTCAGGCAAGCATCATCTCACCAATCTCACTTCAAATCAATGCTGAAGAAGGTCCCTGCTGCAGGCCTGGTGAGCAGCACTGGGGGCAGGAGTGCCCATGGCAGGGACCTGCTGCAGGTACTGCAGCTCCAGGCTCTGCTGCTCCCACTGCAGCTCCAGGCTCTCCTGCTCCCACTGCAGGTCCCTGCTGCAGGGCAGGGCAGCTCCAGGCTCTGCTGCTCCCACAGCCTGGGCACACAGGCACTGCACAAGCCAGGCACCTGCACTGCCACACTTATTTGATCACCTTAGCCATAATTTCAGCCCAAGTCAGGTTTATTTGGTAAACACGGGATTAAGAGTGTGGGAGAAAACCAGTAAATGTTTATGCTGTACGCAAAGCAAAACTTTGTGTCCAGCCCTCTCTTTTAAAAAGGCAGATGTCTTACTGGAAAAAGTCAGATTTTCAGCCTTCTGACTTCAAAGTTAGTTCTCATGTTCATGTCAGTGGTTCTACTACTTCTCCATATGCACCAGGTTCTTCTTTATGGTTATCTTCAGAGGCAGTCCAAGTAAAAGGCTTTTCTAACCCTAAAAAACCCTCAGAATTTATAAAAATCTTCCTCTTTAACCTAATAACAAGCTTGTGACACTTTAAAAAATGCTCTCTCTGGCCTGCAGGTGTGGATCCTAACCTTGCATGAGACAGGGCACAGCACAGTGTGTTCTGCCTCATCTGGAGCAGAGATGTGACTGCAGGTCTCACAAACCCACCACACTGCACCTCCAGGTCTCCTCCCCTGACTCCTGGGCACATGTTCAGCCCAAGCTAAATGAACTCGACTGAGCTTGTTTACCCTTGAAGACAGACACACAGAACAGCCAGGCAGCTGCACAGGGCCCTTACCAGGGCACTGGCTCTCTGGGACAGGCAGGATCAGCAGACATGGACTGCAGTGTGCTCCAAGCAGTGCAGAAAGAATTCACACAGGGGAGCCCTCGACATGAGTTTAACAGTAGATGCACTTAAAGCAGTCACAAAATTGACTTTGGACCAAAGCCTTAGAAGCAAACATCAGAAATCAACTGGCTTTCCAGTGTTCAAAAGAACTAAATTCCCACAGAAAAGGGGGAACAAGAGACAAGGACAGTAGCTACTGATGAGACAGGGAAAGAGAGACATATGTCCACGGTTACAGAGCCTTGGTCAGGGCTGAAGTACAGCCACAATAATCTGGCCTGCCCACACACAGTCAGAATGCCACTGAACCAGAGTGGAAAAAATAGGTATTGACATCAGACACGTTACAGTGCAAAGGAGGAAAAATAGCTCAGCCCACATATAACATATCCATGCAACAAAGAACAATTTCCTTGAAATTCCTGTCAAAAGGCACATTGCTCTATCATCTGTTCATACTTGAGATTCCAACAAACCAGACATGCTCTGGCCCATCTCTCTCCTTGGAAACAGGTCTCTGAGCCCAGCTGGCTGCCTCGTGTGGGCACGCTGGTCTGGCTGGTAGAACGTGAAACCTCCTGGCAAGCCTGCAACTCTCCCCAAGCCAACAAGTTCACTGAGAACTTCTACTGTTCTCAGTAAAAAGGAATGAGCTAACTGTGACTTCCCTCTTTTATTCTATGCAATTTTAGTGTAAAGATAAGCTAGGGCAGTGTCCTGACAAAGCTGCCAAAAAAACTAAAGGAGCCAATGCTGACTGACAGGTTGTAGTTGAGCTGCAAGAGATGCACTGTTTCTTCAAAAATCATTGGTGTAGTAACATAAGCATTTTCTATCCCAATGTATTCTTAAAAAGGGGGGGAGAATAAATCTAAAGTTATTTTCTGGAATAGTTTATGGGAAACTCTAGGCAAGGGTCAACAGTGATATGTTTCTCTTAAACGGATATTGGTGTCCTTACTGCACTTCAGGAGAATGTTCAGAAAAGCAAAAAAAAATAAACCATAAGCCATTAGAAAGTCTAGAAAAGGAAAACAAAAGAAAAATATTAAAATATTTTAAATATATAAAAGAACAACTGTGATCTTGGCATTGCAGCATTTCTTTAAAAGGAAGGCTGGTCCAATAGTTTAGGATTCAGAAGAGTCAGAGAAGTCCCTTGTAGATCAGCTCACAAACATCCAGTTAATAAAAGACCATCACAGTCCTACCCTGGAGCACTGTGAAGACAAACACATTAATGACTGCAAGGCTCTCCAGTTCTCCACTGAGGGGTCCACTTCAGAAATAAGAAGCCAGACAGAATTAGTGAGTGCCAAGAGTGCACCATTAACAACACCAATTCCAAGCAGCCTGTTGACTTCTCTTAAGCATCTGTCCTGTAGCAAACCATAATAAGAGAAGTACAAACCACAAAGGATTTCATTATAATTTTTTACTTCAAGACAAATAAATGGAAAAATTCTCCAGAGCCTCATCACCAATGTGTGCAAAGTAACTTCATAAAACCCTGTACAAAACATGGCACTGCAGCTGATCTGGCTCAATTCCTTTCTGAACAAACCCAGAGTCTTTCTGTAAGTCACCAGTTCATTACAGAAAGTACCTTCTGGTTTCCACAGGCAAGCTGCACAGGGCACAGAAGGTGCACACACAGTGACAGATTAAACAGAGGACAGCACAGTGCAGGGATGCACAAGCTCAGTCCACTGATTCCCTCTGCCCCTACCCTGCCTTGTCCCAGCACCCCCATCCCCTTCCTCCCCCATCCAAAAATCTGAGCTAGCCCTCTGGGAAACAAAGGCCAAGCTACAGCTCTTCCTTCAGTGCCACTCTTCGACCTACAGCTCCACAGGGCTGGGTTCAGCAGGGCTGGGTGCTGTTCTGGACAACAAGGGGCTCCTTTTGCTTCCAGCTGATCTGAACACCTCTGTCCTGGGGAGGAGAGAGCTGGACAGCAGCAGTCCAGAACACAACAAAAGGGGAGAAGAAAGGGCTGCCCAGACAGAGTGATGCAGAGGAAAAGGGGGTGGATGTTGAGGAGAGCTGGAGGTGCACTGCAGAACAAACAGAGAGGAACAAGCCTGGGTGAACTCCACTCAAAGCCAGACTTCATTTGAGCATTTATGGTTCACCAGGTATATTTTCACAGTCTCCCTCTCTCTGTATTACACAAGACCACTGGGCACATTACACTTCTTGCTTAGCGTTTACTGCAAGTAATTTTAAACCACATCACAGTCCACAGTCTGCAACGAGAGCAGGTGTCACAGAGCTGCTCTGGGTGAAAAAAACTGATCTGGCAACAGCCCAAAACTCCCAGCCAATGCAGAGCAGCAAGGTGGTGAGAGGCTGGCAAAACCAAATGAAACAGCTGTAATTGCATTCCTTCTCAACAATACACTGGCCTCCTCATGTGTGAAGAAAGACCTTCAGTCATCTCTCCATGGCACAAACACACCTGCAGGAAGATATGGAGTCTCAGACAGACTGTTCAGATGCAGAGTTTGGAATGCTGCATCTGTATTTAGCTTCACCTCGTATCTGTCTGCTGGGAAAATCTTTAATCAAACACAAGATGTTTCAGAAACAATCTCACAGCCCAGAGCCATCTGCAAACCTCCCCAATCCTGGGCAGTGGCTGCCTCCCAGTGTCCGGGAAAGTAACTGCACACACTGAAGGAAAAAATAAGTTTCGGTAGCTCAAGCAACAATTTCTGCTTAAAATTTTCCTCTATGCCCTCATAAACAATGCACTCTTTTTAACACATCAGAAAAAAAACATAATTCCAACAAGGAAACATTTCCTGTACCTCATATTTATTTGGTGCTCTACAGCTTCTTCCTATTACAGAAAGTAATCCCTTCATAATTATCATTTATGCAGAAAAAGTGGGGAGAAAGCCACAAAGGCACTGAAATCCCACTCTCACAGTGAACTATCATGAGAGAAGCTTTCTGAAATATAACTCAAAAGCTTTCTGAAAGATAATTCAAAAGATTTTGTAGTTTAGGCTTACCATTCATAATATCATCTACTAATCTCTTTAATCTGCATAACACCAAATACCCTCTGGGTAAGGAAACACTGCTGCAAGTTTAATCCCAGCTGGAGATGTGCCAGCCCCCTGCCCTGCACAGACCAGAACTCTGCCTACATGAGGCCACAGCACAGAGCCTTTTCCAGCAGTGACCAGTCAGGCTCTCTGGGCAGCACCAGCAGGGACAAAAGAGCTCCTATTTCCACTGCTCAGATGTCATTAGGCCACACCTGTAAGGCAGCAAGAGCTTCTGGGAATTCACATAAATAAACCACACACTTCCTCTGCCTACTATTTACAACCCACTTATAAAAAATAAATATATGTAATGCTGTCCTCTTTCTTCCACACACAGACTGAGACTGAGTATTTTCTACTACAGGGATCATCAGCATGATGAAGTGGGGGATATCAGGTCTAAAATTCCAAAGCCTCCCTTTTTTCAGCTAAAAAGAGATCCCCAGTAAATCTCTACATTCATTTCAGCAAAACTGATCTCACAAATATGATCTTTAAAACAGCACTCCCCTTAAAACTTCTTTTGCTTTCACCAAAGCATTTTTGTTTCTCCAATACACTAAACAGGAACCTGAGCATAAGGAAAGCAGAGACCTGATGTGAATACACCCATCACTACTTACTTCTCCTGTGATTGGATTGGTTCCATATTTCTTTATCCAAGGAACAATGCTCCTGAAAAAAGAAGGGATAAAGTAATAAGTGACAAACACCATCAGAAACCTCTATTAGATGGGCATTTTCTTATTTTTCTTGCCAACTTGCTAAGACCAAGTGATGATTAAGCAGCTGTAACCAGCTCAACAACACAAAAATAAAGGTAAATTCAGGCAGTAACTTACAGTATGTCAAAGACTGTCCCATCTGGTGTGCAAACTGGGTATTCAAACGGCTGCAGAGACAAACTAGAAAAGAGAGAACACATTCTTGTCAGCAAAATCAGCTGGAAATCATGGTGACAGAGGCAAATAACACGTTGCTGATTCACTTGCACGTTAAAGCAAGGCCTATACCAATGAAAATACTGAGTGGCTGCCAATGCCCACTACCTGGCTCTACATAAATTAGATTAAGAACAAAATCCACGAGAGGAACCGGTGCTGCCCTCAGGAACCTGTAGCTGTCATCACTCACAGCCACAGAGCCAGGGGATGCTGTAACACCCCCAAGACCTGCTTTCGTTGCCATGTTCAACAGAAACACTCCCTGTCTTTGCACTGGAATGGGCTGGGGAACAACTGGCAATGACATCCCTAACCCATGTCAGGGATGCTTCCATAGCCCAGCAGTTGTTGGCCAAGCAGCAGCAGTTTGTAGATGTGGAAGGTAATGTCTTGACCCACCCAATTTACAAGAGGATTTCTAACCCAATTCTGCCAACTCCCTTCTTTCCCTCCACACTTTAAACAGTAAATTCTAAACAGAAAAAAATGGCAGAAATATTCCCTCAATCTACCTAATCCCTGCCTCAGCAAGAGGAGTGATTGACCAAGCATGTTCTGAGCAGGGAAAAGTAGACTCAAGCCCTGATTGCAGAGATTTGAAAGACTGGAATGTACCCAGTCACTGTCCTGCATTATTTTATCACTTGTGTACTCTTGCAGCCATCAGCTCCCACCTCTGCAGACACTAAACATGGCAAGTGTAGATATTGTTTCAGTTCTTAATGAAGTTTTTCTTGCCACACCACTGTCCCAGCAGGTAGGAGGCAATGAAAGTAACTGCTTTGGTTCAGTGTCAACAGCCTGACAAACAGATGCATCATTTAATAATGATAATGTAAATCTGTTATCTTACCTGCAGTGATCAAATGATAAACGCCTAAAATTAGTTCGAGGAAGGTCTGTTCATGGAAAAAGAAAACCCATAAAACTGAGTTTAAGAAACACATTGCATTCTAGGTAACAAAGAAACATTTGAAAGTTACATTTTGCTACGTCAGTGGGCAACTTACTGATGATAACACAGTAAAGCTTGCAAACCTCTAACTCTACCAGACTCCCCTGCCCTGAAATTACACGGCCAGAAAAAGATCGCAACAGAGCCGAGTTTAAATCTGATTGCTAACAACACTCGGGCTCTGCCCCACCAGTGGGCGCAGGACTTTTGGAGGGCGGGGACACTCAGCGGGGCTACTCAGAAATGTCCCCGCTGAGCTCTGGGGCTCAGCACCCCATGTGCTCGGGGAGGGCCCCCCAGCGCCCGCCCAGAGGGACGGGGGGGCCCCTCGGCCCCTTACCTGCTTTCTTGCCCCCGTAGAACTGCGTGTACTCGGCGCACGTGATGTACCTGCGGGACAGGGGGCACTGAGGGGCGGCCCAGAGCCAGGCCCAGACCCGGCCCAGACCCAGACCCGGCTCGGCCCAGACCCAGAGCCAGGCCCAGACCCGGCCCAGACCCAGAGCCAGACCCAGACCCGGCCCAGACCCAGAGCCAGGCCCAGACCCAGAGCCAGACCCAGACCCAGACCCGGCCCAGACCCAGAGCCAGACCCAGACCCGGCCCGGCCCAGACCCAGACCCAGCCCTGGCTCGACCCAGACCCAGCCCCGGCCCGGCCTCCCGCACCCCCGGCCCCACCCCAGCTCACATCTTGTCCTTCTGGTGCTGTCTCTTGCCCATGGCGGCGGCTCGGCCCAGCCCCGGCCCGCTCTCGGCCCCAGCTCAGCCCGCGCTCCCGGCTCGGCCGCGCCTTCCGCCGGTGCAGCGGAACGGCCGCGGCGCGGAAACTGCGGCGGCGGGCGGAGCGTTCCGGGGCCGCGCCGGGCCGGGCCAGGCTGGGAGAGCCGGGATGGATGTTCGGCCTGGAAAAGGGAGGAGGCAGCGGAGAACCTTCCAGGGCCTGCAGGGCTGCAGGGAGCCGGAGAGGGACTCTCCGTCAGGAGCTCCAGTGACAGCACAGGGAGTGATTGGGAACCGAAACGGGAGACGAGGGAGGAATCCTTCCCTGTGAGGGGGGGAGGCCCTGGCACAGTTTGCCCAGAGAAGCTGTGGCTGCCCCATCCCTGGGAGTGTCCCAGGCCAGGCTGGATGGGCTTGGAGTAACCTGGGCTGGTGGAAGGTGTCCCTGCCCATGGCAGGGGTGGGACTGGATCAGCTTCAAGATCCCTTCCAACCCTTAACGTTCTGTGATTCTAAAAAGGCAACTAAAGTTTATGAAGTTGTCTTAATAAAATAAATGGTCACAAGTCTTCCTCCCCTGAGGAAAGTGTGTGTGTGTTTGCAGTGAGTGCTGTTTGGCACCTCTGAGCTGTTTGGCACCTGCTTTTAAATATAAAATTCTGCTTCACGTACCCCAGGTGAAACTCAGGCACAGGTTACTTCCCCATCACTTACAGGCCAGGCCAGAGGGCAGCGGGTGCTGCTGGTGGCACTGCAGCCCCCTTTGCACAGTGTGATACAGCCTGAGGTAGAGCCCTCACAGCCCCCTCTGGAAAAGGAAGGTGCTGAATGTAGCAGAAAATGTGAAAATGAACAACGTAAGAAAAATGTTCCTCTTAATTTAAATATTTTATTCCATGGAATTTATAATATTCCTGGTCTGTCGGGCAGTGACAGAATCTCCCAAGAAAAAATAGGGAGAAGAACCTACTTGGTGCTCAGCATGGAGATAGCTTTTCACAAAAAATAGTTCAGCATCTCTTCAAAGACTCAACAACAAAGAAGAATTTACCATCCCTTAGCTAATTACCTTTAAATCCCATTAAATAACCTTAATTATAAGACTGGTATAAACAGCACAAGGCTGAACAGAGGATGGTCAGAATCCCGACACCTTTAGGAGGAGGAAAGAAGCACCTGTGCCAGAGCTTTCACTTATCAAACACCTCCAAACCCAGCCATGCTCATTTTTCCTTTCTTGTTGAACCATCTTTCTTACAGCTGCCCACACAGAGCCACTGGGAGCCAAACCCATACAGAAGTGACTCCCAGACTCCCACTGACTGCACCAGGCTTTGGACCAGACTGCCCTTCTCTGCAGAACACCGTGCCTTATCCCCTGTTTTAATCCCAGCAGTTGGTCCTTGGCTGCACATGTGAACACAAGGTGAGCACAGCCAAAAAGTCCCTTCCAGCCCCAACATTCCATGAATCTGTGTTGTTACAGTTCTCCTCTGAGGAACAGAAGGCTGCTCCCATGAGTGCAGACCAACGGGCAACAGCGTAATGAATCACTTAACAGCACTGCCACAACTGGGTCTTGCTATTAAACCTTTGGGACTAGAGCTCAGGGGGACTTGTTTGGCTTTCCTTTCCCCACTTACCTTCACTTTCCCCACCAGGTACACACAGCATCAAACTGTGTTGTCACTCCTTTTCCAGCTGCTTGTTGAAGACTCGCTGATGCCACACTGGATCCCTGCTAAGGCAGTTGTTTTTGTTGCTCTTCAGGACCTGTCTGTGTTCAGCCTGCACAAGGGCTGTACAACGAAGTAAGCTGGTGTCTGGCAGCTGAAGAGGCCACAAAGCCCTGCAAATGAAGGGGTTTGTGCCTTAAAGAACACATCCTCCCTCTAGGACCCAGAGAACCACATAACTGCAGAGCTGCCTTTGTGAAAGGGGTTAGTCCCCTTGGCCACAGCAGCACAGCCAGTCTGAGGGTGAAGGATACTGTTTGTTGGAAGTTTAGGGGAGAAAGGGCCCTTTTACAAGGGTTTAAATACACTTAACTCCTTTCAATTCTCTTACTCAAAAACATTTCAAAGTAAGGCTCAAACTGAGGCACACCCAAACAGCAGGGCCTGGAAAGAGCCAACACGCTCACTTGCTTCTTTTCCAGCACCAAACACACTCTGGGGAAGAAAACAACTTGATTGATTTGGTTTCAGTGGAATTCCAAAAGCACTCCACAAGGAACACGGCCATAAATGCAGGAAGCTCATTCCTTGCTGCAGCACCGACCACGTCCATCAGTCAGGGGAGGCTGTTGGGCTGTGCTGTGAGATGATGATCACTCCCACACAGCTCCCTCTCCTCGGCCCACTTGGGGCTCGGAGGGAAAACTCTGTATCTGTCTGCAGACATCAGCAGCACTTGTCTGATCCTGCTTTCAGAGGACAAATCATCCAGACACAATTATTTCTTTCTAGACACGTTAACGTGATTCAGCCTGTGCTGACATTTCTGGAGATGCCTGTGCCCTTTGTAATGATTCAAGACCATGTTTTTGCTTTTTGGGTTTTTTTAAACCAATGCAATGTTCTTTTATTTTGTACTTACAAAAAGAGCCACCCCATTGTATCCCTCCCCCTCCCCCCAAAATGCCTTTTACAAACATTTAAAAATTAAAAACCTGATGATGACATGTTAATTTGGTAGAATTACTTTGAAACATAGCTTTTGTAATTAGAGTTAAATTTCCTACAAGATGACTTGGTAGAGATAGCCTGATTATTGGCCAAATAAAATTCCATATTACAAGTTAGCAAATTCTAGTACAAAAATAGTCCATGTGTTAGAACAGCCTCTTATTATTATTATTATATTCACAGGAAAGAGTCTATTGGCTGCATAATACCTTAATCTTTATGAAATTTCTTTTTACGTGGCTCATTCATCTAATTTAATATAGTGTTGAGCCTCAATAAATCCTCAGGCAAAAAACCCTAAACAGGGTTAAATATGCTGAAGTACTGTGCTTTTCACAGGACATCCAAGAAACCGCACAAACAGTTCTCAGCTAGCTTTAATATGAGATCCAGATCCAAAAGGATCCCCCTGAAGTACATATCCATGACTTCCCACAGAAACAGAGGCCACAGCTTCGATGGTGAAGTTTCACTTGGGGAACCGTCCAGCTCCTCCACTCCTCCTTTCCCGGAATCCTCGGGGACCTTTGGGCACAGCCCCTCCCTCAGGAGTGTCCCGCTGCCGGGGCTCTCGCTCCTCTCCTGGCTCTGGCTAATGCTGGTCAGCAGTTTCTCTCGGACCAGGCCCCACAGGGAAAATCTGGGAACATGCTACTTGTCTCTCAAGATGTCCAGCTGCTCTTGATACTCTGTGAAAAGCCTCTGGAAGCGGAGGTTCTGTCCAATAACAGGAAGAAGCTCTTTCAACAGTTCTCTCTTTCGTAAACCCTGCACGAAAAAACCACAAAAGCATCCTCAGAATCTATTATTTAGTATCATTAATATATTCCATGGAGCTGTTTAAGATTCGTGCCCTTTTTCCTGCCTGGAGAGAGCTGCATATTTTATGTTCTTACTCTGCTTACATGACTCCTGGAGTAAAAGCTGTGTTACATTCCCCCACTCCTGAGGCCGGTGCAGCCTCTGCAGGTCCCGATCCAGGCCGTGCTCGGGGAGGGGACACAGCACTGCCATGGCCCTGTCTCAAGGCTGCTGCCTGAAGAACGTGGGGACCTGAACATGCAACTCTGCTCCCCCCATGTCAGACTGCAGCCAGCAGCAGAGCTGGCACTGGGGCAGCGAGCACTGGGCTCTGTCTCACATGAAATAAATCTGAACTCCACGGTAGGGAGACTTTTATGAGATCAGAGCAGAGCATGGAAGGGGTCATGTTCTGTAATTTTCATGGGAAGCTCTTCCTGGTTTTTTATTAAACTATTATCAGGACTTACCATAACTGTTGATTCCCACTGACTTCCAGCTGAGTAATGGACTGGACCCAGTAAATCCTTGCATAATTCTCGCAAACGATATTCAAACCCTGGACATTATCAGAAATAAAATCACAGTCACAAGCATTTCACAGACAACATTCAGGAGAGAATTACAAGTATCTAGAGTAAAATAAAGCCTAAAGCATTGATTTCTGAAAAGGCATATTACTATTCTTACAGCATATTTTGGTAATATAAGATGATTTTTAGAGTTCTGAAAGGTTTTACTTAAAGTTCTCAACCCCAGAAACACTACTAAAGATGATCTAAAATTGGGAGAAAAACTGCAGTAATTACTCTAGTTTGTTTTAAGAGCTGCCCTGAACCCAATCTCACTCCCTGCTCCCACATAATGATACCAGCTTTTAAAACCCCAAACACTGGAAAACTGACAGACTTCAACAGCCAGAGAAGAATCCAAAAAACATATCACAAGAGTTAGAAAGCCACAAGATGAACATCATTGAAGAGGAAACGTTGTCAGGTTGCATTATAACAGAACTAAAATGGATCCATACGCATGAGTTATTTTAAAAAAGAACACCTTTAATAAAACCACACACAGTTTCCAGGCCAGCTTTATTCACCCAAAAATTAGAGGGGGGAATTCCCTTGCAAGTAACTTGCCAATCAAGGTATAACAGACTGAGTATTTCAATGGATTGGGATTCAGTCGATGTTGAGACAATCCTAAGAATAATGGGTCAATAATAGGATGTGCAATTTTCAAAGTTTAGCAGCTCTAGAAAACCAGTGAAACAGCAACACACAGGTGGCCAAGCAGAGCTGGCTGTGCCATCCACCCACACACACAGGGCAGTGACACCCGGGTGGTGCCAGATGAACCCTGTGCACACAGCAGAGGTTCTCAATTAGTGAAGGCTTTTAAAAGTACAACCATCTCCTTAACATATGACCCAAGAAGAATATTTTAATTTCAACTGGGGAAGGACAGAGAGAACCATATGAAGTTCAACAAGCTCTCTTGTTAAATAAGATAGGGGTCAAAAGGCAAGAATTAATGAGCCCGATTTTAATTCTGCCAACACCTGTGAGGTGGCCTAACACGAACCATTTCACCTCCCTCTGTGCAGAGTGATAACAATGGGGAGGAGTAAGGCTGAATTAATGCAACAGGAACTACTAAACTAGGAATGCAGACAGGCAGAGATACAACAGAGATCTTTAGAATCCAAAAAGCATAAAGTCAGTTGGTTAACCTTATTTAACATTAGCTTATTTAACAGCACAGAGCGAGTGTATTCAAATATAAAATAGACACCAGCAACCTTTCTTGTGGGTTTCCTTCCTCACAGAATTCAACCCCTGAGCTCACCAGTACAGGTGGCTGAATTTTTAGAATGTAAAAAAAGAATGAAGTGCCAGGAATATGAGCAAATTCCCTGCAGTTTGCTGTGCTCTGGTACAATCATCAGGGACTGAGCAACTCCTGCATTTCACACCAGGCAGCAACTGTCAGCTGCCTGAGGAACAGGACACACTCTACCAAGTGCTGCTGGTGTCCTTGGAACATCTGTAGCTGCTCCCAGACAATACATATGATATGCCTGACAGACCAGGGCATTTTCACAATGCAATTCCCATTATTTAAGTCTGCAGATGGCACTGCTTCCCCAGACCACGGTCTGTTCCCAACCAGCGTGTCCAAAGAGGACTCCTGAGGCCTGGGCACTGGAGAAGCAGATGCACTGCACAATCTGTTCTGGTGTGCAGCAAAGCCTGAGTGCTGAAGCCAAGTGCCAACAGGAGAACATGAGGTGCCACCACAGCCCCAGGACAGGACAGAGTGTTCCTCAGAAGCTGCAGAGGCAGCACAGCCCCGGGTCTCACCTTCATTGACCAGGTACCGTGCATAGATGAGGAGCCAGTGGCGATACTCGTGACTGGACTGTAACATAAGTGCTGCTGCAATCTGGTTCTCCAGGTAGGCCAGGGTTGTCTCTTGTTGCACTAAATGAGGCATGGAGAACAATCTTGCAGCTTGCCTTCCTGAACTGCAAAACCAAAACGGATTAACCAGCCAGAGAAACAGATATAAGCTCAAGGAATCTATATTTCTGTAGTACTTGCTACACTACACTTCTCTTTCACAGGCACCTAATGCTTCCAGAGCTTGAGCTTTTAATGACAAAGGCAGCACTTCAGAGCAAACTGCCTTCACCCCACTGGACCACTTACAAGAATCAAGGTCCACAGAGGGTTTTCTGCCTCCTGTTCTTTTTCTCTTCCTTTCCTCTATCTTCTCTTTAAAAACACATGCTTATCAGTGACCAGGGGCTCCTAAATGTTTATAGGAAATTAAGATGACCGACTGCCTTTGTCTTTCTTTGCCCCTCACAGGTAAAAGTCACAAAACAAACACAAGATACAAAGTTAGATTAAAGCATTTAAAGGATTTCTTGCATATAAATGTATTGTCATATGACGGCTAATTTGAAAAAATAAGCAGTTATTAGAATTTTTTTCAAAAAGGACATTTTTCAGTCTGTTATCTTTGTTCTCTCGTTTGTTTGGGTTTCAAATGTTTTTCACAATTAATTCCCCTTCCCTCTAGAGAACAGCAATAAAATCATACAACTCTATATGGTTTATCTCAGAAAAAAAATTAAACTTAGATGTGGAGAACAGAAGTAGCAAAGAAATCTGCCTGGGAAATCTAATTCAAATCTGGATGAGGATGGGCTATTAAACCACCTACAGGAGTCTGCTCTGGCTCACACAATTCCCTGCTGATGTTTTCACATGTTAAAAATATGCATTAGATGACTAATCCCTCAAAGACTTCAATAAATAGGTCCTTTGAGAACAACTGAACTACTCAAAATTTGTAGGCCTACTCCAGAAAGGTGGTAAACTAAAAACTAAATGCAAAATGTAAAAAACCCCAGTTTGGCTAATAAAAATATTACATGAATTTGAATTGGAAAATTACAGAATCTTCCAATACTTAACCCATCCAATAAAGAGGAGTCATAAAATAATCAAGTTTAGAGCATGCTTTCCTGCCCCTCCAAATCTCAAAAGTACATTAAGATACAGACTATAAATGTGCAAAGGTTTGAAAAAGCCCTGTATGAGCAACTGATCCTTTCAGAGCCACTGGCATGTGCAGAATGAATCCCTGACTGAGCAGGGAACACACCCCCCCAAGGGGTGCAGAATGAATCCCTGACTGAGCAGGGAACACACCCCCCCAAGGGGTGCAGAATGAATCCCTGACTGAGCAGGGAACACACCCCCCCAAGGGGTGCAGAATGAATCCCTGACGAGCAGAGAACACACAACCCCCCAGGCCCAGCAGAGGTGCCGGTGGAGCAGCGGTGGAGCAGCGGCCGCGTACTTGGATGTGCGTCCCTGGATCACAGCCAGGGGCCCAGAGCACAGCAGGGCTTCCTGGGAGGGTACGCTGGTCCTGAAGTCTGCACACTGTGCTAGGGAGTCCTGCTTGTCAGAAACCAGGTTCCTGCAAAACAGCAAACAAACACAGAACGAGTCTGAGGAGAGCAGGCAGTGATGCCAGAGGAGCCAGCTCTGTTCTGCCCCACAGCCTGACTTGGACTTTCATAGATAAGCAAAAAAATATCACTGCAGTGCTCAGGAATTCCACAGATCCTGACTATTCCCACTCCATGTCCAAAGTTTGCTCCTGCCGTGTCCCTCCCACCCCTAAAATTTAATCCATTACATGTATAATGCAATTTAGCATTATTTTTGAAGGAAATGAACTTTCTACTTGTTGTTGTACAATCTAATAAAAAGCCAGGTCCCAGAACGAAGCCTGGAGTGAATACAGGTAATGACTTTCTCCTGAAGAACTTGTTTTTACCCCATGTCAGGTCTCCCCAACCCACCAGACAGGTGTTGACAATCTTTCCTACACATTACAGCTACTCCTCCCCTGACACTGCAGCTGCCATTCCCACACCTAACCAAGGATATCATCTTCCCTGGCTTGAGATGCCAGGGGAAAGAGTGGCTCACACCAATGCTAAGTTTAGACCTTCAGACAGCACAGAGGGAAAATGGCACAAACATTTAAAATACCCTTTGTTGCTTTATCATGTTTAAATTTGTATAATGACTAAAAGGATTGCTCTTTCATATATTTCCCAAGCTGTGGTATAATCTAAGAAATAACAGAATTATGTCTGAGAGCCTGTCTCCTGCTCCTTACTCAGTTAATGTAAAGAACAAAAAAGGTGCTTTTCTTTTCCAGAGGATTCACATCAAGTAGTTGAATAAAAACAATTATTCTAAGGAGGAGTTAAAACAATAAGCCCTCTAATAAGCATGCTCATTACACTAATTACAACAATTATATTAAGACTGCAACATGTTTTTTTCCTCTCAGAAAAACAACAAAGAACCTGTTTTGGAAAGACACTGCAAATAATTTAACCATGGAAATTTTTCATAGGAATTTATGGCTTTCCATGGGGAAGGCCTGTCCGACCCCCAGCAAGACACAGGCTCTGGTGTAGCCTTTGCTTGTGTTTAATGTAATGACACTTCGTGGGAATTCCCTAAGGTATAACAATTTCTTCCCTACCCCCCTACCTGACTTAGTATCTTCATTAAACCTTTACATCTCAGAGACAAAGAGCTCTCTTCAGAACTTGACTGGTCATCAGACACACAAACGTATTAAGGAGTGATGGGGAGTGACCAAGTCAGGTACACACACAGTCAGAACTGGAGAGCAGGGGTGTTACTTTCCCTGGAAACTGAGCAAAATTATTTTAATATGCCAAAACAAAGCTCTGAAAATTGTTTTGATAATTTTTCCAGAACTGCAGTCTTCTACCTAAAGGAAGGGTATTCTAAGGCTAGATTATCTCTAATCATTGCCAAGTTCTTGACAGATTTAACTGATGTACGTCAGCAAAAGTATATATAGGTGTATGCTCATAAATAAAAGGAGATGCACCATGTAGGACAGTGATACAGTAAGCTGCATTTAACTTCTTCATTTTAAAAATTTATTTTAAACACAGAAAAGCATAAGGATATAATAGAGCAATGCCTAGACAGACAACAGTGAACCAAAGCCAAACAAAGCCTGGTATGTGATCCTGCTCAGACTAACCTTCAAAATCTGAAGTGAAACAGCAAGTCAGAATACACATCAGTTCCTCTAAGCTGCAAAAGCAGGAAATAATATATGACTTACCATGTAGAAAGAGAAGGATTGAAACAATATGCCTTTCCATCAGACATGCTCATTACAGGTATTCCATGCTGAGTCAGCAAGATCTGAGAGACAGTTGCATCACTTCCTACAAGTCAAATCAGAGCAAAGTGTTTCTTTTGGAGTCTTGCCTAACACTCACAACGGCAAAACCCAGCATCCACTGTTAAGTATCAGCCATAGCAACCAACAGAAAAAGGTTCAGTGTCCTTCCCAACACTGACAGGAAGGTCAAGACAAGCTGCTGATGATAAACACCAGTCTCAGTGCAGGAGCATTAACATCAATTTTGCAAAATACACTATTGGTCTTGGTGCTGCAATTTACACAGAACAGAAACATTCTCCTTAGCCAGGGAAAATCTTCAGCAATTCTGCCAAGTCTTCAGTCACCCAAGAAGCCTTTAGCTTTCTTTTTGCCATTAAGTTAAAACTCTAAACCCCAGCACACTCAGCAGAGCGTGCTCTCTAAGAGCACAGTGTAAGTGGGATTGCTGGAGTCTCTGTTCCCAGCACATCCCAGGGCTTGTGTGTGTAACCTCTCATGGAGACATTTGCAAAGGGCTAATACAGCTGCTTCTTTAGGTAGTTTGATCAGTACTGTGTGGATTAAAGCTAAAACAGGAGCCAATATGCTCTGAGACACTGCTTTTTTGATAACTTATGTTGGCAGTGATAGAAACTGAAGGTTTTTAAGTAACAAATCAGAAGATAATCAGTTGCTGTTCATCATTAACACATAAACATGCAACTTACACAGAGAAATTGCTATAATAGCAGATTTACATTAAATATTTATTTTGTGATCATCACAACACTCAATTTCTACATTCAGAAGTAAGCCAGAATATAAGCTTCAGAATCACATACGAGTTTGCTATTTGGTGATATTTCTACAGGATATCAACACTGCCAATAACTTCCCTTTATTACACAGTAACCAAGGGAAATTATTTATTTAGGCTTTTCAGGTTTCATAAAATTTCAGCATATTCATAAATGGCACTACATAGGACAGGTGGGCTCAAAGGTCAGTAATTAAGTGACCCCTTTTATTACCTGAAAATATTGTTTGCAAAGACTCATCTCTAACAATGGCTGTCTGCTTGTGGACATCCCTGAAAGACACAAAAGGACAAGTCTGCAGTTTACAAACAACTGAAAACTCCAAAATCATTTAACGAATGCAATTCTTCACTATTGATGACAAAGTGGAGGGGTTTGGGACTTTGTTTGGGTTTTTTTTTGTTTTGATGTTTTCCTCATTGCTTCAACAAAATTATTTTGGCAAACCCAGACCCTTACAGAAAGACAGAATTCAATAGCAGAGAACAACTTCTATGGCTCTTTACCAGGAAACCTCATTAGAGCTAAGCAAACACTGAGCATCCAAATAATTCCTTTAGGAGCTCTGACTGCCATGAGACATTAGATGGAATTCAACAACTGGAAATGAGTTCCTGCTGGTTTTATCCTGGCCTCTTGAAGATGGCTGGAGTACTTCTAACTCTGAAACTCATGCACATTATTGGTTAAGTGTGATGGAAAATGCAAATATCCACATTTCTCCTTTTCTCCCCAGTCCATTCCATATGCATGACAAGTTGCCCTAAGGAGGTTGTTTAAACCAGTAACTTCAAGCTGATCTAAATGCCCCTGATTTTACTTCTAGAATCACACTCAATATTATGGACCCAGAACAGAGAAGAAACAGGATTCAAGTCCGGCCCCATCAACTCTTCATATTCTACCCAAAAGTGGACTTGTGGTCAGACCTGCTGTAGCTTCAGCCTCATTTTCAGCAGCGATGCACTGACACAACTGAACCTAAGCCTATAAAATACACATCCACACCCCCAGCTCTGAAAGGAGCTGGGCCATGCACTCACCACACAGAGAGTGTAGCAGCAGTGGTGAGGGCCATGATGCAGGAGCCTGTGCAGTGCAGGGTGGAGATGGGGGTGTTCAGGATGATGGGAGGGAGAAGGCGACGACCACAAGCTGAAAACACCGACAGCGTTCGTTTCTCACAGGCCACAGTTACGATCTCACTGGAAAAAAATCAAAGAAATATCAAAAAGAAATGTTTACTTATTGTCAAATGCAAGTAGGATAAAACCAGAGTGAATTCTTAAGCTATCATACAACTTGGGTTAATTCCCCAAAAAGTAACTATTACAGCTTTGAAGAAAATCCTGGCTACCAAAAGGTAAGATCATGAACTAGCCAGATTATCTATATCTGTGCATGCCCTGCCTCCTTCATTTGATTATAACTATGAGGAGATGGGCAAGAGAAAGTTTGCAGGCAAAGATAACATCTTTTATTAGACCAAGGGGCATAGCTGGAAATAGCAGTAAAGCTTTTGGGTATACACACGGTCTTCAGGCCTGTACTTGTATTTAGCTTTAAAATCTGCTGCTTCTTTTTCAGACCTGGACATGGCTCAGGCTTTAGAAATATACTTTCAATTTAAACTCTGAGGTTATAACTAAGCAAAATCGAGGAAAATACAGAGAAAAAATAGCAAAGAAATTCAGAAAAATACTTCCACATCACAAAATATCCCTTAGCACTTGAAAAACTGTCACTTAACATGATTTAGTCAAATTTAATGAAGAAATTTAAAGAAGAAATGTAAGTATACAGGCAAATTGTTTTAAGTGGCTAATGAGAATTTGTGATGTTTTAAGACTGCATAGAGCTAATACCTGAAGCAAAACTGGTCTTGAGACTAAGAGCACTGCACACTTTTATCCACAAATATTTATTATGAAGAACTGTGTGAAAATTACAGAGTGTGTGTGTGTGTGCATGTGTGATAAAACCAGCAAATAGCAGTAGTCAACACAGAAACGTCAGAATCCCTACAAAAAACTCCAGAGGATAAGAGCTTAAGAGCTTGAATGAATTAAACCAAGGTAGCTGGAAGAGAAATAGGACATCTTGAGCCAAGTACAACGGATCACAAAAATCCCTAGCAGAAGCGACCCAGTTCATCAACTTTTCTAAATAAGTAGATAAAGGCTTTAAAGCTTCTACTTATTTGTAAATACGTGGGTTTAGGTGCACTTAACTTTCTGTAAATGTATTTTTGCACCCTTAAAAATGTCTTCTGGCCTTCAGGACCCTCTTCCTCCAAACCAGACTCCCTTACCAGCTGCCGGCTGCGGCGAGGATCCGACTGGTGAGGACGGTCTCCCACTCCTTCCCTTCTCGGTTACACTTCAACCTGCTCAGCTTGGAACCTCCCACTGTGGTCATTTCATTCTCCACTTCAAGGTACATTGATGGATCTGAACTTATCTGAAATACAAAAAATTAAATAATTTCTGGAAGAGATAAAACCCTACTCAAAAAAGCACCAACTACTATTAGACCCAAGACAGCGCAGTCTTAAAGAACAGATTCAAGTATTGCTTTCTCTGTTTAACAGGACTTCAAAATACACTGTGGCACCTCAAAAGAAGCAGACATCTGAAAATCACTCTTGGCTAAAACAAATAATTCCTTTGTATTTGAAGCACAAGCCTTAGGAAAGGTTCTGTCTGTGCTTCCTAATTATGGGCACCAGATCAAGTCTATATGTGCCCATGTGGAACCAGACTACCACAACCTAAACACACAGAAAAATTCTTTCATAAATACCCAAAGCAATACCATCTGCAAGTCTCTTCAGATGCAGAGCAGCTCCAGAGAGCACTGAGAAAATGCTTGCTTCTATTCTTCAGTGGTGCACCATCAACACTGCTGCAATAACAGTGCAGCAGCTACTCCTGCCACAGACCCTTCTCTTCACCACTCACTGGGACAACCAGGAGGAAGGACTGATGAACCAGAGGAATTCATTCCTCTTTCAAGTGTAGCTAGTTCAGAAGTGTCCTATTTTTAGCTGATTTGCTATTAACTTCACTCATACAGACATATTCTCAGAAGCTGAAGTATCCCACCACCTTGCTTGCTTGAACAAATACACATTCAGATGTTAACTTGGCAAAGGGTCTGGATAATCTCAGAATATTTAAAAAAAGCAGGATTTTTGTTTGTTTGTTTGTTTTTAAGGTACTAAGCCTTTTTCCTTACAGTCCACTTACTTGTAAAGTAAACGATTTCTGTGGGATTGGGGTTGGCAGTTTAAGTGCTAATGCTGGTGCAGAGATGCAAGCAGCATCCTTCTCAGAGGCCAGTGCAGCTGAGGACTGGAAAAAAATTGCAGAAGTAGTTAAATTTTTCTGTTAAAAAAAATTAAAACCAAAACTATTATACCATATAGATTGATTTGAAAGGGATTTTTTTTAAATTCCAAATAATGCCAACTGGAAATACTAGTCTTTTTCCAATTAGCTGTACAAATACAAGTTTTTTAAAATAGCTTCTAAGAATTAAAAAAAATCAAAACAAACTTGAAGTGGTCTTTTTTTTTTTTTTTTGAACCCACCCTCCACTTTCAGCTGCAACCAATTAATGGAAATTCTGATACCTTATATGGAAAATATAAGTTCTAAATACTGAAAACAGAGTATCTATATGCCCTAAAATGATGGAAACTCTAATGCAACCACTCCACCGTTCTGAGGAAATTTATTTATTTTTTTATGTTGAATATATTTATTTATATTTTAAATCATCATGGACCACTCCATCACAGCCACCCTAAACTGATGGCATTTAATTTCATTCTATACAGTCATTTGGCAGGCTGCCACTGCTTGGCATGCTGGTGCTGTTTAGTAAGTAGCTGTATATTGATATAAAAGATAGACACATTTGCCACACCATATGCATCTGCTTTTTCTAATCTTAAATTCCAAAAAGAGTAAGTTTAAAGGCATGAAAGAGGGATGGCTAAAAATTCTGAGGGACTGATACTTGAGTTTCCCCTCCGTTGAGGGAACAAGTCAACTTGGGACTGCTTGTGAAAGTCACAGTGAATCTTATTTCTTTCACCTGAACAGTTAAAGTTACTGGTACAAGTCTGGAGTCTTTCCTAGGCCTTCCTTTTTTCTTCTTTTCTACTGTTTCCCCCTCAAGTTCCAGTTTCCGTTTGGGGACACTGAGTGGTTTAACAGCTGGAATCTTCTCTTCACTGTCACTGCTGCTCTCCAGAATATCCTTAGGCTTATTGTCTTTAATTAAATTCTGATCCTTCAGTCTGTAAAAGAAAAATTTCATGTTTTATAAGAGCTGATTCCAAAAGCTGCCACATATCATGTGCACAGCATTCCTGTAGATAAGAAGACACATTCTTAGCCCTGTTTGAGCGTATTTCAAAATGCACAAAGGCAAGAGGAAGAAGCTGAAGAGGTTTGGTAAATCCTCTCTAGGAGTACAATGTGCAATTCACACATAAGCTGATCAGACATATTCTCCCCTTCAAAAAAAAAAAAAAAAATCAAACCAGCAGTTAGCTACAGGGGAAAGCTGGAAAGAGCAACCTTATTTTAGCGTTCAGTTCCAATTACAATCAGATCTCTTTCCCTGAGCCGATACAAATAATTCAGCACTCCAAGATGCAAGAGTAGTTCATCTTTTCCCCTTCAATAGACATTACAGTTTCTACTTACTCATGTAGAACTTCCTTTGTCATTCTGTTGTCTATCCCCCAAAATTGTCCTATTCAGCTCTCACTGCTGTAAACCATAAAAATGACCCCACTACTCCATCTTCCATTTCAGGAACACAATATCATGGAATCATAGCATGGCTTGGGTTGGAAGGGACCTTAAAGCTCATCTTGTTCCACCCCCTGCCATGGCAGGGACAACTCCCACCAGCCCAGGTTGCTCCAAGCCCCGTCCAACCCGGCCTTGGACACTTCCAGGGATCCAGGGGCAGCCACAGCTTCTCTGGGCAACCTGTGCCAGGGCCTCAGCACCCTCACAGGGAAGAATTTGTTCCTATTATCTAATCTAAACCTGCCCTCTTTCAGTTTGAAGCCATCTTCCCTTGTCCTACCACTACCTGCCCCCGTGAAAAGTCCCTCTCCAGCTCTTTTGCAGCCCCTTTAGGCATTGGAAGGCTGCAAGAAGGTTGCCTCAGAGCCTTCTCTTCTCTAGCCTTACAGCCCCAACTCTCTCAGCCTGTCTCCACTGCAGAGGTGCTCAAGCCCTCTCACCATTTTCGTGGCCTCCTCTGGACTTGCTCCAACAGGCCCATGTCCTTATATAACGAAATATAATATAATATAACTAAATACTAAGTACAAATCCCTGTGAACTCTCTTGTTAGCCATTATATCCTAAAATAGGTCATTTATTCATACTCTTCCCATTCCCTCCAGTAGCTGGTTATTAACTGACACCCTTTTGCCAGTTATTCCTTAACTGCTTGGCTTCACAGAAATACTTTGCATAATCCAAACCTTTTTCCTCTGGTTTCTGAATTATGCCAAACAATAAACTTTTATCCATACTTTACTGACACATCAGAAGCAATTATGAGAGTCATTTAATGCATCTTTCTTCTGCATCACATGGTTAAACCCTTTGACATAAAAATATTGATGTATAAAATATGTTTTATTGATAATAAGTTGGGGAACTAGACAGTTCTTTCTCCAGATTGCTATTTTTTCTCTCACGTGTTTTGGTGAAGCAGGAACACTTATGCCATAGTACACTATGGCACAAAAACAAAGGCTTGTCTTTTTTTTTTTAAGTCATGTGGATCCAGAGCCAAAACTCCTTAAAATCAAAGAGTCTTCTCCACGTGCCTTCAAGGCACAAAACTGAAATACAACTGCAGCTATTATGATGCTAGGCTGTCTGCTGACAAGGATGGTAATTTATCCTGAAGGAAGTCTGTGCTGTGCAGAGATGCAGGCTGGCTATTTTGGGCTGGTTTTGTCTTCCAAGGAGCACAGCTGCACACAGCCACACAGGGAGGCACGTGCACACACAGCCTCTTGCAACGAGGGCTTGAACTTGGAACATTTTGAAGAATCTGCTTGATACCAAAATGCCAGGGACAAATGTACAAAGGGACAATGCCAGCAGAGAATTTCCCTATTTGCAGCTGTCCCCTTCCCTTCAGTAGTGGGAGAGACCCAAGGCAATTTGTGCAGCCCCAGTACCACGACATCCACAGCCCAGAGAATCAGCATTTCAACTCTCTGCATGAGCACCTTCCCCCTCCCCAGGCTGTGTCTTACCTGTCCACAACAGTCTGGTTTGTGTTTGTTACCACAGCAGTCCCTGAGGTGGCTTTGGAGCGTTCTGTGAATCTGGAATCAAATGCTTTCATGGGTTCAATCTTGGATGGAGTTGTCAACACAGAGGATGCAGGAGGAGCAGTTGAGGCAGAGGTAGCATTTACACTGTCAGTAAAAGAGACAGGAAAAGAAGGATTAAAATGAATTTCGTATTGGTAACCTGCACTGCTCACAACAACCAGGTAGCATTCATTACACTGGCTAGAAACCATGTTGAAAACCTTTCACTTAAGTACATCAGGAATTAGGATATGCTTTTGCCACCCCTTCATGTGTCAGTATCTTGAATGCTTTCCCTACTCTCAAAAACTGCCTATGCTACACCTCAGAGCTTCATGTGGCCACATGTCTAGATTAAAAGATCCTAATTCATTCATTTTGTATTTTTAACTCGGGAATGAAACTTTCAGGAACAATACTTTCAGCTGCTATTTATGTACCCAAAGGGAAAGGATCACTATTCTAAATAATCACTGGGGTTCCTGCTTTTACCCCTTGCTCAGGTTAGAAAATCCTTTCCATTACAATTATATTCCACTGTTTACCAATCAAACAATTTGGGCTGAAACAATTCATGCCACGTTTAGACTTTTGTTATTGAAGAATCCAAACTGATTATTAGGCCTTTCCAAGCACAACTCTAAAGCAAAGGAATGTGTTTCCCCCACACTAAAGCATTCCAGGGATCTGTTATTTGAATAGCTGTTTATTTTAGAGATTTTTCAATTCATTCAGAGAATGAATTCAGGGAATTAATTGAAAGAAAGAATGGCTCTAAAATAACTGATGTTTGTACTAAAAAGCTGCTAGAAGAACAGTTTTCAAAGAAAAGGAGACTAGTTTCATCTGTCAATCATTTCTCATAGTCTACATGCTCATTTTTTAATCTGGGGCCAATTTCAACTGATGTGATGGATAAGCAGAGGTTCCAACGCCACTTGTGCTGTTACAAAGACTGTAAAAACACACTGAGGAGAAGAAACCAAGTCAGTGCTGCCACTGAGAGAACAGCAAGTAAAATTGAGTGGTTCCATTATTCATTTGAAAGGCACACTGGCCAGTGAGCTCATGTGCACTGACAAGTCAGCGACACTCTGCTCTGATGGGGTTGTTGGACAGGAAAGAAGGATCACCATGTTCAAAGGGAGGACACAGGACAGAATTTGATATAAAACAGGCTTCATGACTTCCAGTACTGGAAAGCCTTCTATTTATTACTAATAGCAAGCCAACAATCCATAAGCAGGTCATTTTGTTAGAGCCTCAGCAATCAACTACACCCCTCATTGCACTGGAGCTCACTGCCAGAACTGTGCACGTGGATTTACTCATTCCTGATTTACCACTATTTAAAGTAACCAATGCTAATAAAATCTTGACGTTTTCAGGAAGGTTTGATTCTCAGAGTTTTGCAGTCAGGAAACTGCTTTAATAATTTCTTGGTTACAGAACCATAAACAGAAATTTAAAACTAAACAGACTCACGTAAGTGAAAAACAAAACTGCAAATACTGACCCATCTTTATTGGCTGCATCATCTGTTGGTTTTATACTGGCTGCTGTTGGCTCCACAGAAGGCTTTGAAGTATTAAGGGAATTTGCTGCATTAGAATCAAGTGACATGAGCTGCTGGTTACTTTGAGAAGACATCATTGAGCTAGACAGAGTTCCAGAGATTGGGATGCTATTGAAAAATGCTGTAGAAAAATCCCTAGCAAAAAGACAAACAACAAATATATTACTCAAAAACACGTAAAAGATAATTGAAAAATAGTAATTTTAACTAAACTATTTATTCCATTCTTCCTTTTTCCACATGTGGATACTCATATACAACCTAAATAAACCACCAACACGTAACTTTCCATAGTTGTTTCTCATATCCAAAGGATATTAAAGCCAGTACTAATACAGATATGAATCTACAACACATAATGGTAGATAAGGAGAATTAGCCTGAGCTATTAGAAGTGAGATCTCCTGGCTAAGAGAAGACAGGTCAAAGCTGTCTTTCATAAGGACACACACTTATTTCCAATACATGCTTTATGTGCTGTAAGTCAGAATTTGGAGTTTGCACCAGGGAACAACGACAACAAAAAGATTAAAAAAGATCCCAAAGGATTTTAAAGATGACTTCCAAACATACCCAGTGTCCAGCTGAGCAATGCACAGAGGTGTGATCCTTCTCCGACCGTCTGCGGTTCGGGTTTCAACTTGTTTTTTTAAGAGATTCTGTTGGAAAGTACATTTCATCATCATTTCTGATAAATAGGAAATGCTTTTTTTACTTTTTTTCCAATAAACAAGTATAGTAGAAGAAAGATGTGCCTCAATTAAAAATCTGCTAACAAAGACTGTTTCCCATATCATCTCTGAACCATGCTATTATTGCATAGTCAATCTACATTTTTATTAATACAAGTGTATTTCAATACCATAACTTTTTTTTGACCACTAACAGGTGTTAAGTAGAAGCTCATATAGTACCAAGTACAACAGAATTCTGATTGTGATTACTGCTCTCAGCCTGTACAATAATACACATTATTTTTAATTTGAACACGCACCTTTCCAATCTTCAATCTATCCATCTGTAGAAAAGGCATTTGTGGAGAACGTAATCTGCTCTCCACAGTTAGAGAGTCAAGTCCAAAACATTCTCATCTGTGTGTGTATAGAGTCCTTCATTAGAAGTCGTGTTTCATGTTTAGGAGAGAATTAAATAAAGCTTTCAACCTCTATCACTGAGAAACTGAAGTACAGTTCTACAGCTTCCCTGTTATGAGCTACTTTTGGGTTCCTTCCTGCACACCAAGAATTTTGTATCTGTTGCAGAAACATCCACAAGCCTTTTTCCACAGTCTTATTTCTGCTTAAAAGCACTGTAACTTTTCACCAAGTGCCAGTAACCGACCCAGTGACTCGGGCACCTGGACCCTTCCCAGGCTGGAAGGACACACAGACTGGTTCTGTCATAAGCAGTTTGGTGTTTAACAGCTTAGTACTTGGCACTGCCCAAGAGCACCTACCTTCCTGATGTCCTCCAAACTCTCCCCATTAACCATGCTTGCCACTTTGGGAGCTGCTGCATTCCCGGATCCTTCCCGGATCGACGCGTTCTTCTGATCCACCTGCTGCTGCTGCCTCTGCTGATACTTGAGCATCTCTGGATTCTCAATAATGGTGGTAGACAACTGAGCTTCAGTCATGATAGCCAGGCTTTTACCATAGGTGGACTGGTGAATGTTGCTCTGTGGGCGTTAAAGATGTGAGTGACTGCAACTGCTACCACAGCATCACTGATTGTAACACAATGGAATCACAAAATCTAATGGAATCCATCAAATGCAATTGCCCTCTGTATGATTTACACACTAGATTTTTTTCTTTCTTTCTGTTCTCAACTAACACTAAGTCAATATGTAAAATAATTGGAACTCAAAGCTCTAGTTGCTAATAGCAATGAGAGGAAAAACAGCCAACAGCAATCAGTTTAAAAAGACTTGCATACATGCAAGTCAAAGAGTAATTTTAAAGTGTTTTGAAGCACCCACTCCTTGTTTCCTTGGCCAAATAATTACTTCAAATGTATAATGATGTGTAAGCAAGTGGATGTTTTCCAAATGCTCTTTCCAGAACAGAAACTAATATGACACATTCATTTCTTGACTACTCTCCTTTAATGATTTATAAAGCAGACAAGAACACATCTTCTATAATATGGAAACCAGTCACTATATACTTCAATAAACAGTCCAATATTTTAATTGAATCAATATATCCCTCAAATATGATCACAGGTTGTCTGAGTGCTTACTGTACCTTTTCCTCCTCACTAAGTGGATCCCCAAGTTCATCCTGGGAAAAGTCCAGAAATGCCACAGATCCATCCATGGAACACACCAGGATACCGAGTCCATTAAGGGTCCTGAAGGAAATAAAGGTCCAACTTTGTTTTCAATCTCTTTCATTGATGCAAAGGAGCAAATAATAAAGTGCCCAATAAAAATCTTAGCATAAGATTTATTATCACAGCAATGCCCAATGGAACCAAAGAAGTGGGACAGTGAGGAGATGGGATGAAGGGCAGCAGGAGTCTGTGTGCCAACAGTCCTTGGCAGACTGCACATAGGAAGGTGGCATTGGAACAATACACCCACCCATGGCACGATCAGCACCATGAAAACCTTTGTGAAGGGGTAAATCAGAGCAGTGTTCACAATGAACAACGGGAGAAAATTATAAACGCTCCAAAAGATGTACAAAATCTTCGTGCTAATGCCAGAGGGTGAAGAAAGGGGCTCTCAGCAGATAAGCAATCCATACACATCTTTTAAGGCCCTATAAACTGCTGTTTGAGGCCCATGGAAGATAAAGGTTCATCATGCATGGGAAACAAGTAACAGATATTCCATTCCTATAAGAACTCTCTGATCCAAATAAACAAGAAAGGAAGGAGAGGAAACGAGATTCTTAAGAGAGAAGCCCTATATGTTGGGTAAATGCCTTTTCTCTAGCAGCATTCTCTCAAGCTACAGCAATCAAAAGAAAGCAAGCTGAACATCCGAGCAGTCCAACAATCTCTGTATTAGGCAAGAACATATGTCTGATTTTGTTATTGTTCATTATTTGTGGTTTTAAGCAAACTGCACATGTCCTTGTATGTGGGAATGCATTGTAACCCTCTTCTGGAGGTCTCAAAAGGTTTTCTTAGCGACAAGAGAGAGGAGAAACTACACATTCTAGTCTTAATAGAATTATACTCTTGCATATACAACCTATTATTGCACATTTGAAAAAGTATTAGATGAATTTTGACTGCTCACTCAGACACTTCCAGTTACAGAGCTCACAGAGACAGTAACAGTGGCTTACAGATCAATTGTTACAGAGAAGGAAGAGGAAAGGAAAGCTGGCAGAACTCTGACATCCTATCCAAGTTACTCCAGCAAGGCTTAAAAATGTATGATGTGCACCATGGCTATGGGCATTTGAAAATATCTACTTTTGTGGTGGCTGGTGCCTCGATAGCATCACATCCACAACAGTCAGCCTCAGAACCATGAACTAGGGAAACCAACAGTACTCCAAGCTAGAAAATGGTATCATCTTGTTGAGAGTTTTCTGCTTGCTTAGCAGACAAAATTGCTGAGCTCTTATTGACCTCTGGAACCAAGCAATTGTTCCGTGAAAATATAATCATTTCAAGATATTATTATGATGGATCCAAGTCTAAAACTCTGAAAGAGAAACGACAGATATAACAATATAATAGTATCAGATTTCTCTGAATTTACTCAGTCTGTTTTCAGAATGGAGCATGTTTCTGGGAATATTCCATATTATTGACATTTCAGCCATCCATTTCAGTTTGTAAACAGGATATAAAATATCAAGCTTCCTGATGATCCTTTGTCTCTCAAAGATGCCACAAAACCATTTCCTCAGAAATTGCAAAATGTTAACCAGCTATTACTCCCAATGACTTCATGCCATGAAAAATGTGCAAACTGCAGATGGAGAAATAAAAAACACTACAGGAAAACAAAACTATTCAAAGCTATTGTAGTACAGCAATAGCAGCACTTCTCATGAAATATTCCACTTGCTGGCTCTCTAGCCTTAATCTGCTAACGAAAGAAAAATGTTTTGGTTTTGAAAACTTTATTGTGGTTCACTGAGCTTCGTGGTAAAATCCACTGAGCACACAGAGAGCAGGAAGTTATACTGTGAGCTTTGACATTCACAGTATAAACCCACCTGGATGGTTACAACTATTAGGACAGATTTTCAGAAGTCAGGAAGCAATAGAATTAAGATGGCCTATGGAATCAGCTGTGTGGCTATTATGAAAAAAAATATTAGGCATTTTCTTGTACATAACCCTTAACCCTCTAAATCACCTGCTGTATAGGTGCAGAGGTTTTTTTAAATACCCTTTACTGAGTGGTCTCATGGGCTTTTTTCCCCTTATTATTTAAGTCTTGAAGCGAATGAAGAACTATTAACTTCTGCATTTTTATGACTAGGCCTTAGGAAGAAAGCAGGAGAGGAGAGAGTACCACTCACTGCAGAAAGAAGAAAATAAGGCTTGGGACAGTAGACTGCTGGGAAAGTGGATTGTCCAACCAGCTTCTCACAGATGTAATGCACATAAAACTCACCAAGTCCACCACGTCATGTTACAAAATAGACATTCTGTGAAAAAATATCAGTGAATCATAACAAGTAGGAACTCATTCCACAAGTATTTTACTGTGTCATTACTAAACACATTAATTTTTATTCAGTTTTAATGTTATATAATGTCCAGTGACCACATGGTCAATTGCTAATGTTACTACCAAAGATGTTGCAGCAGAACCAAAACCTTCAGGAATCAATTACTTGTGTTCCAATCACAAGCTATACTGTTTTAAGGAATTTCCAGATAATTCTGGAAAACACCTAAAGTTGATGACAATACTTTGGTTTCTGTAACAAACAGCAGAAATTAACTTACCAGGAAATGTCCATGATTGACTTGTCAAACAGCTCATGTATGACAACTAAAGGTCGTTTCAGACATGTGAGCTTAAAAAAAACAATAAACAACACTCATAAATGTAGAAGCTCTACACTACCACAGATGTATTACCTCATTACACTCTCCCAGAGCCCAACAACATCCACAAACAAGATGTGGCCTGGAGACATGCCCTGCATGCCTGGTGGGGCAGCTGAAGAACCAACTCACCCATTCCACTGCTGGGACAGAAAAGCTCTGGAGAGGAATAGCTGACATTCAACTCTCCTTTCTGAAACACAGACTGAATTTCTAAATCACCTTTGCCTTTCCATCACAGCCACAGAACACCCTCCACCACTTAAAAAGCAATTCCACGGATGCAAAAGAGCTTCTATTCTAAGCTGCTCTGAGATAAGGGGGTTGCAAACTGCCAGCACAAGAGGAAGACACAAAACAGATCAGGTTTTCACGTCCTCACTCACTCTACTTGTCTAAGAAAGTGAAGCCTATGAAGAGCAAAGGGAATTTGACTCACAACTAACTTTAAGAGGATCCCTCTGCACTTACAAATCAGCTTAGTAATAAAGAACTAAATATGAAAATGCCCAATAACCTGTTCTAAATCAGACATTCTAAGCTCTTTAATGTTAAACCAATGGACTTAATATCCATAGTGTATAGTACAACTGAAATGAAGCCAGAGCAGTTGATGTGGCTGAGAAGTTTTATGCTCATGGGTTCACAGTGTAGCTGTCACCTTCAGTACTTCTCTGTGCTTCCATAGGTCTGTGCTCTATACATATCTAGTAAGCTCTCCAGGCCTATAACTTTGCACCTCTGTAATCCCTAATATAACCCCAACAGCCATTCTAAATGAAATCTTTATAGTATAAATAGACAGTAAAATATACTGAGTGATACTCTGATATGGGTATGCACTGGTAGCACTGCCAGAAACAGATTTAGTGTTATGTATCCAGCGATTGATGGATAAATATCACACTGGAATCTATAAATAGTAGATTGGAGTTAGCAATTGGTGTGTTCTGGCACATATTCTCATCACAAAGCTTTACAAATCAGTTAAATTTATTCCCAGTATTTTGCAGTTGCCAAACAACCCGCCTTGCATTTATAAATGTGAGAACAGCTACTCTTCTCTTAGCCAGAATAACAATTTTAGTGTAGATTTTAAAGTAAAACCCAAACTAGATGTCAAAAGTTTGTCAAAAGTATACTTAAAAACCTCCTTCACTTTCACATTCCTTTCCTTTGCAAAGACAGAAGACAAGTAAAAGACACAGGAAGGAAACAGGGCTGAATTTATTAACTGTGGTAACACATTATGTCCCTTAACAGTTCCTCCCCCTTACCAGGGCACATACTCTGCCACTGGTTCCTAACTGCTCTTGGCTTTAGAGAAATTAATTAATAGCAATCCACTTCCTTCCCCTCCAGCTAAACCTGCAACAACAGAAACAAAAAACCCTGAAAAGCACCCAAATATAAGACCTAATGCTGTACACGTAACCTTTGTGCTAAACCCCAAGTTATCCAAATGATAACTCTGAACATCAGTTCAAAGCAGCAAAGGAAACACTTACCCAGACAGAGAGAGATCGGTCTTTACTACCAACAGCACAACAGCAGTAGGGACAACTTGACTTGGTGGAGCTCCCATTCTTTTGTTTCTTTTTGAAGATTTTTGGATTGAATTTCTAAACAAATGAGATGTCCAAATTTTATTACAGTAATTACATTTTAGCAGAAGATCTGCTTTAAAGGCTAATTTTCCACTTAAGAGTGAAAAAGAAACATTTCATAGGAACAAAGTCCTGAACCAGACACTATAAGAGCACTGAGAAAAGCTGCAGGGGCTTTCTTAAGAGGCTTTTTGAATGCCTTAACAGGAATGGCAAATAATATTAATTTTACTAGGGATCTAGTAAACCTACACCACTTTAACCAAGTCACTGAAGACCTAACAAAGCCCGTGTTGGGCATTCCTGACATGCTCCTGTACTGCCCCTTGTCTTGTTCATTTCCATCTGGTTCTCTTATCACACCAGCAAGCTGATTGCTACCAACATGTCAAATTGACATTTTTTAACCACCACCATGCATTTGCTTTACTAATCTTGATGCCTGTCTTCACCTCTTGTCCCATTTATACATAAAATTATCAAAAAGTGCATAACAGAAGTTTTACTTCAGGGGTAAACGACTCTCACTCACTCACCACTACTGTAACTGCCTTCCGATGCCCTACAAAATCCATGTTGGTTTTCCATCCATCCCTCTCAATGATCTGAGCAGTGGGTCCAGAATTATTCATGGCATGAGCAGAAACAAGATAGTGACCATCAGGCGACCAGCTAAGACGCAACACATGAGTTGTCCCTCCACACTGACAAAAAAAAACATACCAGAGCTTTAAAAGTGTTTGGCAAACAAACCATAATAGTTAATACAAACTATTTAAATTTTACATTTAGGGAATATGATTACAAAGTAAGTTTTTTGTGAACATTAATGATCTTACACACAATTCTTAGCACTTGGCCATGTTTACACAGGTGATGAAGTGTAACTTAAGAAGCCCTATCAAAAGGGGGGGAAAGGAACCCAGAGAACTTTTTTAAAGGAAACAAAAATGTTCCATCTTTTTGGATATGTTCCCTCAATAATTATAACAGTCCCAGTTAATGACAGGGCTGCAGCACAGCAACTGCTAATGATGAGACTTCAGCTTGCCACAGCAGCTCACACGTGAATTTAGGCAGTTACAGTCTACTACAAAGAGTAACTGTACTAATCACAACACCATAAGATCACTGCACAACACTCCAGTCAGTAAGCACCAGATTCTGTCCCCAAGTATTTGCTCTGTTGATCAAAGTCACCAAATAACAGCCCTGTGATGCCAGACCAAAGATCCCTCCAAAGTGCTTCTCTCATTTCTGACAGTGGCCAACAGAAGATGCTTAGGGAAGAAGGTAAGACTGCTGTAACCAGGGTGCCAATACTTCCTTGGAACAACCACCACATTTCCAGACATTTACTGAATTGTTTACATAACCCACATAAACCTTTGGCATTCCCAATATCCACTGGCAATGAGAGTCTCCAGTCAACCACATTTTGTGTGAGAAAGTAGCTCTTTTTTCCCCCCTTCTGAACCTGTCATCTGAGAACTTCATTTCATTCAGCACTGCTAAATTAATTCATGTGTCAGCAGAACCAGAGTTGTTCTAGTTTTCTCTCATTCTCAAGGAATTCCCTTTGAACAGTCCCACATTCTGAGGTACCTCATCGAAGGGTTTTGTGATGCTGGTTTCCAGCTGCCAGTCCATGGTCCTCCACACCTTCAGGCTGCGATCGTCGGCCTGCGAGGCAATGTACTTCCCCACAGGGTCCCAGGTCAGCCCCTTCACCAGGCCAGAGTGCCCCTTCAGAGTGGCCAGAATTTCTGTGCAGGCAAAAATTGAGAACAGGGAGTAGTTACTGAAATCTCCTTTAGGACAGACTGTTGAGAAGATTTACCAGACCTTTTTTTGGAGTATTAAATATAATTTTCTTTACTGTACAAAAAACCAGACTGGAACCCGTGCTTAAGTTAACACTGGTATAAAAAAAGGGTAAAGAGAACTCTGTCCAGAATAAGGAGTACAAAACTCTTTGTAAGAAATAGCTCAGAGCAGAAAGACCAACAAAGCCCAGGCACTTCAGAATAGAACTTTGAAGCTGTAGAAAAGCAGCACTTGAACTGGAATTTCAGTTAAACATTCACCCTTTCCTCCACACCCAAAGATTATCACAACAAATTCAGCTTTGTGCAGCAAATGTGAACTAAGTCAAAGTTTTGACTCGACAGATACACAAGCCTGGCAGACCTGGTAACCTATTTTCAGTCACTCTCTTGCTTATCAGATTGTGGGAGGAGAGGCTGAGAGGGTACAGAGCCAGCTTCAAAGTGTAAAAACTCTGGGATCAGTACTGGAAGCCAGCTTCAAATAAATGGCACGTAAATAAAATACACATAATAATGACTGTCTGTAAAATGAGCAGCACAGCCTGAATGCAGCTGTTGTCTCCAGCAGGGTGGAACCCAGTGCTCATTGCCATCCAAACCTGGACAGAGGACTGACCTGCCAGGTTGCAAGTGTGCCATCTCAAAATGCCAGCCATTCCCCCAGAGAGACGTTCAGAGTCAGTGAAACGCCCAAGGAGGGGGTGTTTGTCACAACACTGCACACACTTGCCCATGTGACACAGGAGAGTTCTCACCTGGGAATTTGACAGCATTCCAGATGACAACAGTGTTGTCAACACTACAGGATGCCAGCCAGGCATCATGGGGAGACCATGCTACATCCATCACATCTGTTTGGAAAAAAATAACTTCCATTAGGAAAGAGGCTGATGGTAATCAGAAAACCCAAAAATCTTTGAAAAAAGAACTGGCATGGCAACATTTTGCTCTCACTGAGAAATTATTCTCATTTCACCAGAGTAGAAGGTAGGACAGAACACAGCAACAGTTGTTGGGAGTTAGGCTCTCCAACTTACACTGTTCAATGGGGATCAAAAAACATCCAAGGCAGAGAATGCAATGTGATTGTAGAAAGTACTAATGCCTGTACAAAGAACTCTGTCCTGTTTTGGATAAAAATAACAGAAGCTACTGCAATCCACTCACTTCATTCCAACATATATGGAGCAATCACACTGATGGCCACCTTGATTCTAATCACAGTTCATGTCAGCAGGTGCAAAATGCATCTGAAATTACTTGTTTATTCATCCATTGCACTGCTCTGCAGTTATTTTTTTTTTAAATAAACATTAACATTCTTTGGTTTACAAAATCTTCATCCTTTGCCAACCAGATTATTCACCGCCAGTGTGAACATTTATTTAAATAAAAATACAGTTTATCTTCCTTTATTCGAATTCATTTTTAAGCTAGAAAATAGCAAAAACTAAGTTTCGTAATAGCTAATTCTTCTGTTATGTAGTTGTCAGAAGTTACTTGTATGAAAATCATATTTGATTAAAAATTGTATTTTCTTTTACATTTTTATTGTTGCTCCTAAAAGGAATTGCTGACTTGCCACCAAATAAAAATGTTTTGAACAAAACACTGTGACACTGAAAAACTATTTTCTTCCGAATACATTCAAATCACGTTCACTCAGCACCTTCTAACTTACCCCCTGAATGGCTTCTGAGGATCGACACACACCTCCACTGCTCCACGTTAGTGAGTTTGCTACTAGAACCAAACACAGTGCTAGGCCCAATGTACCTAATTAAAATAGAAACAATTAGCAACAGAACCACCTCAAGTTCTTCTTGGAAAAAAAATGAGCTGCACAGTGCACTTCTATTAATCAGTTATTCCTACAATGAAAATGGAAAGGGAAAAACCCGTGGTTTTTTAGAGCAAGTAATTCCAGTTATTAAAAAATTAGCTTCAATAAAATGTACAATCTCTCTTTAGGGTGACTCTTCAAATCTCACCAGGAAGCTTTGCTCAAGAACAGAAGAAAACGTGTCAGCTCCTCCAGAGGAGAGAGACCCCCAGGCAGACACACACTGCAGCACCAGGGATCTGGTGTCACAGGGTTTGGCTCCTCATGCACCAAGAGAAGCTCTGAGCTTCCAACAGGCCAGCACTGAGGAAACACTAAGGTGTGACAGAGAAACCCACTTGAACTGCAGTATAAAAGTGAGAGGAAAGGAAGGTGCTTACGCCGCTCGTTTCCACACCATAATCAGCTTGTCGTCCCCCCCCGAGGCCAAGTACACGCCGTTGTTGGACCAGCGCACACAGTTCACACAGGCTGCAAGGGACACAAGGAAGTTTGGGAGATGAAATATGGGAACAAGTGGCTCTGGAGCGGGGACAAAGATCACAACAAGCAAAACTTGACAGGAGACATTTAGGATTTAAGTGTGCTTTTTCCACTCAAAGCAGTTACTCTGTCTGCTTTAGATAAATGAATTGGTAACTTATCTGCCAGTAGCAGTCGAGGAACTTCTCACTTAAAAAACCTTATCTAAAAAAGCTTCACCAAAAGTAGCTCAAAGGAAGAAACATTAATATTCATCTAATGAAGGACACTGCTCCTGGTAAATGAGGTGGGATTAAGAGGGCAAAGAAGGAAAGGTATATCTTGAATAAAGAAGGGACAACTTGTCAGGTACGCACACTAATTCCAAATGTAATGTGCAATAAATCCAGAATAATTTAGAACTATAACCAATATACTTCATATGGGGTTTATTTTACACTTATTTCTTCTCTTGCCCTTTCCTTCAGAGCTCCCCAGTTTCTCAGGATGTGCATTATCAAATACTTTGTGGCCACAGCTGAAAAAAAGCTTATAGGGAGGAGATTTCCAAAGGTATCTATATTTCTCTGCATATTTCCCCACATTTTAACATTTTCTACTGAATATCTTCAGAACTATATAGCCAAAGTATGAGACCACTCTGCTGTATTTTATGGATTCTTCATCACTGGACAGAGCACAGTTTTTACAATTACATATGTGTAATGCTTAAGCTTTGGCAAATTACCATTAGTCGGTAAAAAAAGATAAAAATAATAGAAAAAAAAAAATCTTTGTTACCTAAGTGATTGTCCATCTGACAAAGCATCTTGGGAATATTTTCATTCTTTTCATCTTCCTCTTTCAGGACAGGAGCCATATTCCAGATCACAACTTTGCCAGAATCCTGACCTGTAAGAAACCAAAAAGCCCCCCCTTTCAAATACATGCAAAAAAAGCTTTTCAAATTATTCTCAGTCCCAGAACAGATGCTAAAATATAGGCATTACTGCAGTGTGAATTTTGGAAACATTTGAATATAGATGCCATTTTGATACAATTACACCAAGTCACAAGTGCTTTATTTTTCTTAAAGCTCTTAAAAATAAATTTATACAGTTCAAAAATCATACTGTACATAACTGATATCAACTACAGGGACAACTACTTATAATAAAATTGTATTTTAAAAGAGAAAAGATATATTAAAATACTAAATTGCAATTATTGTAGCCAACATAAAATTATTCACTGTTGTGAACCAAGTAATATTTCTGCATGTATTTCTTAAGCTATTCCATTTATATAATTGGATTTTTCTGTCCCAATAGCTCTACTATTTAGCAACTCAAAAAGCCCAACTGCACATTCAGTTCCTCTTCAACTAAAAAAGAAATTTGGCCATGACTCAATTATTGCAGCTACTATCTCAATGGTGCCCAAGAGGACGAGCACATCAGGACAGTGAACCCTGCCTTCTGCAGGAACAACAGCACTTTTCAATACATTGTAATGACTTACAGAATCATGTGTTTCTTAGAGATAAAAGTGATGTCTTTTCAAAAGGGTCAAACTGATTGAAGTGCAGTGAAGGCACACAATTATTATTATTAGAGCCCCAAATTCCACGTTTTATCAGCACACAGACATACCTTGTCCTCCTGTTGCAAACTTGGTCCCATCTGGGTGAATGTCCACTGAAAATATTGGCTTTCCTGGAATTAGAGAACAAGCAGCAATACACTGAGTTGTTTTACAGTCAAGAGAACTGTAATGCCAGAGCCACCATAACTCTTCTGGTTGGCAACTTTCTTGTTCTAAAAGCTGCAGTTGCAGGAATGACAGGAGCTGAGAGCAGCCTGGCACAAAGGGCAGCCCAGGAAAAGCCTCTCTGGAAGTTGCCATTCCACAGCAAACCAGGGATAACCCAGGACATTTAATCCAAATGCCAAATACCTCAAAGCAAAACAACACCAGAGTGCCAAGGAGGCAAAACTGTATTTGAGTAAGGAATTTCTTCCAGGTTTTTACAGTTCATTAGCTGATGACCTGAAGCAAGTTTTGTTTTGGTTTGTTTTTGCTTTTCTAAAATCCTCCCCGATCTCAGGTATCTGCTGGTCACACAATTACCCGTCTCAAATTTAAGTTCTGTTGTTATGAAACTCTTCTACCCAAAGATCAGCTTTCATTTTATGGCTTCCATATAGACAGAGGAAGACTAAGCAACCTCAATATTACTCTTAAACCCTCCAGTTCTCCATATGCTACATCTTTCAGAAGAAACTTAACAATTTTATTAAAATGTAAACTGTGTAACAAGTAACTAACACAGTTGGGGAACAGCTTTGGAAACCAGACAACCTTCAGCCTATTCTGCTCCGACCACTGGCTCACACACACCCCACTGCACGTTCCTTTAACCTTTGCAGGAGGAGAAGGAAGAGCAGCAAACTTCCTGCCTTTCAGTGATGCTCCAAGAGCCACCACCGAGGATTATCTGAAAGAACACACGTGTGATTTCCACATTCAAATGATTTTTGGCAGCAGTCCCAACCCTTTCCAACTGGAATGCCTCTGCAAAGCAAGCTCACACACGTGCCAGGATAAAATAAGGCAATTTATCAAAGAGCCAAAAGAACCAGCATGCAGGTACCAAGACTACTCGATACACTTCCCATATGTGCCAACTCCTGCACTGTATCTTTGTGAGATGGTGAGAATAAATGATAAAACCTGGAGAATCTATCCAGCAGTAAGTTTTATGTCCAACTGTAGCATCTGAATTCCTTGACACTAAACTGCTAATAAACCCCTCATCCAAATACCCACTATTTCTTCCTTTTTGAGGGATACACATTTTGTTTCATGTCAACTTCTATACTGTGTTGACTTGTTTTAAGGTTTGTTTTATTTGGATTTGTATTGCAATTCTGACATGTGATTTCCCTTAAAATTTTTACAGGCAGCCAAGCAAGGACCTTAAATACAGAAAGAGGGCACTCAACTTACATTCCTTCCAAGTGCTTTAGACCTCACAAAACACGAGCTCAGACTCGGCTGCGACTTTTCTTCAGCTTGTTGTGCCCAATTCTCTCCCTTACTATATTAACTAGAATGCAACATGGAGGGCCAAGCTGAATATTTAGAGAAGCACAGGCAAGAAACAAACATTTATTTTGCCCTCCCCAAAATGTGGAAGTTCCCTTAAATTAAACCAGTGCATCATTTGAAACAGTTGAACCCACTGACACTTACAGAAACAGGCCTTTCTGATCAGAACTCATGAGTGGAAGGGGTGACCTTTTCAATTTGCATCAACAGTCTTGGGCAAGAAGACTTCATATACTCTGAAATTTGCCATGGGATGTGTAGAGGAGAGTAGGAAGCCAGTTATCAAAGACCTTTTTACTCTATTAACCAGGTTTGTTTTGCCTATGTATCATTTACACCAAGAGAAAGCTTGCCCAGCAAATCAGAAAGAACAGTAACATCTAACATTATTATCCAGGCAAAGTAGATGTGCTACACATTCCAAAACACTGTCATTGCACCCACTGCTTTGCAAATGTTACTGACGTGATACAATTTTCCTTTCCTTTACTACGTGGTTAAAACTCTCACAGCCTTTCCAATTTCTGCTTCATCTTCAGAGCACAATTCTACAGGAGCAGTAACATCACCCCTTCCCTCCTCCTGGGCAAAGATTTTTCACAGATTCACAAATGGGGTTGAAGAAATTTAGCATATTATTTTGCTTATAGAGCCAGAGGTAACTTAGCTACAAATTCACCATAAAAGCTTAAAATTAGCCACACCAGGGAAAATGTCACCAAGCCCAGTACTGTGTGTTCAGAAACCAGCACTAGATACATCCCTAGGGATCTGTACAATGGTAAGAACACAATGCTTCTTCCTAGGATAATCTTCCAATTCCAAAGAATTTCCAACTCAGACTTCTTGAATCAGAGGCCCTCAACAGAGTTTTCTTCTGTAAATTTAATCAGCCATTTCTCAGACCCATAATTACCATCAAGAGTCTCTACACAGAGAGATCCAGTGCTCACCCATGGATTCTGAGAAGAACCTCCTACTCCCTGTATCTGCACCAGTTGTTACTTCAACACCCTTAATTCTTGTGCAGGAGGACAGTGGCTGAAAATCCCTTGATATTCATCCCTTTCCTGCCACTCCCAACTCATCACGTCCCCAGCTCAGCTCCCAAAGAGTCCCAAGAGTCCTGCTCCACTCAGCCATTCCTTGGACAAGAGCTGTCTCACACTCCTGACTGCCCTGGTCACCTGAGACACTTGCAGTCTCCTCTCTTTTATGCCATGGATTGAACTGGCATTGAAGACCACGTGTTCAAACACAAACCATCCATATATTTACACAGCAGGATAACACTTTATTTTTGGGGGTTTTTTTTTCTAGCATTAAATTTGGGGTTCAATCAAATGAGCACTGAGCAGATATTTTCATAAATAATTATAATCCTAAAAAGTCAGACCTCGGTGGAAGTTGTCAGGTCACAGCACGTTATTTTTGATGTGAAGTTTAGAAAGGGCATGGACTTTGCACCCAGGAAAGGCAGGGGTAATAAATGAAGCCCTCAACAACAAACAAAGTTTCCTACGTGGCTCAACTGTGATCCAGGGAGGGATCTTATTCCACAGGGAACTGATCCTACACAATGATCTATCCAGTACACCTGGGCTTCCCCACAGAATTTGCCAATAAGCTTAAGGCACGGGGACCTGGGAACACGAGGCCCATCAAACTCATCTCCTGTAAGAACCATGTAAATGTTGTTTCCATCTGATGGATAAATCTTAATAAACAGGACTAGTTTCATACATTTCCATCTCACCAGCAATGTCCAGATGTATCCAGTGGCTATCCTATAAGGACATGCTTTTTTCTCCCTAGAACATTAGTTTACTAAATCAAGTTCCAGAATCCTAAGATTTTGTACAGATAAAAAGTCTTCCATTTTCCATGTACAGGAAAACTGTCAAACTACACCCTGTTCTTACCAGGCAGCCTGCATTAATCAACACCCCAGCAGCAGCTGCAGAATGCCATGGCACACACTGGTACACAGGAACACTCACAAGTCAACCTGGACAAAATACTAATTACAGGTCAGTCTGGATTTTATTACAAATGGCCCCAAGATCCAGGGGTAATAAACATGGACTGTTCAGCTGTTAGAGCAGTTTTCAGTCCCCAACACTTTCACTGTGCTCCTCCACTTCAACTGGAATTTGAAGTAATTGTATTAGTGCTGAAAAGCATAAACTGAACCTGACAAGAGCAACCCAAAGAGTGAAGCAACTACTTATGGATTATTCAGATTTGAAAAAGGGAATCACCAGTAAAGTTACCTGCTTATGAATGCATATCAACTCTTTCACCACTGAGAAGGAACTTATGTTTTTAATAAGTCTGCTCTCTGCACTTTTATGTCTATTCCTTAAAATGCAAAATAAGTTAAATAATTATTAGACTGTTTTCCTAAGTAAACCAAGACTTATATTTGTTTTCGGTTTTATCAATCTAGAGATATCAAATTATTAAAAAACCACCACAGGTGAAGTAATTGCAAGACAGAAATTCAGCAAGACAAAGTCATTGCCAGGGTGCTCTTTCCTCCAGGGTACCATTATCAAGGGAATGCCACTGACAGTGCTGGACAAGTGTCACAGGTTGAAGCTGGAACACTTGTTCCATACTACTTGTGGGTTATAAATTGAGCACAGATACTGGGCTTTTCCTCACTTCCTCCATTATCTCAAAATAATAGAGAAGGAGCCACAATTTGATAGCAACCACTTCCTTCCCAAGGCCCATGTCTCCATCAGATTATGTTGTCAGATCCTGTGGAAAGCAGCCAAAAGGTACAAGGTCCCTGTTTCCAAGTGACCAAAGCGTTCCCATGCTTCTAACTGGAGATGTGTTGAATTTCCCAACAGTGATGATGCATCAAAACAAAATGCAAGTGGTACTTAAGCAGCAACACTAAAATCTAACATGGTGTGTTTTAAGACATTTTGACCTCTTGCAATAATATCTAAAAGAAAATAAGCTTAAATTATTGAAGCTCCCAGCATCACATTGCATGAGGAAGCAAAGCAGGTTCATTAAAACCAGAACACCTTATGATAGAGCAGATGTCCCGTGGGCTTATTTGTTTAAAGACACCAAATATACATTACATACTTAAAGAAATACCAATAATGAAACAAGCTTGGAACAAAAAGTTCCAAGTAAGAGAATTAAAAACCCAAGGAAAAGGTCCCATCTTTTTAAAAAAATACACCAGCAGAAGAATAAAAGCCATTTTGAATATTGCATCATTTTTGTTTGTAATCAATGAAATACAAACACAATTTTAAGTGAACTTCTACCACAAAATTAATGAGTTTCTATTCAATTTGCTTTCAGCCCATCTAATGCAACATCCAATGTGACTCACAAATCAATTCAAATATTTACATTCCACCATTACAGCTTGGAGAGATAAACTCTGTGCCTATATTTAAACAAGAGCAGGCTCCAGTTTCTACAAGTTGTTATACATGAACAGCACCTTGGGGCTTGCAAGGGTTTCTTGGAATGGCAAGGGACCTCCTTTCCCTCAGGGAGCAGTGTTTGCCTGCATGAGCCATCTTTAAGCACCTGGGCTCTCAAAACCCCCTGTGCTGAATATGTTCAGACAACTGGATTCCTCTTCAGAGAGGTACTGAATGGAACACTAGGAGAGGGAAGCAAATCACACCAGCTGTATCTTACAGTCATCTGTTCCTGCCCCCCCATTAGATTGCACTTTGAATATTCTACCTTGCTCTAAGCCAAAGAAACATGGAAGAGAACACAACAATAATGAGAATTTCATGCAATGTCCAATAAACTCACACTAGGGGCATGACAAACTTACAGAAGATGCATCTGAAGAAGAAATATTTCCAATAAGTATTCAGATAAGTGACATTAAGAACTCTAAGACAAAAACCTACAGAGCCCCCCAAATGTGTTTTTACCATAAATACATGGCCCACAATTCCCAGGTGTGCTGAACATCCCAGCTCCAACACTGCCTTCCAGTGCCTGTGGAGTGTGTGCCCGTGAGCATCACTACACTCATTCTAGTCCATTCAGGAAAGGAAAAATCCCAAAGCTGAGTGAGGAGAGGGCAAGGCTGGAATGATGGCAGCTGGGTCTGGAGTGTGGAAGAGCCATCCTTGCTCCAACAGCAGTGAACAGCCCCGTGTGCCTGCGCAGGGATCGAGGGAACAGAAATGATCAGTCTCCAGCACACACAGTGAAAAAACTCTGCTGACCCTGCTCTGGAGAGGTTCCAGAGCCAAGGGGAGGTCCAAGAGGAGTGACAGAGACTCCCTGCATGCAGGATGCCTGGAGGATCCAGAGCCCTGGGGTGTTAAAGGGGCTGACTAAACCCCCGGTTTTATCCTGCACTCCCCACCCCAAGGACAGCAGTGTGGGAATGTCACACAGTCCTGCACCCCTGGCACCACTGACAGCACTTTACAGATGGAGCTGCTGCCAAATGTCTCTTCTGCAGGAGGTGAAACTGTGACAAAGTGACTTGGCCAAACTCATCCCAGCAGGTCAGCAGCAGAAATGGGAATAAAATGTGGGACTATCGAGGCCCTGCGTGGTGCATTATCCACCAGGCAGAGGATCCCAGAGCTCTCCAAAGGAGCCCCTGCTGCAAATCACTCAGCTGAAGCCTGTTTTCTGCAATTGTTGGATGTGTTCTAAACTGCTACAGATTTCAAAGACGCACCCGTAACAAAAGGTGCACCCTTTAAAGAAATAAGGAAAGAAGTCACAGATCTAATCTCTTAGATTAGATTTAGGCTGAAAGTTTTTATTCAGCTGCTCCTAAGTGTGCTCTCACTGAAGATAAACAGAAGCACAGGACATTCTGCCCCCGGGTAGCCAGAGATTAAGATGTAAATGCTACATTTGTTTAGATTAACCAAGCAGAAATGTAAAAACCAACTCAAAGTATTTCCACAATTTTTCACTTCACTAAAACCTTTGGTTACAAGTCTGGGTCCATCTGCTGCCTACACAGTCCCTGGAGAGCAGGCCAAGTAAAGATGCAGGTGAACAGCAACTCGAGGCTTGAGTGACTGTTACAAAACCTGCAGCACGGACACAAACACAGCACCACGTGCAGAAAGGCAGCTGTAAAGTTGTATCTGTGGTTTTTAACTCAAAGCACGCTTTTCCAGCCTGAATAAGCTGGTCTCCACCTTAGTCTTATCTAGATTCCAATCAGCTACGTGAGTCCATCTAATGACATTTAGACATTAACAGGGTACAGTTTGCAGTGGAAATGAAGCTGTACCCAGGCTCTGAGGACAAAGCTTGCACAAACTCAAGTGAGCTCTTCACGTTAGATTTCTTCTCACTGCCTCACCAGGAGCAGTACAGGTATTAACCTGGAAACTCATCCTAAGCAGTGTAAGTACATAACACTGATGCTACCCCGTGTTTGCCACACCAGGGAAGCACAGAGCCTTCTGTCAATACCAACACTTCACTCTGAAAGCGTTTGAGCTCACAGATCTCTACAAAACCCCCAGAGGACTGGCAGACAGGAGAGTACAGAAATTCAGGGAGTTGTTTTGAAAGTACTGCTGGGAGAAACCTTTTTGCCCACGGAGACCGACAGCTCAGCGCATGTGGGGACTCCGATAGCGAACCTGCCGCAGTGAGAGCGGCGCGGTCAGTGCCGTGCTCCGGACACCGCTCACCCCGCGGGGCACCGACAGCGCCGACCGCCCTGCACTCGAACACCTTCTGCGCTGTCTCAGGTACGGAGCTGCCCGGGCGGCGGGAGCGGCTCCCGCTCCCCCCGAGCCCCGCAGCCGCCCCCGGCCGGGCTGCGCCCCGCGCACACGCCGTGCGCGGCGGGACGGGCCCGGGGGCTGCCCCGGCACGGCCCCTCCGCCCCGCCCCAGAGCCCCGGCCCCGCTCCGGGACACACCGGCACTTGTTGCGGCCGCTCCGGGCCCGCCGGGGCTCCGGGCCCAGCCAGGGGGCGGCCCGAGCCCGGCCCGGGACCCCGCGAGCGCCGCGGCCCCGCTCCCCGCCGCACCTGCCCGGCCTCACCATTGTGGTTGACCCAGGTCGGCTTCAGCAGCTTCATTGTTCCCGCCGGGGGCCCCCGCCGGCCCCCGCCCTCGGGCCCCCGGGCTGGCGGCCCGGGCTGGCGGCGCGGCCCGCGGCGCTCGCGGCCGGCGGGCGGAGGGCGCGCACAGCCCGCTCCGGCCGGGCCCGCCGGCGATCCGGCACGGCCGGAACCGGCCCCCGCCTCAGCGGCCCGGCGGGAAACAGCGCCCCCGAGCGCGGCGTTCCGCGCGCCTCGCACAGCCCGCCCCCTGCCGGGCGGCAACGGCGGGCGGGGCGGCGCGCGGAACCTTCGTGCGCCGGAACGGCGGGCGCAGGACCGGGGCGCGGGCGGAGGGGCCGCGGGAGCACCGCGGGGCCATGTGGGCGGTGGCGGCGGCGGCGCGAGGGCTGCGTGGGGCCCAGGCCAGGTACGGGCGGGGGGACCCGGCACCGCCCCGGGCGGGCCCGGGGGGATCCCGCACGCCCCCGGGGGGACCCCGCACGGCCCCCGGGGGGACCCGGCACCGCCCCCGGGGGGACCCGGCACCGCCCCCGGGGGACCCGGCACCTCCCCGGGGGGACCCGGCACCGCCGCGGGGGGACCCCGCACCGCCCCCGGGGCCGCGGGGAGGGAGCCCGGGCAGTGACCCGTGCCCGCGGTGCCTGCCGAGCCCACTCCAGCCGCGCCTCAGGGCTGCTCCCCGCCCGGGGTCCCTCGGCGGGCCGGGCCTGCCCCGGCCTCCCGCACCAGGAGGAGCCGGTGCGCGGGCACCTGGTTCGCCCTCCCATAACACTGCCGAGATCTGAGTAACATCTCTCCTAATCCGAACGGCGGTGCTTTTGTCTCTCCCAGACCAACACCTTAAACGAGCCATTGTCAGAGCTTAAAATTACTGTAACCTATCTAAAAAAAAGTCTGTGTTTTGCTCCTCGGTATCCTGTGGGCGCACAACACCGACCAGCCTGGGTTTGGGGTCAGTGACCTTGCTGGAGAGTTCGAGGTCATTTCTGGGCAAACGCTGGATCCTGCCCGGAGTTGAGGTGGTTCAAAACTCATCACTCACTCCTGACTAACAAGTAGCTCTTGTGCCACCAGAGTCGGTTTCTCCTCACGCTTTATGTTCCTGTTCCTCCTGCAGCTCCTGGCTGCCCCAGAGGGGCCCGCTCCGAGGGAGTCACTGGCAGAGCTCTGTGCTGACCCTCAGGACATCCCTCCCTGTGAGGTGAGTGCAGCTGCCTTGGAGTTACAGAGCAGTGTTCTCATCTGCGGGGAACACAAATCTTCCCAAGTCCAAATTAACCTTTACCTGTGCATGTTTAAGTCTCCATATGCCAAAGCAGTTAAGGACTGTTGGCCTCTTGAGGGGAGTTCAGTGGTGACACAATTACCACTTTGTGCTCATATGTAGCATTTGCTTCCTCAGCAGCTGGAAACGTGGGATTTATGCAGTGCTCCAGATTTCCCTGCTGGCAGTGAAAGCCTGGCTGAAGCAGCAGTGCATTGCTGTGAAGGCAAAGGCAGCCCACGTTTCTGTCATGTTGGTGTCCATGTTTTGTTTTTATGCACTAAAACACCTGTTAGCTACCCTCAGAGAGGGGCTGTTTCACACCATAAAGGTTGGTTGTTCAGTCTGCAAGGCAGGAATGACACCCTCATGTGCTCTGGGAGGGTCAGTTTGTGGGGTGTGCCATGGTATCTTGGGTGTACAGGATTTGCATGGAGAAGTACAACAGGAGAGTAACATCTGCAGCCTGAATTTGGCTCCAAATGTGGAAATTTTAGAAGCATTTTAAAATCACTCACTCTCTGCTTTAATGTGAAATGACAGGAACATTTGTCCAAGGCAAGGCTGGTTTGGATCAACCTGGTCTAGTGGAAGGTATCCCTGCCCATGGCAGGGGGTTGGAACATCACTGTCTCGTGGAAATTCCACTACTTGAATAAAGTTCATGGTTGGAACTTTTATTAGGGACTAAATTAAGCAGTGGGAAGGAACAGTCCTTGGAAAACTAAAGTGAAAGTTGCTGGTGTTGAATCAAAGGACAAAATATTTTTTACTATTTCCCTTGTAGAGCACAACCAAAGAAGAAGAAGAAAGTGGATGTGAGGAGAGAGCAAGCACAGAAGGATCGTATGAAAAAGAAGCTTAAGAAGTTGGAAAAAGCTGCCCCAGAACTGATTCCCATTGAGGATTTTATAACCCCACTCAAGTACTCAGACAGCAACAGGTCAGTGGCTCTGGTTTTACCACATGCCTGCATTCACAGTGAGTTTCCTTCTCTGCACAACTGCAGCCAGCCTTGGTACAAAACCTTATCCGCTTCCATAAGGACAAAAACATGAAAAGGAAATTTTATTTGTTCTTGCTAAAAGTAATAAAAAACCGGTAACATGAATTTCCTGTTAGAATGGCTGGGGTGTCCTTGCAGACAGACTAAATTATTAGTAAATTAAATGTATTCTCTGGGTTTGGTGGTTCTGTTGTTGTTGTTGTTTTAGTGGTTTGGTTTTATTGATTTGGTTTTTGAAGTCAGGCTGTTTGTCTCTCACAATGTTACTCCACTCTTTGCCAGGGTGCGAAGCCTTCCTGCCCTGTCTCCTGAAGAGACTGAAAGAAGAGTTTTACTTCTGAAGAAGTGGTGTTTGTTTAAGCAGAAGCAAGATGAGGCAGAAAAGAAAGGAATTCAGCGCCTTGTGGAGTCTCAGCAAGAGGCACTAAAGGAACTGCGCCTGGAATCCGAGGAGCTGTACCAGGCAGCCATCCGACGGGATGAGGGGCTGTTCCCCTTCCAGAGGGATGGGCCCACCTACACCCCCCCCCTTCCTGGCTATGACCCACCCGAGGGAAAGTGTGTTGATATCACCAAGGTGTACACACAGTGAGGGAGGAGGGCGTGGGGCACCCGCCAGGAGCTGCTCAGCAACTGAAGGAAGGACTGAAGGGAGAAAGAACACACAATTCTTCCTGCAGGTTACAGCACTGCAGGAGTGTGACTGTAAATAAAACATTAGTGAGGTATCTGTGTGTTTAGATGTTTTTAGGAATTATCCAGGTAGTAAGACACCCAGCCAAGCTACACAGCCTTACCCAGTGACAAAGCCAGTTTTTTTATTTTATTGCCACATAACTCGTGTAACCAAGTTTCCATGGGTTTGCCCTAAACCAAACCAGATCTCTCTCTACATTTGTTTAAACCTTTATTTTTGTAGGAGTTTTGAATATTACCACAACACACACCATCATTCAAGAGTAGTTCCACAAAGGGGCAGTTTCAGGGGCTGCAGCACCTCCCTATCAGGTGAGAAGCTCTTAACCCACAACAGTCCTGTTCTGGGAAATGCCTTTTAAATGCCAGTGGTTGGGACTGTCCTGAACTGGAGGGAGGATTCCCAGCTTGTTTTTTTCCCATTTGCAGGCCTGGGGTTGGTACCTTGTTCCAAAAGTGCACACCACCAGCTGGTAGGGGGAGAGGCCCTGATCTAGCAAGAGGAGCTGGATCATGTGTGCATTAATTTGGGAGTTGCCTGCTGAGTTGCTGAGACAAAATCCTAAATTGTAAGAGCAATACAAGACCAGACACAAATTAGGCACCTTAGCTCTCCCTTTAAAAGATACTCAGTGTTTAAATAAACTCTCAGTACTTTTGAAAGAGTGCTCAAGTATTGCAGGGCACAGCTACAGACACGGAAGAAAAAAAAAGGCAGCACAGTTCTGAATTGTGTATTAAGTTATGACCAAACACAGCAAACAATCTTCCTAATTTGGTTTGTCCTGGTCAAGGGGTAGATACCAGTCTGGTGGGGGGCTCTTCCTGAGTGTCCACACCGGAGCATACTTCTGGCTTTCCATCACTCGAGCTCTTTCACTCTTGCACAAAGCTTCCTGAAACAGAGGAAAAATATTACCATGATCATGTTGGATATTCCAGTCCTACAGAGCCCATTTCCTGTTGTGACTGAGATAAAAGAAGAAAAAGAAATTTATCATGCTTAAACAGAAGTGCCAAATGCTATCTAAGTAAGACAGGATACAGGTTTTTAACTAAGTCATATTTTGCCTGTGACTCCTGCATTACGAAGAGAACTACCAGTTCTGTGCAACCCTCCCCACCAAGGGCTTTCCTGCCTGGCTGCAGGGCCCGAGTCACGCTGTAGCCTTTGCTGCAGGGCCCGAGTCCTCCAGCGTCTGTGGGGCTGTAGCCAGAGGCGTTTCTGGACACCGCAGGCACACGTTTTGCCTGTAACGTCGCAGCTTTTCCTATCAGGAAGGGAATGTCACAGTAACTGAAACCAAGGGCTTTGCAGCAGAACGCTGAAAATGCTCCCTGGATCCTTAAGCGGATGTCGAGACAATCCTACCCACCCGCTTTCCCAAGCCCTCCCCGCAGCCGCCCCGGGCGGTACCTGCGCGGCGGCGGCGCCGTGCCGCTCCCAGGCCCGGCAGGCCTCGTAGTCCTCCCGCCAGCGCCCGCAGGCCGGCAGCTCCCCGTGCGCGTAGTAGTGGTGGAAGGCGTGGCGCAGCCCGCGGCAGTGCTTCCACTCCCCCCAGTAGTCCTCGCACGGCCGCGGCGGCTGCGGGCGGACACAGGGCCGGGCTGAGCGGAGCGGAGCGGAGCGGAGCCGAGCCCCGCGCCCCTCACCCGGCCCCGCGCCCCCTCACCCGCCACGAGCCGCCCGCGTCCGCCATGCCGCGCCTCCGCCAATGGCCGCCGCGCTTACGGCGACACACGAGGGCGCGGCCAATGGCGAGGGGCGGCACAAAGCGGCCCCAGGCCGGCGAGCCAATGGCCGCCCGGCGGGCGGCGCGCGAGCAGCGGCCCCTCAGAGCGAGCCGGGACGCGGCGGGAAGGAGGCCCCGCTTCGCTCTGACCGAAATCACCACACAGGACGCGGCTGGTTACCAGGGGCCTTTACTTTCAGCACAGCGCAGAGGTTACCCCCGCGTACCCTCGGGTGACACCCACACGGCCGTTCCAAAGCAGGGCAGCGCAGCTGGGTCTTGCCTCTCCCTACACCTGCCATTAGATTGCTACGTTATATTATCTGAACTATTAAAAGGCATGTTAATAATTATAAATATAAAAAGCACTTACAGGGAGTTTGCTTAAAATGGTTGAGAACCCAACACCTGAAGCTAAAGCTCAAGGAGACTCCCTGCACAAAAGTCCTAAACACCAAAGTGTCAGCCTTCACCTGCACCACACCAAAAAAGCTTACCTGAAATTGTGGCAAAATTATATATAGAGGGAGGAAAATACCAAGCAAAGAGTGACATGAGACCATCATCACTCAGGATAGGAGAGGAGGATGTAGTCTAAGAACTGGATCTTTAGTAAGGTAGAGCTTGTTAGTTTTACTTCTCAGGTTGATCAGAGATCTACGTTCACCTCTTTACAACACATACAAAAAGCTCCTTCCAAATTCCCAGGACTCAATTTTCAGCTGAAAATTAAGACAGTCTGACAGCTCCGGTTTTAAACATGAAACCAAAACCAGTAAAAGGGTTCCTATGCTGCAAAACGATCTCTCCTCTCAACTGCAATAACTAAGATCCAATATGCTGCAACTGTTACTTTATTTTCCTCCTAACTAACTGAAGGTGCCACAGCCTAGGGCTTCCTTCCCTTTTTGCGCAGGGACTGGCCTTCTCCTGAAAAGGCAATAAACCGGCTTCCAGATTCATCCTGGAGAAAGGAAAGAGGGAAAAAAGGTTGTTACCTCTCCGCTCAGTGCTTGTGTGTGATGAAAGCTGAACGATCATTAGCAAGAACATTCCATCAGAGCAGCCACTGACTGCAGACATTTCCCATCCTTAATCTAGACATTAATACCTTTTTTTCTTCCTGAAAATAACGTAGGAGTACTTCGGTGGCCTCGCAGCCACCTGAAATGAGGGTGCACTGGCTCATTACACACCAGGCCCATCTTTTTACATCAGTAGCAAGGACACCAGAGGTTGCTTTCACTTAACTCACACCAGTTAACTGCTATCACTTTTTAACAGAAGCATGCTGTGAAAATCAAGTATGGGGAGAGGAGCCACAAACTTGGGCCATAGTTCTAATGTTCTAATTCTGTGCAAGACTAGGAGCACTCAACTTTATATTTACCTCTTCGACTTTCTTAACCAGTGGACGTGAGTTTCTAATGAATGTGATTCTACCAATCTTGAAGTCATAGTTGGGAATTCCTCTGGAAAAGAAGCATAAAAATATTATGAAAGAAGTTTTATACCTACCATGGAATTGAACACAGCGAGACCTGTTCCATGTCTGTCAGTGTTGTACCAACACTCACTGCATATTTCCATTACTAAATAATTCCAGAGTTAAACCACTGAATTATTTTCTGAAGGTTCATACATTGCATGAGGTAAATAACCAAATACTGGAGTTGCTGTGGAAGCTTGGCCAGGGTCATGTTTCCTTGGGGCCTGTGGATAAGACCATTTATTTTCTAAAGGCAAGTTTATGATGAAATTAGTTTGTTTATATTGCAAGAGCAGGAAAAAACCCTAAAACTCTACTCAAACACTGATTCTTCACTTGCTGACAAGTGAATGAAACATACCTTCGGATGTCTCCTGGTTTAATTGGTGAGGGACTAGGCTCCACACCTTTCTTCTTGCCATCCAGTCTGTTCCCAGAACCGGAGAATGCCTATGGATACATAATGAGTTTTCATTTAACCTCTCGTATTTGAAAGTTCAGTGCACAGGGACATTATATTCTGTACAATCTCACAGTCATTTTTATTTAGTTATTTGATTCAGCATGTTTCTTTTTGGTGCATATAAGCTGATGGGCCCTGGGTGCAGGGGTATGTTTCAGCCTCCCACTTACAGACTGCCCTTTACAGACAGCAAGTCATCCAGTTCCTGGTTGCAATCACCATAAAACACTTGCAGGTACTCACTAGTTAAATGACAATCGCCTCCAAGGACAGATATTAGTATTCTGCAGCTGTTTGAAACAACTTTCCCTCTCCATTCTACAACATTCAGAAACCAGCAGAAATAGGGGACTTACACGAAATCCTATGTCACTCACATATCCACTATGGTCTGCTTCCACATCCTGGGAGGGAGAAAACAACGGAGTTCATTGTGCTCATGTTGTACACACACAACATGTGGAAACAGTCCCACATACTTCTGACCAAACAAAACTTCAGAACAATCCCTTTCCAAAACCAACAGTTGGTAAACAACCACCTCCTAAGTAACACATGCAAAAGCTCCTTGTAAGTCAATTTTAACCTTAAGAACTTGTTTCAGGAAAAAAAAATTATGTTGGGGCTCACTGCTTCCCCACAAGCAATGCTGACTTCTAGGGAATACATTTTGGAAGAACAGAAGCTTAACCTACTGTGCTCTCTTCGTGTTGTGCACTTCTTTCTGGTTCTTTGTACCCCAAAGGAGCATCAAAATCCACCTATTTACACAAAAAGCACGAAAATAAATGCAGTTAATATTTTTCTTTTAATCATAAGCTTTATACTACTATTCCTCCAAACTCCACAAACTATCATAACTACATTTGATCTAGAAAGAACTGAGGTTTGTTTGTTGAACATTTTAACTCAAAACTAAAAAAAGACTAAGCCTCCCAGGAATGAGCCTTAGCATGTAATTGAAACAGAGCAGTAAAGCAGCACCACAGTATCACTAGAGTTTGAGTCAAGACAAGGCTATTAAAAAAACCCCAGATAAAACACATTGAAGCTAACCATGAAATTCGAGGCACTAGTCACCTGATGGTACATGAAGTGCCACTCTAGACCACGGATGTGGTTACAAAGGCACGTGGAGTCCTCTCAAATGAGCCACCGGCCCCACCCATCTGCTTGTACCTGTTTTGCAGCACAGAGGTGCTGGATGTACAGCACTATCCCTGCCCCAGGGAGGACACAGTCAGGGCAGACCTTCCCCATCAGCTGTCACTTACATTCATGTCACACTCGATGATGGACACGGCCTTATCCGGTTTGGTCTCCATCACCCGGAGCTCGTAGATCTGAAACAGGAATGGGTATTTTAGCACTGCACATGAAAAAGCTCAACTTTATGTATAAGAAAGCACATATAAGCCCTTCCCTTCAAACAGCTTCAAGAAAACTGCAGTAAGTGCTCTAGGTTGAGGACTGGATACTGCAGGGTCTCTACAGAACTTAAGAGCAAAGGTTTTTAACTCAGAACCGAGAGAACCTACCTATTACTGTACCTTGCTGCACTCTTACTGTACTTTAATCTGCACTTTTGAAAACAAATTAGGATAAATTCTGTCCCTTGGCTTGTAAGAACTTTAACAGTGCAAAGGCTTATTTTCTTGTGAGTCAAAAGAAAGTTTAAACAGCAGTTCAGGGAAAGGCTCAAATGACCCCTTTTCCCCTCCAACAGAAAACCCGCTGCGAAATCTCCCATTTGGAACTACTTGTCAACAACACTGCACAGCTCTGGGTTGACTGTTTTAGCACCAACATCCAACAGCTGAACTTAGTCCACAACCCTCAACCCTCTACTGTACCTTTTCATTGTAGTTGATGGCAATAACATCCCCAGTCGTCAGACAGGCGAAGTTTCTCAGTGCATTTTCTAATCTTCAGAGCAGGTTAAGATGAAACACTTGTATTCAAGGCAACATCAAAGCTTTACAGTTACTGTATTATAGACCTCTGATCCTCAAACATGGTTTAAAAATCATCAGCACACCAGAGGTAGCCTTTTAGTAAACATTAGGGTGTACAAGTTCTTCAAAGGGACACTCAAAATTCATTGGACTTTTAAACCAAGATTCCTGCTGCTTCACTCCAGGCCACACTTTGTGCCAGCAGCTGGCCACATCTCTGTACAACAGCTCTCCAGCCCTTTTGTTTTCAGAAGGAGCAGCAGTAGTCACCTACTACCAGAAGAGTATGAGCCCCACCTGGAAAGTTAGCTCTGCCTGATTGTTCCAATTTGGGAGAAAAATCTTTTTCCATCATCGAATAGGAAGGATACACAGCTTTGGGATTGGTGATGTCAAGAAAATCTGGACTCTGTGGCTGAAATTTTGAGTAAGTAGCAACCTGCAGATTAACACTCTCCACTTGCACCAGGCCTCCCTCTTCCAGCAGCAAGTTCTGCATCATCTGCAAGAATGGAAACAAAGATACAAACCACCGTCAGTATGTCTGATGTTTTCAAATCTCTTTCTTTGTGCATATCTAGTTTTGCTGGGGCCACCATCTTCCTTGACATGCACCTGTTTACCCCGGTTTCGCTTCAGGAATAACAGCCAGGTGCACCTTAAACACAGACTGCTTTGCTTAGTTAACCCCTCGAGGAGGGAAACCTGAGCTGGGACTGAAAGCTGTTGGAACATGACCCATTCAGGAAACACTGCACTTCTTTCCTATTAAACTGGCAAGCTGCGAATGCTGCTGCTGAGGCTGTGCCAGTGCAGCAGGAGCAGCTCACCCAGTGTGGCAGGTAACAAATGCCCTCGTCAGCCACGAACTCGAGCACGCCGCAGTGCGTCATGCGGTCCGAGTTCTTGTTGGTCAGCTTGAACAGCATGGGGTAAGTGATGTTCAGGCGGCCTGCGAGAGAGGGGAGGAAAACTGCTGGTCAAAAGCCACCAACACATTGCTGAAGCTTTCAAACATCACCAGGAGAACGGGCCAGACTGCAGGAGAGGATTCCCCTCCCACCATTATCCCAACCTCCAAACTACAAATCCAGGAGAGAAAGCAGATACCCAAATACTGTGGTGGCATCACACCTGGAGCTTTAAATCCTCCCCCAGCCTTTCCCCAAGCTCAGACATGAGCAGGCAGCAGGAACGAGAGAGGAATCTATTACTGTTATGTCCTTGTGCTATTATTGCTCAGCAGCTACCGAATGACTTCTAACAGGTCCTGCCTATTTTAAAATTAAATTACTAAAGTAATTTCTCAAAGAAATTCTATTAAGACTAAAACTCCGAGGGGGAAAAAAAACCCCTTAGTTAAAAAGGTAAAAAAAGACCCTTTATGTTGTTGATTTGGTTATCTTTTCCCCAATTCAAAGTTAATTCTCACTTATTTTGTTTTTAAAATAAATTTTGCTGCAGACAACATTATCCAGGACAACCTGGTTGAGATTAAGAATTTACAAGATTAATTGTAACCATTATTCTGAGTGCACTATTAATAGTTAATAAATATTGCTTCACACCTCAGGTAGCCCAACGCTTTGGATGTCTGCACTTGAAGACAGACAAGCCCCATTAATTCTAACAGGAAAAACACCTTCAGAATACATTTTTTAACTAATTGGTCTATTCTCTATTTAAGTCAGGTTTCAAGAGATAGCTAAAAGACTGTGGCATTTGCCTACACCTTTGCTCATATTTCTAATGTTATTGTTCCAGAACAAAGTATTCACTTACTGAGTTGATCCAAAGCCGACGGTGGCATAATTACTGCAGGGATGAACAGAAATGGAAGATTAGGAAAAGCACATCCGTACAAGAGTACATAACATACGACTTTAGCATTCCTTTCTCTAGTCTCCTCTAAAGAGAAAGGAGATTCTAAAACCTCCTGCAAATTCATTTTCAGCCAGAGACTTCAGTAGAAATAGTCATGATAAATGTACTTGCTAATGGTAATTCAGAATTTAACCAGAAAAGAAAAGAGAGGACACAAAGTTTTACAATACCTAGTACTAAGACCAATATTTTCTACAGCTAATTTTACTTGTTTGGGCTCACAGGTGCTCTTTAATGACACCAACTCAAAACAACACAGCACTGATCTGACAGCTTGAAAATGAAGTTAGCCAATTTATTATTCTTTGTTCAAGTTAAGTGAGGTACAAAAATGGGGTGGAGGGAGAAAGCTCTTAGTCACAAACTTCCATGGCTTATACTAGATCCAAGATCGTAAAAAGAGACTTCAAAAAATAAGACTGTCCAACGTTCCTAAACCCAGACTCACTCGGTAAGTTTTTTAATTACAGAGTAAGGCAATGGAAGATGACGCCTCCTCCTTCCTCAGGGCCCCACCCAGGGTGCTCAGCTGTCTCCTGCCGTTCAACGTCTCTGCAGTCTCGGCCAAAAGCTGCGTTACTCGACAACATTCACAAACACCCTTCCAACAGGTTTATTAGTCAAAATAAAACATGCACATACTCTTCCCGCCTTTCTCCACATCTGACCTGTCATTAGGCCCGGCCAGCATGGACACCGAGAAGCAGCGGTACTGGGTGGAGAAGCGATTCTGGAACACGCGGGGGATGGGATGGTCGAACATGTTAAACGAGAACTAGAGCGGAGAAAACAACACAAAGAGAAGGACGCGTTAATCGGCGCCACAGCCCCCCCGAGCGCTGCCGCAGCGCGGCGGTCGTGCCCCGCGCCCCGGGCTCACCATGGCGGCGGTGCCGGCGCCGGGGCTCCCTCGGGCCGCCGGGTCGGGCCGGGCCGGGCCGGGGCCGCTGCTCCACCTCACGGGCTGTGCGGGACCGCCCCGCCCCTCCCGGCGTGCCCCGCGCCGCCCGCGCCGCCATGGCCTGTGAGGGCGGAAGGCGGGATCCCGCATCTCGGAGACGGCATCGCACGGGGCTCTCATGGCCGCCAGACCCTCTCTGGGTCACCGGACGTTGTTGCGGCCCCGTCTCCCCTTCGTCGGGCTCGCTTTAGTGGGAGAACAAACACCTCGCCCGCGGCAAAGATGGCGGACGCGGCTACAAAAACTGGGAACGGTACTTCCGGCTGAGGCCCTCTCGGGATTGGCTGGCCGCACGCATCGCCACCAATCCCTCCAATCCCATTGGTGGACACCCGGAATGGGTTGGGCAGTCGGCGCCGCGGCAGAGAGGCTGTCGCGTTCCCATTGGCCAGCGTGCCGTGAGGCGCGGACCAATGGGACGCGGAGCTGGTTTGGCGCCCAGTTTGAGCGGGGACGGCCCAGGAGCGGGGGCTGCTGCTCATTCCCGCCGCTCCTTCCCGCCCGTCCCGCCCGCTCCTCATTCCCGCCGCTCCTTCCCGCTCCTCCTTCCCGCCATGTTCGTCTCCGACTGCCGCCGGGAGTTCTACGATGTGATTGTCACCCAGGTGCGGTGATGGGCCGCGACTGGGGCTGGGGGGGTTCCCCTCAGGGCTCTCCTCCCTCTCAGGGCTCCCTCTCCCCCCCTCCCTCAGGGCTCACTCTCTCAGGGGTCCCGCGGTTCTCGCCGCTCACGGAGCGGGGCCGGCGCGGGCCGTCCCGGCGCTCCGGGGGTCGGGGGCGGCGGGGGCCGCTCTCCCGGGGCAGCACCGCTCACCCGGGTCGTTCCCTTTCCCTGCCCTTGGAAACCCGACACAGAGGAGTCTGAGTAGTTACATTTCCCCAAAGTAGCTGACATATTTCGGGTATCCTTTGGAGTTGCTTTTTGTTCATATTACAGGGATCCAAACTGGTTAATTTTGGTTGCAGTGTCCATTCAGAAGCAATCCCATTTTATGCTTATGATGATCTCTACCTAAATTTCTGGCCTTGCAGTTGTCTATGCATTTCGTGTTCCAGCACATCAGATCTGGCACCTGTATTAATATATTTATTTTGTTATTTTTGCAGCGTGTTCTTCTTCTTGTTGCTTCAGATGTTGATGCATTATGTGCCTGTAAAATACTCCAAGTAAGTCTTGGTTCATTATCACTGCAGTAAAAGAAAATATACCCTGGGGTCCTTTTAATGGGTTTGAACCAGGGAAAGGGTAAAGGTTTAATCTGCTTTTGTAACTTACTTTTTCCATGAGTTATCATGTGGGAAACTGGTGAGTCATGCTCTGGGTTCGTGTAGGTTTGTCATTTGGGATGTCTTGACTAGAAAGGTTTGTAGGGAATAGAGTTTGGCACTGTAGGAGAAGCTGCTTCCCTCCCGTGCACTGACAGCTGTTTGCTTCCCTGCAGGCCCTGTTCCAGTGTGACCATGTGCAATACACCCTCGTCCCAGTCTCTGGATGGCAGGAGCTTGAAACTGCCTTTCTGGAGCACAAAGATCAGGTGAGAAAGCACGGGAAACTTTTTAAGCTGCAGCTCAGCTTTCAAAGAGAGGCACTTCTTCCATTTAAAATGTCAGCTTTTGAACTACTTGTTACTAATGGTTACCTCAACACTGTGGTTACATTTTATCATGCCAGTAACAACCTTGTGAAGTTCTTCATATCAGGTCAAACTAAAGTGCTATAATTTTGATAGAGTCAAATTAGGTTTGCATACCTTTGGAGATATAAAGAGTGGTGGTATTGGATGTCCCCAGATTTGGTGTTTTGTCTTAAAAAAAAATTTCTGCTACAAAAACATCAAATATCAGAAAGCAAATACAAGTTTTGGTGATGATGAGTGTTTTGAAGGTTTTGTAAAGGTATTTTCAGTCTTCTATGTCCCCTGTTAATTTAAGTAACAAGCTTTTTTTTTTTTCCTCCTTTTTTTTGCAGTTCAAATACTTTGTTCTTATTAATTGTGGTGCCAATGTTGACCTCCTGGAAATCCTGCAGCCTGAAGAAGACACCTTTTTTTTTGTGTGTGACAGCCACAGACCTATCAATGTAGTGAATGTTTACAATGACACACAGGTAAAGGCTTTTCTTTCATGATAAAAACCCCCCACAGTGTGGTGGTGAGTGATGTAGAGGTTCTCTGTGTTTTGCAAAACTGCTTCTAGCATTAAGTAGTAGGTCAGGAAGCAGCATTAATGAATATTTGCAGTAGTAATGTACATGATCAGAAAGAGAAATCTATTTTCAGTAGTAAAATCTATACTGTCAGCAGTGTGAGATTTGTCAGTAGTAAACACATTTTAATCTTGCTTCTATAAATCAAGCTGCCATAAATCAGGGCAGCTCAGCATCTCTCAGCATCTCAGCATCTAGCAACACCTAGACTTCCAAGTATTAAACACAAATTATTTGATTTTAACAATCAAAAAAAAGTAAAAATAATTAATCCAGTAATGCTGTAAAAAAGGAATATGAGGTTTTTTACCCTTATTTTGTATAAATCAGTATGGTCTTTGTATTAAAAACCAATGTTTTTTATACGCCTGGAATTGAATTTTTGGTTTCTCTTACTAAGAATACTGAAGTATTCTCATTTGTCCTTTAAGATGTTTTACTCCCTAAATACATTTTTTTCCTTGCTAGATTAAGCTGTTAGTGAAGCAAGATGATGACCTCGATGTTCCTGCTTATGATGATATCTTCAGAGATGAAGAGGAGGAAGACGAGGATTCAGAGAACGAAAGTGAGGGGTCAGAACCTTCAGACAAACGCAGACGTTTTGAAGAGGTGTGTTTCTGCTACTTTGTTGTCAAAATAAGGAAAATAAAACTGTTAAAACCTATATTTTGCATCATAATAATTGTATTTGAGTTTAAATATTGTGTTCCACTAGATCACAAATTCAAGTGCATCACCTAAAAATAATCAGGTAGAGTTTCATTATAAGGAATGTTTATTTATCTGAACTGCACAGAAATATTTTCTCCTAATAAAAAAAGATGTTTTGAACTTACGTTTAATGACTTCTTAAAACTGTGTTCCTTGGAAAAATATTTGATGCTAATACTTTTCTCATGAGATGTTGTTCATAGCGATATTCTTTTTCTACTGATTCTTAAAAAAAGTTCTTTATAATGATTACCTTAATTACATTTTTAAATTAAGATTTAATCATTAAAGTGTCTAGATGCTAATCTAGTTTTTAACATCCAAATTAATTCACAGGATGTAATAGAGAGGACGATGAAAAGGCGACAGAGGCGAGAGTGGGAAGCACGCAGGTGTGTTGGCTGGGTTTGTGTTGCTTGTATCTCTTTTTCTGCTCTTAATCTTTGACTAGAATCTTGTTAAGAATGCTTCTGTCTTCTTTCACAATCTCATTAATAGGAATGGGCAGGAACAAATCAAATAAAATGGGCTTTGAGGAATAATGACTTAATAAATTTTTCCTTTTTGCTTTATGAGTACATTTCAGAGTGGTTTCCACATTATTACTCAAGTCTGTTTGCCTTCCACAATTTCTAGCCCAAATTTAATTTTTTTCATTACTAAAATGAAACTGAGATATTGTTCACAATTCTAGACTTATATTTTCAGTTGGATCCAGTGACCAGTTCATCCTTTAGTCAAATGTATTGGGTTTTTTCTCCTTTTCAGACGAGAAATTCTTTTTGATTATGAGCAGTATGAGTACCATGGGACCTCAGTAAGTATAAACTCTTTGTTTACCTTAAAAACCCAAGGTGACAATGTAAAGGTAATTGGACAATATCCGAGGTTATAATTACCTATTACAATTATATAATTATCTAATAATAATATGCATTATAATATTGTTACATTTTATTTTTACATATATACAAGTAGTTTAACTTAGTTTAATGTTTTCTAGTTGATTTTTAGGTCTTGACAAAAGTATCTATCTATGCACAAGATACTTTCACAAAAAGACCTGAGCATGTAAGGGACTTGTTTGTCTTTCAAAGTTCAGGATATCACAAACATGGCACTTAGGACATCAAACTGTTCCTTATGTCCTTTGGCCTTTGATGATATTTATATTTTTTTAAGTGTTTGCTTTATATATAATGCAGGTTTACAGAGCAATCTGAAACATTTTGCTTTCTACTTAGTGAGACTCTGGCAGACTGTCAGACTCCAGCATGATTTCCAGAGCTTTAGTAACATGCTAACACTTGGCAAATTCACCTGTGTTCTGTCTGTGTGCTGAGGTGAGAATCCTGTGACTGTTTGTGCTGCCTTTTTGCTTCTCCCCCTTGCAGTCTGCGATGGTGATGTTTGATCTGGCCTGGATGATGTCTAAGGACTTGAACGACATGCTGTGGTATGTTCCCATCCTCATTTTCCAGAGAGGCTGGAAGCTTAAACCTGCAGCAAAGACAGGCAGGATTGCCCAGAATTACTCAGCTTGAGTGTGAGGGTCCAGTGAAGCCCATACCTGTGTGAGTGAATGCACATCTTCAGCCAGAGGTCACTGCTGTGTGAATCAGTCACGAGCAGCAAGGTGCTGTGGGTAGCACAGGGTGCTGTGGGTACCACGTGTGTACCACTGCTAGAGGGGAATAACAGCACAGCTTTGCTATGAACCTCTGGGAGCTGAGGGGAACAGTGCTGCTGACATTTTCTGTTACACACTTAGAGGGTTAAATATAACATACTATATTGGAATATTTGTTGCTTTAACCTTTTTTTTTTCTGTTCCTTTTTTCCAAAAAAATTTTAGGTGGGCGATTGTTGGCCTTACAGATCAATGGGTCCAAGATAAAATCACACAGTAAGGAAGAGTTTTTAATTTATGTTTATTATTATTTCTTATCTATTTGTCTGTCTTCTAAAATTTTGGGTTTGGGAGTAACTAATAGCAATTAATAGAGATCAGGAAACCTAAGGGAATAAGTGCTTTCTACTATTTAGAATTTTTAAGCCAACTTTATTTTTCACAAAATTATAAAACAATCATTTCTGATCTGGGAAGAAATGGTGTTTAATAGTAGTTTACCTAAGTATGAACTTGATACAGTCTTATTAAAGGAAAAACCTTTTGTGTGTTCTGGATCTTCCAGCTTCCTTTACAGTTTTAGTTTAGATTTTTTCAGATTTTTTTCTCCTTTTTTCTTATTTCCTGCCAGATACATCAGAATTCTAGTATTACAAGTGTAGGCTTTAATTCTGCTGTTCTATTGTTACTTTTAAGGAGACAAATGTGATAAATAACTGATTTGGTTGGTCAGTCTGTCTCTCACTATTGGGGTTTTTTTTTTTAGTTTCCCTTGCCCGGGTCTATGGCTGAATACTGAAAGATCATCCTTTAGCAAGCTGGGGGGGTTCAGGTGTTTCACACTGCTGACTTTGTGAAACATTGTCTCGTAACCAAGAACAAAACTCCCGGGGAGCGGGCGAAGTGACGGTTGTTGTTCCCAGGATGAAGTACGTGACGGACGTGGGGGCCCTGCAGCGCCACGTGTCGCGCCACAACCACCGCAACGAGGACGAGGAGCACGCCCTGTCCATCGACTGCACCAGGATTGCCTTCCAGTACGAGTATCCTTGCCAGGGCTGGGCAGTGCCCTCTGCCCGCTGGGTGAGCCCCTTGCCAGGGCTGGGCAGTGCCCTCTGCCTGCTGGGTGAGCCCCTTACCAGATGTGGGCAGTGCCCTCTGCCCACTGGGTGAGCCCCTTACCAGATGTGGGCAGTGCCCTCTGCCTGCTGGGTGAGCCCCTTGCCAGATGTGGGCAGTGCCCTCTGCCCACTGGGTGAGCCCCTCCTGAGCCTTGATGGAGGGAAAGGATCCCTGCACGTCTCTGCTGCTGAGAGGGAATGGCAATAAATGGAGGTTTGGGTGTTTTGTTGGACAGGACTCCTGTTACATCACCTGCAGCTTCTGCCTGCATTTCTTGTAGTACAGAGATGTGACATGTGAGGGCAACTGAGCCCTTAACTGCTGCTTGTGGAGTTTTGTTGGGGTTTGGAGCTTCAAACGACTGTGTTTGCAGTTATTTGCCCTAACTCCTGTCCAGTCTGCGCCTGGCCCTGTATCAGCACTGGTCTCTCTATGAAAGTCTCTGTAATACCTCATACACCTCTGCTAGACTTAAGCTTTGGTCTGTACAAGGGCAGAAGAGGCTCCAGGAGTTTTTGGCTGACATGGGGTGAGTTATAAAAATCTGTGTCTTGATTAAAGGATCGTTTTTTCAATGAATTATGGGGAAATATTCAGAATATAGCTCGTAAATACTCAACTCGTTAGTTTTTAAATGATTATGGGGCTCTGAGTGGGTGGCAGTGATGCAGCTTGTGTGTTGGTGGTTTACAAGGAATACTTCAGCTCTATGCCTCTATGGAATGGCAGGTTAGTAAGTAACCTCTGCTTTCTCACATCTGCTTTTTAAGGACTAAAGAAAAATTAATGTAAACAAGTTTAGTCAGACTTAAACTTGCTAAATTACCTAATAATTAAGAAAATATTATTAAAAAACAAGGCAAAATTTTTTTTTTCTGCCATACAAATTTATGGTTTTTTTCCTTCTGTTTTTAGTTTGCCTTTGAAGCAAGTGAAACAGAAATTTAATTCTATGGACATATCTTTGAAAGAAAATCTTCGGGAAATGATTGAAGAATCCGCAAACAAATTTGGGTAAATTGTTTTAAATACAGAGACTTTATCTGAAAATACTTTTCAATTAAGTTCATATATTTTTGTATGAAGAAGTTCTAATATCTTGTTTTAAAAAATACAGTCCTTTGATTGACAAAGTTACACTGGGCTCATTGCGAATGTTAGGGTAAATTTTGTCTTCATGCTCTTAACGTTGGCCAGTTGTCTCCTCAGTATGTTAATGCTGACAATGTTAATTAACTTTCCTGGGTTTATTTCATTTTGCAGAATGAAAGATTTAAGAGTTCAGACCTTCAGCATTCACTTTGGCTTTAAGAACAAGTTCTCAGCAAGTGATATAGTTTATGCAACAACTTCTCTTATGGAGAATATAGAGAAAGAGGGGCCTGAAACAACTAATTTTATTAAAGCTTTGGACAGTCTCTCCAGGTACCAAAAATATGTCTCTTCATTCTTTTGCAATTTTATTTAGGGAACATGGATTATGTATCTAGAATATGCATTGTTGCTTCACAAGCTGTTGAAGAAAAATCCAAATATCTTTGTGAATAGTGTTTAGATTTCATTTTTGTGTGACAAGCTTTGTTTTTGTGAGGACATGCTTATTTTTATCCTTTCTGTTGCAGGGGTAACCTGGACAAGCTGCACCAAGGACTGGACCTGGCCAAGAAGCAGCTCCGTGCCATTCAGCAGACAGTGGCCAGCTGTATTTGCACCAACCTGGTCATTTCTCAGGGGCCATTTCTCTATTGTTCCCTCATGGAGGTCAGCATTCTATATTCAGCTGCTCATTTGACTCTCCTTTCTGTCTGCATCATCCTTGAATAACACTTTTCCTAACTGCTAATTCCATAAGAACTACTGTGAGAAAGAACCTGTTTCATGTCCTGTGCTCTGTGGGTCAATACTGACATGTGCCCTGAACTTCCCAAAGGAAGAACCAGCCCTCACAGAGGGGAGAGGGATCACTGCAAAGCTGGGGGAGCCCAAACTCCTCGTCCTGATGGTTCTTGTAATATTCCTTGAGCCACACAAAGCTTCTAGACTTGGCAGTAGATAGTAAAACTAAATAAGTGTAAGAATCATCTTGGATTGCAACTGAAATAATTCCTCTTTTCCCAGGGCACACCAGATGTGAAACTGTTTTCCAAACCTGTGTCTCTGTGCCTGCTTAGTAAAAACTTACTCAAATCATTTGTTTGCTCTGTAAGTAAATTAAAATCTTTTGACTCACAAACTTCTGACCAGTGTAGTAGTTACTGTTGTGTTGGATACTTGCAGTTGATTACTAGAAACATAATATGAAAATATTAATAATGCTTTTCTGCTAATTGATTGGATAATTTTGGCATATCTGTCAATGCTGCTCTAGGAAAGATACCTGTCTGAGAGACTTCACAGCATTAGGGAGAGTTTTCATTGCTGAGATAGTTACAATCTAAATCTTTGTGTAATTTTCTAAGTTTTGAGGGAGCAGATCACTGAAATTTCTGTTGGTCCTTAAACTGACTTTTGATGGAAGGAAGAAGGGGATTAAGAGATCTTGTAAAGAAACCACCTTCTGTTGAAGTCATCAGAGCTGTACCCTTAGATAAATGCCTGTAGTACCATCTCATGTGGAGAGCTGATACTAAATTAGTTCCTGAGCTTTGTCTAACAAAGGCTTTCTGACTTCCAGACAAAAAACAAGCGCTGCAAACTGCTGCCCCTGGTCATGGCTGCACCCATGGATGTGGAACAGGGAACTGTGATCATGGTGGGCATCCCTCCAGAGACAGAGAGCTCGGACAAAAAGAAGTAAGCCCAGTGTTTAGAAGGTCTTAGTAAAGGTTATCCACAAATGTATCTTTCCTGTATCTACTTAACACTGATTTTGTTGACTTGAATTGTCAAGAACACATCTTTTGCATACAGTGTGGATGAGATACTTTGACAGAGGATACAGATCTTTAGGACCTTCCTTGCAAGGTGTTTTTTTCTCTCCCTCTTAAAAGAGGGAAATAATTCACTAAAAGAGGGAAATAGTTCACTGTGTGGCCCACGACTTCATTTCTAAAAGCCTCTGATGTGAGGATTTTTGCATGTGCATGAGTGAGGTGTGTGTTGAACACACGGCACCTGAAGCATATCTAGGAGCCATTTCCAGCTCTCATCAAGGAAAAGGTTCCATGAACCTACCTCAGAAAATATATCCTTTTCTGTAACGCTCACCTGTGTTCCAGCTTTTTCGGGAGAGCCTTTGAGAAAGCGGCGGACAGCACTGGCTCCAGGACACTGCACAACCATTTCGACATGTCCAGTGAGTATCAGAGCACTGCTGGGGGGCACTGCTGGGGGGGCACTGCTGGGGGGCACTGCTGGGGGGCACTGCTGGGGGGACACTGCCGGCATGGCCCCACAAGGGACACTGCTGGAAGGGCACTGCTGGGGGGACACGGTGGGCATGGCCCTGCTGGGGAGACACTGCTGGGGGGACACCGCAGGCACAGCCCTGCAGGTGACACTGCTGGAAGGGCACTGCTGGAGAGGGGCACTGCCGGGGGGGCACTGCTGGCATGGCCCCGCAGGGGACACTGCTGGAAGGGCACTGCTGGAAGGGCACTGCTGGAAGGGCACTGCTGGGGGGACACGGTGGGCATGGCCCTGCTGGGGAGACACTGCTTGGGGGACACCGCAGGCACAGCCCTGCAGGTGACACTGCTGGAAGGGCACTGCTGGAGAGGGGCACTGCCGGGGGGGCACTGCTGGCATGGCCCCGCAGGGGACACTGCTGGGGGACACTGCTGGGGGACACTGCTGGGGGGCACTGCTGGAAGGGCACTGCTGGAAGGGCACTGCTGGGGGACACGGTGGGCACAGCCCCGCAGGGGGCACTGCGGGCACGGCCACGGGACCCGCGGGTCCTTGGTGTGGCTCTCGTGGGACACCGCGGGGGCTGCGACCCTGCCCCATCTGGTACAAACAGTGGGATGAACACCACCGACATATTCCCTTAAACGGGACAATCCTGGGAACACAAAGCCCTTAATTCCAGCTGCATCCCAGGGAATTCTCACATAAGCTGCTCTTTAAACTCAAAGCAGCATTTCTGTGGCAGAGAATTGTGAGTTTACACGTTATCACTGAAGTTAATGCCCGAGTGGACCTTGGGAGAACCATGGGAAAAAAAAAAGTAAAAAGAGCCAAAAATCCAGCTGGCAGGTGAAACAGGATTGTATAAAACTGGATTGAGTGTTGGCAATATTTCCAAAAAATTAAGATAACTTACAAGTTACTCGAAACCCTGGACATGCTGCTTCAGAGCCAACCAAAATAAACCAGGAGATTCCTTCACCCTCTCACACATGGAGATTCCGGGAAAATTCTGGGAAATCCTCTGTGCTGAGGGGCAGGAGCAGCTGAAAGCATGGGCCAGCATGGAGGGACAAATTTGTCAGGCTTTCTTCCAAGTGCTGTCTTCTTGTGCAGAAACAATGAACTCCAAAGCACATCTTTGTGAGAACATCTCCCTCTTGCAGGCAGTGATGGTTTTCACACGTGCCCTTGGCAATCTGCAAGCTTATCTCTCAGGGGGTTTATGTTTAGCAGCCAAACCAACCGTGGTATTGATGAGACACTTATTTGCCCATCTTTGTACATGCCTACAAAAGAGGCAGTTTTTAACCATACATGTTTATGTATGTGTGTTGAACACGAAAAGAAACATGCTTAGATTTAAACAGTGCCTGCTATATTGTGTAATGAGCACCCAGCAATCAGAGTTTGCTGAAGTCTAAACACAAAATCATGTGCTTTAATTTTGTCCAAGTAAATAGGTGGGTTTTTTCCTTCTTAAAGTCAAGTAAGAATATAAATTAGTATACTCAGGATTATTGTTCTTCAAATGTGACATCTGACATATCATTCAATTGCTTGCATCTTGTAATAAAATATTTCATATTTTAGTAATTGAATTGAAAACAGAAGATCGGAGCAAATTTCTGGATGCCCTCATTTCCCTCTTGTCCTAATGGTAAGACACTATAAGGAGGATTAATTAAAAAATGAGTTACAGTTCAAGCTAGTAACCTGTAGAATATTATTCTTCTTTCACAGTGTTAAGGTTGTAGCCTATGCCAGTGTGTAATTTTTATCTGGAATAGAGAGGGAGATACGAGGCTCTCTGCAGTTGTGACTGTTAGCCCAGTTCACTAGGCTGGTACACTGTGAACACTAGTTCCAGGCTGTTTGTTAGACAGAGTCATGCATGGCTTCCAAGATTTCTACATCTATTTGTTTCTCTCTTTGCACTTTGACTACTGATGGTTTCCTTTTGTCTTCTGCCCTTGTTACACAGTGGTGCTTTTTGGCTCCCAGTGCTGGAAGCTGAGGATCAGACCCTCTGCAGTTATTTGGGATGTTCCAAAGTTCATGGTGCTGCAGTTGTGATGTATCTTGCTTTATCTTAGGAACTGGTACAGGCCCGGACTGTTGTTTTTATGCCTCTTGGGAGGTCAAAAGGATTTTGACCTCAGCACACAGATATTGAACACTTGTTTTTGTGAACATCCCACGCCCGTAAGGGGGATTCCTAAATAGGACTTCTCTTTGTCAAACTTGCTTTTATTGTAGGCATGCTCCTGTGATGTTTAGTTGGTGACTAACGATAAAAAATAGGTTTTGAAGTTCCATATTTATATTACCATTCAAATGTGCTTTTAAAATTGGCTTAAATGCTTTTTATTTTTTAAATGAACTATTCGAGACTCTACTTGAAATTACAGAATGTTGAAACTGTTTTTGGTACTATGGGGTTGAAGTCTTGTAGTTTAGTTAAAAGAATTGTCCTGTGAGACAAGTTCTAAGATTTTAGGGCTTTTAAAATCCAAATACTGAGTAACTGCCAAATACCAAATGAAAAATTCGAGGAATTCCAGTGTTAATAAAGCCTTTCTAGTCGTGCATTGTGATAGTGTATTGTAACTTGACTTTGGGAATAATTTTCCTGGAAAGAGTCTAGAGTGCTATGATGATTCTGTTCCATAACAGATTTCATTTTACTTTGGTCATATGAAATGAAATGGCTTGTTGGCCTTAACCTGCTGTGCATTGGTGGGTCTGTAAATGTGTACATTTGCAATGCTTTTCTTCTTGCAATGTTTACTTGAATTCTCTGTGACTTCAATGTTCTCATGTATTATAAGGAGTATCTAAAGGTTATGCATCATTACATCAATTTTGTACATATTTTAATACAGATTAATTTAATATTACACGTGATTTAAATGTAGCCAACAGATACCTAATTAAACTATATATTTTTATTCGAAAAAAAGTGATTTTTAAATTTTTTATATGTTGTCATCTTATCTGAGTAAAATCCTTGTACCAAGCTGGGATGGCCAAAAAATTGTGCTTCCTGAGATGAAACCCTTTGGTTTTGTATATTTACTAGATAACATTGGCAATAAATGATATTCCTCCTTACCAGCACAGTTTGGGGTTTGCCTGTACACAGCATACAGTAATTCTGCCACATTTCTGAAGCACTTACTGTGCTTTGAGTCTCTGGAAATGGAAACAGATGTTTCTGTTGTTTTTTGAACACTGACAGCAGTGTAAAAGGTAGGAGTCTGTGTGACACTGAAGTGCACTTTGAAATATATTCACTTTATCTTTCAGTTGCAAACTGCTGAGGGGGTAAAGTTCAAGAGAAACGGAGGAAAATCATTTATTTGTCACAGCAGAATCGTGGCCATTTCCACAGCACTGAATGACTGTAACCAGTCCAGCCCCATCAGATATGTAGGACTTTCATGCCTCTAGAAGGACATATCAGACAAAAATATAAATACAATGTGGCTTCCAGGCAAACACAATGTGTTCAGTGTCTGAGACCTCTCAGTGTACTCAGTTCTCACTTGCACAGTCTGTGTGCTCAGTAAGGGCATGAAAGCTCTCACACATCCTGGAACTCTCATGGTTCAGTGGCCATCTATCAGGAAATCCTAAACAAACACCTAAATTGCCAATTTTCTCCCTGAACAAGACTTTTAGGCAGAAAATAACTGTCGTGAGGAAGGCATCAAAAAGCATGGGCACATAACATCTCAGTTTAGTTACTGCAAGTCTTTGTGTTTTCAGTACATGGAGTAGTTTTGATAGGTACCTGAGCAAGCTATTACCTTTATCTTCTTATTTTTTTTCCTCTACCTTCTGCATAGAATCTGTGTGAACCCCTTCATCTCACCTCAGCAAATGACTCATTGCTGTTGTTTGCCCTGTCCCTGTCCTGGCACTTTATGCATTTACTCCATTCCCCTTTCAGGGCATGTCTGGGTTCTCCTGCTGCTGTTGTGATAAATCCAGATATTTCCTGTGTTTGAGAAATGGACAGTTTTCATGGACATGCACCTTTTCTCTTCAGCATACTGCATCGTGCTGGGAGGATGAGAAGTGGGAGCTGGTTTTTATGCTGGGATGTGTTGGCAATTGCTATCCTGGCAGGTTCTCTGACCAAACAGATGTGTAACGTGCAATATAAGCTTTCCTTGTCCCTTCTTTATTGTTTTTTCAGGGGTTTGCTGGTTTTTAAGGTTCTATTTTCCCCAAGAGAACTGGAAGTGCCGAGAATGCTTTTGCAAATTTTAGAATTGATCAGCTGTTGAATTGATCCCAAGACCACCCAAATGTGGCCATAAATCAGTCAGGAATGTAGAATGCTGTGTGAAAAGAAAGTTAGTAAATCTACATAGACACCTGATAAAACTTTTGCATGCCAGCACTTTACAATATGTGCAATGGAACCAGATGCCCCTTATGTAATTTGTTCTGTGCTATAGAATTTGTAGATTAAAATGTTACTGTTACCTGGAGAATCATTGTATGAGGAAATTGTGGAGCAGTTCTGCTCAGCAGCAGTGACTCAGTGCTTTGAGTGACCCGTTGAAACTGTTGTGTAGGTTGGGTAAAGTGGGCATTTCTTACAGTTCAGTGCTGGACAGAGACTGTGCCAAGAACTCTTGACATCTGTTCATGAAGAGATAATTATGGGTTTGATTGATTTTTCCCAAACAGAAAATGTGGCTCTAACAAGTCATTTTAAAAGAAATAGAGCACTAAGAAATCAACTTAGCCTCTAAATGTACAGTGATATTCCACCTGTAGCTGTGTCTGAATGCAGATAGAAACATTCCCTGAGGATTGTATTGAAGCTGCAGAAACTCCTTCTTTCACTGTATTTGCTTGCTGTAATTGTAGCCTCCTAATCAGCTCTTCAAATTATTTCTGCACTGCTAATCTGCTTTAGAGACCAATAAAAGTATGAAACAAATCCTTTGAAAGGTTTTAGGTTTTTTTAGCAAAATAAAATAATGAAAATCTTTAAATACCAAAGTACTGAAGTAGCTGAATAAGCTGATTTATACCATTCCTGCTCAGTGATTCATGGCAGTTTTCTTTATGGGGTGATAAATTTAAACATAATTGAAATTGCACAGTAAGGACCTCATTTGATTGGAATTAAAGTGAATCACTCCACAAAAGAATTGTAGTGACTTACCTTGTCATGGTTGCATAGTGGGTAAGAATTAATTCTTACCTCCTTTGCTATTTCTCTTTAGGAAAAAACCAGAAAAATTAAAGGATATTAGAAGTTTCTTGTCTGAAAGAGTCCCTGGGTCTGTGCCACTTGAACCATGGCAATAACAGCCATGGGGGGAGGCCAGTGGGCCACTCAGTCCTGCCTCTGTAATGTCAAAAGCAGGTGCTGGGGAAGTGTGTGGAAACAAAGCAGCTGCATGTGCTGCTTCCTTCCAGAGACAAACAAGAGCTCTCCCAGTCCTTGTGCTCAAGGACATCCTGGGCCAGGTGTGCTTTCTGTGGCTTTGGGAGCTGTCAGTGGTTATCTGGGAATCTGAATGACTTCCTCCCAGATCCTTGCACAACTCTGGCCTGTGCAATATCTTCAGTGAGTACATCTGCAGCCTGGCCAGAAACTGGGGGAAAAACTACAACTTTTTAGTGCTTTTTCCAGCCTGCCAATTGCTAATTTATTTGTTGCTCTGTAGTTTCTACTCTTCTGTGTACTCATCACTCTGTAACACCACTGTGTATTCCCCAGTCTTCTCTTGCCAGTCTGAAGAATCACATCCTCACTTTTCCTTTTACAGGAGCTGTTCTGTGTCTTGATTACTGTTGTTGCTCTTCTCAATCATTTTCAGACAAGGGAGAACAAAACCTGCAGACAGTATTCAAGGTGTGAGTGTTCAAGTCTATGAACAGCAAACAGTGTTGGCTGTTCTCTGTCCGTGTTCAACAATTCCCAACACTCACCTTGCCCCTTTGGCAGCTCCTGTCCCCGATGTGGCAGTGCCACTGCCCTGGCTGGAGTGACACCAGTACCTCGCTCGGGGCTGTCAACACTCCAAAGAGCTGTTGGTTTGGGGTTGTTTTTGCCATATGCATCACTTTACACTCAGCAATGCAGGAAGTAATCTGTTCCCTGGTGGTTGTTTTTCCAAGTCAAAGCAAGAGCACAATTAGTCTGCTGCACAGAAAGACTGGTGGTAAAAGAAACATGTAAGACAAGGAAATCTGCATCACTGAATGATACAGAAGTGTATGGAAAGAGTAAATTCTGATCATTTGGTGACATAAGATGGCAAAAACATTGAAAGAACTTCATGGTAATATAAGAATTAATAAATTTTGTTTACAATTTTAGAACTGATATTTTTCTCGGAAAATTATTTTTTATATTTTCTGTGTTCTTGTTAATGGAAGTTAAAATCTCTACAACGATTTTTAAGCAAATTAATTTACAAATGTTCACTATTTTTACTTGCTACTGTAAAACTTGTTATAAAGGAGAGAAAATACTCCTGTGTTGAATATTTGGAGATATTAGGGAGTTTTCCCTTGATCTAGAGGAGTATGTATGTCTGTCCTCAGACTGTCTTCTATGTGAAAACTTGATTTATACAACAACATGGGCTCTAGTTCATGAACCAGATAAAATTTAGCTACAGCTATTCTTTCTCACTATTCACTCTGACTACTCCCTCAGAGCCTCCTGCTCTTCTTTTCTGGCAGAAGCAGTAAATCAGAGATGTTTCAGTCTGATGTTTTATCAGGTCTGTCACCAGTTTGAGTTGATGTTAGTAGACAGCAATCACCCCTTACAAACCCGACAGGATCCCAGAGAGCTGCTGCAGCCTTGAAATGCTGACTGGCCTTGGGGAGAGCTCCTTGGTTGGGTAAAATCCAACATCCCCAAGGGACTGCCGCCAGGAAAAGGGCCTTAGGAGTGCCATGGTTGGATCTGTGATCCCAAGGTCTTAAATATAAAGGGAAAACTAACTCTGAGATGTTCCAAGACATCTTTCATTCTTCAGTTTCACTTTTCTCACTCTCGTTTTTAGGACAGCATTTCCAGCCCTCGCTTGTCCCTAAATACATAAGAAATAAAACATCACATCTCTCTAGGAGAGATCACTAATCACTAGTCTGGAGTACCTCAGTTGTAAGGTCTGAAAGAGGAAGTTTTAAAATCAAGTCTCTTTTGTAGGGCAGTTCTTTGAAGATGACTTTGAGTTGAATTGGCCACTCAGGATGTGCTAACTTGTGAAGATGGGAGTAGTACAGAGCAGAATTTACTAAAAGGAAGCGGAGTAATCACAGCTGAGGAGGAATCAGAACACAAAACCCCAGGACTGTTCTCAGAGCAGTAAACAACCTCATTTGATTGTTGATTTTAAGTGTAACCTGTCAATCACCATGGTTTTGATTCCCTCATAGAAGGAATATTCTTGAAAACATTCCTTTCAAAGTTCCTTTGTGAGTAAGTCTGGCTCATCAGAGGGAAAGAAAGCAGTGAAATGTTTGTTTCTTTAAATGGAAAAAATGAAGTCCCTCTTGGCTCTTGTGTACCATTGTTGGCTTCAAGGTGGTACTGAAAGTTCCCTTTGGATCAGATTCAAGGACTAAAAAAATGCTGCCCAGGGTGGAGCTCGAAAGTGCCACCTTTATGCTCAAGCATTTGGGTTATAAACACTTTCTCAGCAGGAAATACTGCAGAACATTCACTAGGGAAAGCAAATTATGTGAACTTTTATTTCAGACTAGACTCTCCTTCTCTTCCAGCAATTGCATTTTGATTTTTGTCACTCAGAAGGTGGCAGAATTAGAGAAGCAACATCAAGGTCAAACACATGCAAAGCAGGCAAGGGATCCTTTACTCAACTGTCTGCAAAGTGCTGCCCCCCCCGAGTCTGACAGAGTGTGGGGTTCCCAGTCACTGCTGCTGGGTGACAACAATTCTGACTCCCTCTGCCCCCCCGAGGCAGCTGTGGCTGCTGGGGAGCTCTCCTGGCACATGTTCCCTTGACATGCTGCTTGTTCCTGCCCTGTGTGTCTGGGCAATCCACTGAGATCTCAATAATGAGAGACAGAGTGCTCTGGTAACCTGAGATCACAGCAGGCATTTAGCACTCACTGCTCTGGGCTGTTCACAGGGGCCTGAAGGCTCAGGAGGCTTCCTCAGACCAGAGACAGCTTCCCAGAGGAGTCTGTGGGCAAGCCTAATCATACCTCCTGAACCCCAGTAAAATGTATGCACCAGCTCTATCAAAACATGGTTCCTCCCAGTGCTGGATCTGGGTTTATTATATTAAGAGATCTGGGGATTCTTTTATTCCCCAGTTCAACAACACTCTTCTCTGAAGTCTTTGTCACTCCTTTGACAACTGTAGATAACTTCTTAGGATATTTCTTCATGTTAATAACTAGATTGGCCTGTGTTAGACAAGCACTGTGATATTCTCAGTCCTTTGTGGTTTTTTTCCAGACCAGTTTTAATTGAGATTATACCTTCCTGGCCTGGCTCCCTTATGACAAGGGCTGCTGTCTTTTTAACTGGGTGAAGCACTTAGAGTCGTTTCTTCTCATTGCTGTAGCTTCTCTGTGTTCTCAGTCCCTGTGGTGTTGGTGTCTCTTTCCACTGTTTAGCTCAGTGGAATTTACTTTCATTCAATCATTCATTTGCAGCATGTTAGTGGAAAATCAGAGGTACCTGCCACTGAATTGGAAAGAATTCACAGGGACAGTCAGCTCTTGGTGTGTTTTTAGTTGCTGAAAGAAGTCACCAAGGGGCTCCTGAAATAAGTATGCCACTAATAATGACCTGCTGTCTGATCTGAGAGTCTGGCTGGTCAGGAATGGAAATGTAAAATGGTATTTTCTTTAAGCATTACTGTGGTCAGTGTAGTAATTCAGGACTCAAATAACAAGACTGTAGGATACACATCAGGTTCTTACACTGTCATATGGCAACTGTCTGCTGTAGCAGTCTGCCTGAATATTTGAAGTTGTAGCTCTTTTTAAAGGATTGGTGCATTCCTTAGTATTTCTGTATTATGTTACACAGCGTGTTGCAGAACTGGAAGGAAAAATGACCTTTGTCTCTAAATAAGTTCATTTTCAAATTGATACAGTCTTGGATAAGTGGAGGTAGAAAGAGGGGTATAACTCCCTTCTGTGGCTTGGGAAAAGCTCCTCTTTGTTGAGTTACAGCCTCCTTTTTGGTGGCATTTCAGAAGAGGGGAATAAACAGGACTTGATTATTTAAGTCATTCCTCTAAGAGACCTGGTCTGTATTTTTAAAATACTGCCAAAGTAGGTCTAATCAGTATGGCATATTTTTAATATTAGGAGGTAGCAAATAATCTTATAATACTGTATGAATACCTACAATTATTCTGCTTCAAGGGATGATGTTGAGAAACCATTGGTGCTTTTAGGATCGTGTTGGTTTGTGTCTGCTGTTACAGTTATCACAAATAGATCACCTGAAAAGTCACAGGATTTGGGCTGGGGCAGTTGGCAGGACAAAGCTCTAAAGAGATGGTGAAGAATCTTCCTTTAGAAAGGGTAACATTCTTGATCTGTGCAAGGCCATGTGCCTTATGCCCCCAGAACAGAGTCTGTGAACAGCAGCTCTGGGGCTGAGGATGATCTGAGCTCCGAGCTGACCTTGGACCCCTCCCGTGTTCCTCTGCTCAGACACAGGCACTGACCAAAATTTCCTCTCCCTGTTTTACAGGGTGACATTCATCTTTAAAAAAATTAGCATTGTAAGTGTTTTCCTGAGGCTGCTGTGTTTCCTTCAGGGAAGCCTCTTTTAACTGGAAGTGTTACATTATATGGAAGCTGTTAAAATTAATAAATTAAATAAACAAAAAGAGATGCTCTCCAAACAGTTTTCTTCTGAGCTTTTTCGATGGTGAACTGTCAAGTTCCAAGAAACTCAGGAGAGCCTTGGGCTGTGTCTGGCTGATCCCCTGTGGTGGGGCAGGTGGCTGGGGAGCTTTCCTTGACACGCTGGCAGATTTGGGATGCTGCTGCCCTGCAGTCTCCTGAGGCAAGCCAGTTCTCCAGGCTCTTCAGGGTGTCCTGCAGACCCTAGAGCATGGAGAAAAATTCACAAGTCAATGGAAACAAGATCTCGACCTTGGCAGTTGCAGAACTAGTGCTGTAATACAATTCTGCAACCTGATGCTTTAGCTGAGAATTCTGGGATGAGGTTTGGTGGGTGCAACACTGCACACACTGCTCTGCTCAGAGAAGTGCCTTCTAAACAGAGCTGGAGGTTGTTCAGTGCATTTACACTGCCCATGTCTGACTGCCTCAATTAGGTGTTCATTGCTTACTAGGTTAGATCAATACTCAGGTTTAATTTAATCTAAAATCAACGGTTCAGATAACTAGTACTAGACTAGTTCAACACTCAGTGCTCATAGTGGTGTCTTCCTTGGGAAGTTTAAGCCACTAAAGGCAGCATCTGTCATCTCAAGCTTCACTTTCTCATTTACCAAAATCTTCATGGCTGAAAATGTTTCCTACTCTAAGCACACAGACCCCAGTTGGTTCTTCATTATTTATAGTTGTTGTCAGTAAAAGGCATTACTCTTTAGGTTATTGGCACTGCAAGTGTGTGCTATCAGAGCAGCACCACTTCTGGACTGTGTAAAAGTTACATTTTGAAAAATTGGGCACAGTCCTTTCAAGACCCTTATGCACACGTCTGTTCTGGGGAGGGAAAGAGTGTCCCCCTAAAACACCCTGAGGACAAGCCAAACCATCCTGCAGTCTCCCTCTGCCTGCCTGTTTCCTCTCCTTGGGAGGTTTTTCTGCCCATGTTATCTGTCTCTAATGTTACACTGAACTACCTTCCAAAGGGCTGAATCTCCCTCAGTGTTTAGGTTTCTTTTCCTGTTATTTGGCAGTAGTTTGTTCACACCCAGAAAACCAGCATTTGCTCATGCAGGGCTCTTGGATAGGGTTACCTGCTTTGCAAATCCAGTCTGTGCTGCTTCATGAACATGAAGAAGGGGAAGAGTATTGTTGTTTCAGCTGGTTCCACTTGCAGTGGAGCTGTGTGAGTAGATTAGCTGATATCAGTGTTAAGGACAGAGTAGTTAGAACAATAACTTAATGAACACATCCTCTTTATGAGACTTTTTCCTTGCAAAGGCTACTGAATTCTGACTCATTTTTCTGACTCACGCTGAATTGCTGGCTCCTGCTGCAGAATATCCCCTCAGCCATCTCCCTGAGCACAGCACACTGTCAGAGAGACAGAGCTTTCCAACTGTTGCATACAAAACTGAGAAGGGAACCTGAAAAGGGCTGAAAATGACAGGCTGAAGTGCAAAAATAGAAAATAAAGAACTAACAGGAAAAGAGAGACTGAGTAACAATAGAGGGCCAGCAGTAAATCCGGTTTGCCTTTCTAGCTCAGGAAGGTGTCTTGGAATCTGTGTTTCAGGGCACCCACTGGGTGGTCAGCAGAGCTCTTTGAGTGTGTGAAATGAAATGGAAAACAATAGCTCAGCAGCAATTGCTTTTTTCCCTCTGATGAGGTGTTCCTTGAATTGCCAGCACGACTCCTGCCTGATTTAGCAGTGAATACAGCCAGGCATTTCCTGAGATGACAGCACTACATGGCTGTTAGAAATGCTAAGTGAAAGGTTCTGCTGTGAATAACCAAGGAAAGGGAATGGGATATGGGAGTGTGTCCCACTAAACTGCCTCTGCAACAAAAGGGGAATGAAATGTAGCACAGCTGCACAGGGACCATCCAGCCAGTCTGAAAACCCCCATCTCTTTGCACAAATGGATGATAGGAGCCAACAAGATCTTTTTAGAAGAGATATATCTTTTTTGGAATGGTTAAAAGCTGATGCCAGCATTGTTTGTCTTAATTGCTTGTCTTTTTTTTCTCATATTATCTAATAAACTCTCAACCCTCTTCTTCTTCATGGGGAACTTTTGCCAGCAAACACAGATACTGTTTGTGCTCTTGGCCAATGTCCCATTCTGACAAGTCTCCACATATGAATCTATCTGCTCACTCATCTGTTCCACTATCTCCAAATAAGCAATAAATGATTCCTTTTTAGAAAGGGTATCTTGTCTGAGCCTTTCCAAGACAGCAATACAGTGTGTGGCTCCAAGAGTACTGCACTGACTTGGCAGAAACTATTTAGGAATTGCTGCTACTCCTCCTCCTCCCTGATTACAGCCCTTAGGAAAAAAATGTGATGACCCCTCATTTTTCCTTATTCAGCACATATTTGTGGTCTTTTATTTCATTAAACCTCGAACTGGTTTTGTTTCCTCTTTGCCTCACCTTCTTCCTTCATCAGGGAAGATGTTAGAGAGTGCCTCACTCAAAGGGACAGGGACCCAAAAGGACATGACTCTGACAGATCAATTAGTAATTAGCTAAGCAGTATCAAGTCTCATGTCATGCCATCTGTATTTAGGAACTTGTGCTGGGTTTTATCTGGTGTCCAATCACTCATATTAGTTCTATCCTTTTGTTTTTAGAACAAAAAACATGTATGTTGCTGAAATCAGTCTTAAAGCCCCCTCCCTGTCCAGGACACTCACCACCTTACCCACACAGTGTTCTATGTACTGCTTTCTAGTCTGTTAAAAAACCTTTCTTGTTGTACCTTCAGCTTGGATATAGTTCTGAAACAAATCAATTTTAGTTCTACCTTTGCATTTTAAGTTAATTGAGCTCTTTAGTTTTTGCCTCTGGCCTGGAAAGACTCCTCTGCATTGCCAGACTCATTCCTGTTACCATTTGTCAGGGTGCAGTGTCTGTATTCTCCTGTCTCCCCGGGCACTCAGTTTGGTGCCTACACAGGGTCGTGTCTTACCCCACTTTTGCTCATTATAAAGCACTTTCATTATGACTTTTCTTTTTATTCCTCTGCATTAAGACCCTTCTGTTTGATTCAAACTCACTTCGAGGTCCCGCAGTGAAGTTCCCCAGCAGTTCAAACGCTCCTGTGTTTGTTGTCCTGCCTGCCCGTGTTGCTGTGTGGAGTGCTCTGGGCAGACAGAGAAAACCACTGCTTATTCTCCTGTGGGTTTGCTCTCAGCCAGCTGGTGTCCTTAACCAGTCCCCTCCTTGCAGCAAATGTGCCAGTGCAAGGGAGGGGTCAGGCTGTGGCTGGTCCATGACTGGTCCTGTGGGATCTGTTCCCTTGGGTTTCATCGCTGCTGTTCTTCGCTTGCTGTCACTTCTTTTCTGAGTTGATGGTCCTTCAGTTCTGTCTGGAGCCTTCTCTGTAGCTTTGTTATTCTTGTGATTCTAGACTTTTCCAGAGTGGCTGAGGTGTCTGGTCTGCAGGTGTTTGATATGCCCATCCCCATCCTTTCCTTACAGAAGGGACAAAATGCAGTGTTGGGTCAGGACAGGCCCAAGACATTTTGGTTCAGGAGAAGAATTGCAGTTTGCCCTTTTCTTCATAGTACAAATTCCTGGGTAGCAACAGATACTAAAACTGAAATTCTCAATTCCATATTGTGATATGACTCAGACTTCAGTAACTGCTGAGGGTGAAAAACTTTGTCTTACAATTTACTGCCCCCTCCCACCCTGCCTTTGATGTGGACTTGTTTTCTACACCAGTGGAGCTCAATACTTGCATTGCAATCTGCCAAAAGCCATTTCTACAAGGCTGTGAATGCATTTTGCAGACAGCAAGCCAAGAAATCTACCACCTTGTGAGAGAGGCAGGAGACAGAGGGACTGTTCTTCCCAGCACTGATGATCAGCCTTTGTGGCAGATGGCAGCATGGAATGAGCCCAGACAGTGTCCAGGTGTAAAGGCAGGATTGCTGGGCTGAACTAAAAGTGCACGTTACAAAGAATGTAATCAGCTCTGAGGAATCTGGGCAGGATGCCATGGATAAGAGCTTTCCTTTAGGAGGGACACTGTAATGATGATATGGATGACTTGGATAGTTGTGGTCATTAATAACCCCAAGTAGACAAGGGGTCTCTTTTAATGTTATCCAAACAACAGCATTTTACCCCTACCCTCTTAGTATGATTTTGGCTTCCAGGAAAATCCAGTATCTATTTAGCAGTGCCTTTGTCTGGTTTCTTCCAAAACCACCCAGTGCAAATAACTCTTTCTCTACGCTGCTGCTCAATCCACCTTGTTACAGACAGACAAAGATTACATGAAGAAATTATTTCCAAATATCTGAAAAAAGACATCAGTGTGTCTTATATCTTTTTGAACAACAAAAACCTCTCTTCCATGGCACAATCTGTGGGAGTTAGGACTTTTAAAAAATTGGCAGGTATTTGGGCATATAGATATTCTCAACTGGACAGGACAAAAGAATCAGGAGAAAATGGGACAGCTGAAAAATAAGTTGAGGTTCCAAGAACCTAATGGATTCAAGTAGATGTTAAATTTTTAAAGCTTCAGTCTTACATGTCAACATTTTAAAATGCCAGCAGTATAACAAAAATAAAGTAAATGTAAACAGTGAAATGTATTATGTTGCTTGGATCTTGGCAGTCATCTCCAATGAAATAATAGCAGGAAATTATAGAGGAAAAAAATGGTGAAATCATTCTGCAGTCATTGGGTATTCTGGTGAGTCTTCTGTGTGGAGATAACATTTGGGTTTATTTGCATTATAGAATGAAAGATTGCTGTTATAATTGGAAACTGTTAAAGGTTTTGTAGCTCGGGCTAAAGGTTATCCAGGCTGCTGCAGCAGATATCCTAATTCTAACAAAAGATACACAATAAGGACAGAACACTAAAACTGGAAGAGTAATCTAAAAATACACACAGTGCAGGAATTCTGCCGTGCTAGGCACTTGTTAGCCCCGATAAGAACTGTGATTGTTGGTTTTTTCCCCAATCCCTCGAATATGTGAAGCTGTATTGAAAGTGAATCGGACCATTTTGAGATTTCACATATGCTCTTGTCAAGAAGTGCCCATTTTTCTTTCCTGAATGATCTTTCGTGCCCAAGCCTAAATTCTCTAAGGGTTTAACCTTCTGTGGAAGTGTTCTGATAGCAAATACAGTTTATGCTAATGAGTTGTGTGTCAGTGTAACAGAGAGGGATGGATTCAGCTCAGAACGTGTTTGAGAGTGGGAATGGAGCCACAGGTACCCACGTGTGGTTAGAATAGCTGTCACAGTACCTGGTGAGGGACCAAGGGGAATGTCACGCTGAGCTCTGTCAGATAACCTGCTTGGCTGAAACTTTAGAACACAGGCAGCTGAAATCCAAAGTGCATTTAACATTGCAAACTACTTTTGCTACCAGATTAAAATTGTTGTTGCAGGATCTGGTTTGGTGCATCTCCTAGCTTTTAGTGCATTTGTTCGACCCATGGGAATCTTCTGCTTATCTTAAAAAAAAAATGTTCATTGTGGCACAGCTGGTGCTAGAATGTGTAAGACCTAAACTGTACCCCCTGGAACGTCTGCAGGATGTGGCCAGTGATGCACAGGGTGTTACAGCTGGCACCGAGTTCACAGCTTGCTCTCTGGATCTGAGTCACTTCTGAAAGGGTTATCTGCTGTTTGCCTGGAAAAATCAGCTATTTTAAACATTTACTTTTGTTCTCCACTGTAAATAAACATGAGCTGGCTTGGTCTCCTTTGCTGTGTTTGTGCACACCAGAGCAAACTCTGCCGGGCTGGGGCAGCCTGGAGGATCCACCAGGAGGGAACCTCCCTGGCTTTGGAGCTGAGGTGTAGCAAGGGATGGATCCACCACTATTGCTGTCCATAATAGCACTGAGGCACTTCAGCCTGCCTAAACTAAGCCTTTTTTCCCCAAAAGAAATAATACCTTGTGTGAACGACATGTCAGCTGGGCTTCAGGAGCACCTTGTACCTGCTTTGAATTCCCTGCCAGCTGCTGCCAGGGCTTGAGTCAATGGGAGTGCCCCTTGCCATTCAAGATGCTCTGAGGAGTATCAAAGTACAAAATGCAGCTTATTTTATTTTCTACCTGGTTTTCTAGTTAATCAAAATCCTTTTGTACTGTTCTATACTGGGTATTGGAGGTGGTCTTGTTATTTACTCTCCATGATTAATGTAATGAGATTTGTATGCCTTGTTGAAAAGACTGTAGGTTGTGGAGTTAGGTGTGTTTTTCATTTTTGTCCTTTTGTAAACTGAAACCAAAACAGCTAGATAGTGGTTTCAAAGCCTGTTCTTTGCTTTAATTAGTGCTGTAGGTACAGTTCCCCATGCTGTATGATCTCATTGTTCTCAAATCAAGTAGCTAAAGGCAGTAGTTCAGTAAATGTATCAGTTAACTCTATTCAGGATGTTTAACATCCAAGCTCATTCATATATTCATTTTTTTATGTTACTCTTAAGCCAGACTGTGATGCTGATGAGTATTTTCACGTTATAAGTGGTAAAGTTTGTGTGATGTGCTCCCCCATTATCCTCAGCTTGTTTAAACAGGGTGATCAGCACCCAAAGTGCAGGCAGAGCTCTGCCTCAGGGCAGTGTACCAGTGGCCAGGGTGCAGGGAGAAGACTGGCACGAGCCCTGGGCAGGTGCCCTCAGCATCACATTGTGCTTCCATGTTGAGCCCTGCTACTCTCCACCTTTCCCTGCCAGACTGTGGCTCGAAGCTACATGGTGAGCTCTGGAAAGAGGGGGAAGCTCGGGGCCCTAAGCAAGATCCCAAAATGCCCCAGACAAAAGACACTTAAATTGATTCATGATGTCTCAATCTGTGTCCAAGGAAATGAAAAGGTGATGCAAGGCTTGTGTATCCAAGCAACTGCAGAGCCCCTGCTGTTGCCATGGGAGGTTTTATCAGTGAGGCAGTGGTTGAAATTGTCCTTTTCTTATAACTGAAGTTGCAGGGGGAAGGAGGGGTTTTCTAGACAGAGAGCCTGTTCCTGCAGAGAGCCAGCAAGGAACAGTCTGGAGCAGTCACAGGCACAGACACACACAAAGGGCTGATCTGAACAAGAGTGACAGAACTCAGTTATTTCCAAAATATAAATATGAGACCCTCCTGAGGCTCTGCTTTTGGACTGATTTGTCCTGCCACAATCAGGCTACAGAAAACAAAGGCAGTATTTGTCCTGAATTCATCTGCTCTCTCCCAATTAATCTAATACAGCAGGAATACTTGCTGTGTCTTACCAGACAGACTTATAAAAGCAAGGGTAAAATGTTGCAGTATGTCCTAAAGAGCAGATGCCCAACAAACATCTTTGTGCAGGAAAAGGAAACATTTCCTTAAACATCCTGCAGCAAACGTGACTGATTGAGCTTCCTTTTCCCCCTGCCTGTTGCATTTCCCTTCTTTGCACAGACAGGATCTAACCAGATTTGCAGGGTATGAACTGCAGGTTACTTTCAAATTCATAACTATGAAATGGTTCGTTTAGCAGGACAAAGGCCAAGCTGACAGACACCCTTTTTCCAGCTCAGCATGTGCACAGCAATGGGAGGGTGGCAAGGAGCTTTTGTTAATCTCAACCCAGCTGGCAAGAATGCTGCAAAATGAAGGCTTTGAAGACGTTTTTTCTTCATTTTTAAAGCTACAGTTTGTTAGAAAAGCTTGAAAATCTTGCAAAAAAGTAATCTGTGAAATATTGAAAGTCCTCCCTGGCAGTCATGTGACTTAGGCAAATTTCTCCACTAGCAATTAGCCTGGACAGTTTCCTTTACCAGTCATTATTTTTGCAGGTTCTATTCTGCTGCATCTGTGAAAATGTTTTTCCCCAGCTTGAATACACTTTTCAAAAAAAATAAATGGTTGGCAGAAAGGATTAGGGTATTGGTCAGGTTGAGGCTGATCCAAGCAGCAGCAGGATTTTTTTGCCTTTTAGTTTAAACGTGTAAGAATTGAAAGCTTAAAAAGCTTCAAGCTTAGAGCTGTTCTGAAAATAGCTGGGGCTCACACTCCACTTCCTAATGTGCTCACATCACAAGACCAACTGCTGCTTCTTGCTCTCTTTTGTCTGGGGTTCAGTGGAGAGCTGAGGTGCTGCCTGCTCTGGAGGGAGCAGCCCTTTCTTCTCCCCAGAGGTGGCCCAGCTCTGCCCTCAAAGGTAGCCCAGGGAAAGGCTGCCCTTTGGGCACCAATGTCATACCCATCTTCCTGAGCCCAAACAATCCAGTGTCTTCCACGAAAAAAACAGCACCCCTGCTCAGGGATTGGTTTACATGTTTTTATTTTTATGAGAAACATAAATACAAAATAAAAATAGTAAACAAGTGCTATAGGCTTTTCATTGGGGTGAGGTTCAGGCCTGATCCTGAGCAGTTCCAAGCTTTTAAGTTCAGGTCCAGGTCTTTGCTCTTAGAAAACAAATCACAGGGAAAACCAGCTGACTTTTACCTGGAAGCCAGTGCTATCAGTAACAGTAACATCTGGGTTATCTTGTAAAGCACAGCGACAACTAAGAAGGATGAGATTAAATATAAAAACACTTTCCAAGATGGGCCCCACTTCCTGCAATATTGTTGGGTGCTGCCCCACTGACCTCAGCAAAACCTTGTTCCACCAGCAGTGAGTTATTCTGGTGGGATGATGCTGTGTCTGGCAGCACATGCACAGGTAGCACTGGCTTCTTCCAAGAGCTCTTGTTGTGTAATTGGTTCAGATTTTGGTTAAAGAGGATCCAGCCCTGCCATGACACAAAGAAACGTATCAAGAAGTTTGGCTTGTTGAAGAAAATTCCCTTCTAAGGTGTAGGTTTTCCTCCCTCTACCACAGACACCAGTTTTGATTTGATTTGAAATTCTAGTGCAGCACTGTCCAGAAAGATCTAATCTTTTAGACAGACCCCAAATTCTGCAGCACTTCTGAAGGCTCTACTCTACAGAGACATGCAGACACGTCTGCCAGGGGGGTTTATTTCTTTAACTGGAGACCAAAGAGCGAGGTCCAGGATTTGGGCTGATATCTGTTGGACATCAGAGAGCTCTGAGTGAGGGTGTAGCGTGTCTATGGGCTGGGTGACAAATACAGTTGGACGTTATCATTTAAAGTAAAAAATAATCATGAAACAAATAAAGGCACCAAACCACATAGCAAGCCAACTTTGGTAGATTTCTTGCAAAATATATGCATTTAAATACATTTTTACAAGGTTTACAAGGTTACACTGTTTAAAAAAGTTGCAATGATGAAATATGGAATATTTCATTCTTGTACCAAAACTACATATCACATCATAACAAAAATATTACAGCTTTTATTTAAATGCAGATAATATAAGAACTGCACCTCTTTATAGAAAAAACCTAATTGTAGACATATTGCTCTGCTTTTGTATTCTCTGATGGGCTCAGACCCTGCTATTTATGTGTTTAAAAACTGAAAGCAGTTATCTTTAAAAGGGTAAATCATGTGCTCAATATTCAACATCACAATTTGCAGGGTCAAGGCTTTAGTCTTATTCTGGTCCATGAACATGTTGATACCCCCGGGGTTTTAAGTTTGTTAAGCAAGGCAGGAACACAGTCCATGTCAATCTGTCACAGACCCACAGTTATGATTAGTCCACCAGTCTTGGAGATATCAGAAAGATAAGCATTAATGCTCAGGTCAGGTGTGCACTGTACTGCTACAGGACTGTGAGGGACCCATGAGGTTGTAGTGTTGTGTTCTGAGGAACATAAACAGCACATTTCCTCACTGGCTCTTGGCAGAAATCTCCTTATGGCAATGCAGAGGCTGCCACGGGCAGGAGCAGGATCCTGTGCTGATGTAACAAGTAACTCGTGTGGAGGAGTTTCACACATCCCCCTAACCCCTCCCTTGAAAAAACGTTTGTCTCTGCAGTGTAAAATGGAGAAGTGTAAGCTGGTATTCCAGGCTGTGGCAAATTTCTGCAGGTGTTGAGCTCAGAAAATTAGAGTTATGTTGCCCGATATATTCTTCCTTCCAGTCTGCAGTGTGTTACCGGGCAAGGCACAGGAGCTGAGAGCTGTGAGAGCCAGGACTTCACATCTCCTGATCAGCTGACGTAAAGTCTCAGTCAAGATATTTTTGGTAAAATTCTTCTAGCAATTTTTTGCTTGATTTGGTAAATGAAGGAAAGCATGTGTTAACAAAATCATCGTGGGGAGCCAACCAAGTGCACGTCCAGCTGAGCACACAATTCAAAATTGGCAGCAAGCGGGGCTTGGCAAGAAGGCCACAAAAGCATCATCCCCCCAACCATCAGTATCTGGGGCAATTTTTATGCTTCCAATCTCCTGTAGTGCAGATGAGAGGAGCAGAGGCCCTGCTGGAGCCAGGACATACAGTGATCTCTCAGATCTCTGGATCTAGGCCTCGGATAATTCTGGCAATGAGTTCATATTCAAGTAAAAACAGAGCATAAGCTGATGGAGGAGAGGGGATGAAGAACTTCAAGGGACAACCTGGTGTAATCTGGTTTGTACTCCACTAAAGGACAGCAACCACCTGAAATCTCTTTCAAGGTCTCAAAGACACACAGACCAACTCACTTCTCTGAGGGACTGAAACAAATGAAGAAAGTCAAATACCTTTCTCCAAACAGCCAGTGGGATTAAGGATCAAGGTTAGTGACATGCTTTGGACAGGATCCCTAGTTTAGTTGCCCGAACAGAAGATCAAAACCCCCCTACTCAGTTAAAGCCGCAGCGGGAGCCGCCAGACGCGGGCTTTCAGGAGGGAGAACGCGGATGGGAATCTCCTCCTGGGCGACAGCGCACACCCGATGCCGGTCCCAGCAGCCGAGAGGCACCGGCAGCGAGAGCGGGCGGCGAAGTACTCACGAGTCTCAGGGCATCGCCGGGGCACGGCCGGGAGCGGGAGCCGGGCGGGCGGCGGAGCCCGGACGGGATGTCCCGGTGCTGCCCCGCGGCTGCCGCGCCGCTCGGTCACCCCGGCCGGGGACGCGCTGCCCGCAGCGGAGCGGCCGGACCCGCCGGGCGCTGCCCTGCCCGGGGCCGCCGCTTCACGGGGTGCCCGTTCGGAAGAGCCTCCGGGCAGGGCAGCGCTGGCGCTCCCGGCCCGCGGCCGTGTGTCCGTGTCCCCGCGGGGCCGAGAGCGGCGCGGCCCCGCTCAGACGTAGTTCTTCTTGTCGTACTCGCCGTTGGACGTGGGCCGCCGCGGCGCCGAGTACTTGACGGGGAAGGAGGTCTCGTCGCGCTGGGAGCAGGAGCAGCAGCAGATGAGGCAGCCCCCGAAGAGCAGCAGGGCCGTGGCCGCCCAGCCGATGTAGAGCGCGGCCCCCATCTCCCGCTTCTTGGACGGCGGCACGGTGGGGTCGTAGAAGTCGCTGATGACGATGTTGGCGAACCAGCAGAGCGGGACGAGCACCAGGACCCCGCAGAGGATGTAGATGGCTCCGCCGGCGATCACGATGCGGGACTTCATCTTGCCGGGCCGGATGCAGTTGGTGCACTGCGCGCCCACCACGGTCACCATCAGCGCCACCAGCCCCAGCAGCGCCACGACGACGGTGAGCGCCCGGCCCGCCTGCACCTCGGGCGGCAGCGCCAGGATGGAGTCGTACCCCTTGCACTGCATCTGCCCCGTGCTCTGCACCACGCAGTTCATCCACAGCCCTTCCCAGAAGGTCTGCGCCACCACGATGTTCACGTCGATGAAGGCCGACACCTGCCACATGGGCAGCCCGCAGGCCAGGATCACCCCCACCCAGCCCAGGATGCCCAGCCCCAGCCCCAGGATCTCCAGCGCCGCCGAGGTCATGCTGCCGTCCCGGGGGCTCCGCGGGCAGGACGGGGCGGGTGCGCTGCGCTCCCCGCGCTGCCGAGCCGGCTCTGAGCGCCGCGGCCGCGGGCAGCGCTATTTGAGGGGCCGCGGGGCGCCCGCCCTCCGCCCCCCGCCCTGCCCTGCCGGGCAGCACCGCCCGCCCCGGGGCACGGGCAGGGCCGGGGGGGCGTGCGGGGCTCCCTCCTGCCCGGGGGGTCCCGCCGGAGCCGGGAACGCGTCCCCGTGCTCCGGGAGGAGCTCGCGGCGACGCTGCCCGCTCCCAGTTCAGCGCGGGGCTGCGGGCGTCTCTTCGCGGAGTTCATCTGCTCGAATTCCTTTCGGTGCCGCTATCTGTGTATTTCCTGTTTACTGATAAAGTCCGCGGCCAGACCTTCGGAGAGGTCTTGCCCCAACGCAGGCACCCAGCAGTGTGGAAGTCCTGGTTATCAGAGTCTAATTGATCATTTCCCAGAACACTAAGTGTGCTGACCGACCTGCACGGCTTTCTCCTGCACACTGGGACGGGCAAAATTAAAAAAGCACGACCAAACAGATTTCACAGATTATTCTGAGTTGGAAGGGACCCACAAGGATCATCGAGTCCAACTCTTAAGTTAATAACCCATACAGGGATTGAACCCACAACCATGGTACTATCAGATGTCTGTACTTGAAGACAGACAAGCCCCACTAATTCTGACAGAAAAAAATACTTTCAAAATACATTTTTTAACTAATTAGTCTCATATTCTCTACTTAAGTGAGACTTAAATAGATAACTAAAATACTGTGGCATTTGCCTACACGTTTGCTCATATTTCTAATGTTGCTCTTCCAGGATAAAATATTCACTTACAATGCTTAGGAACCACCCTGAAAATGGAAGAGCTTTGAACGTGGGATCTGCATGTCACCTGTCAGTACCAGTAGACAGATTCTCAGTTTGGTCCAGGAAGAATAATTGCTCTTAGCTTATACCAAGTGTGAAATGGTTTTTTCTGATACTGGAGCCTAGAGCAAAGCATACCATTTAAATATGTCACCACAAAGATTTCAAACTTGACTTTACTCTTTTAATAGTTTGAGTACATTTTGAATCTTTATGGTATGTTGATGAGTTATGTGCCCATATCAAAAAGGGTGTATTTACAAGAGGTATCATCGTCAGGCCATGCAGAGATTGTAATTGCTACAGTCTCTTCATGGCCCACTGGTGTTTTGGATTGCTCTTGCAAAGCAGCCTTGGTTCACAGCTCACAGTCCCCCAGGCTGGCAGCGAGTGCTCGTGGTGTGAATGCTGTGTTCCAGTTCAGAGAGAACCGACCCCACCAGCTGCTCACAGCACTCACACGGAGCTGTGCCCAGGGGCTTCCACCGGCTGCCCTGAGAAAGGCTCATTTTGATTGCAGTAAGTTTAAATGTTTTAGACAAAACTGAAAGTTATGTTCACACTGACTTTAGAATTGGTTTGGCTTTTTGTGGATTCAGTTTCAACTAGCCCAAGGTATCCTAGTGTAGAGGAGATTGCAGAGTTTGAAAATAACACATTTCCTGCCCCTACATAAGTGGTTTTCTCTGTTGCACAGTAACTTACAGCATGTACTGTGGCATACAGAGGTTTGTGATGGAAATCTTGAGGCTGATATGAGTGCAGCATGAATGGAAAAGTCCACATGCGAAGCAGAAGCAGCAGAAGGAAGGATAAGCAAAGGTTACAGGAATCACATGGATTGCCAGCTGAGGATGTGCCTGCTGAGCTGACACGGGGCAGTGCCCCGAGTACATCCTGAGTGGTGACTCTTCTGCAGAAGACCCTGGCATAGTAACAGGAGGATGACAACAAGGTCACAGTACACTGGATGTGGCCTTTCACTTCTTTTTTTTTTTTCCCAGCCAGGAGAAAAGCTTTTAGCCACAAGACACCCAAAAAAAGGAAACCAAAGAACATGAGCAGCTTTGTGGACTGTGGTGTAGGACATGCTGACACATGACGACTGCAGCCTTCCATTGATTATCTCTGCAGGAGGAGCTGTAAACATTTCTAGCATGGAAAATGTCTTCCTAACAAAGACTGCCTGGCAAATGGAGTTCAGAGGATTTATCTCCTCTTCCAGCTGTATATGAAATACATACAGTTTACTTCAATTATTCAAAACTGCAAATTCCAGTGTGCAAGTTCAGGAGGAATGTGTGACTGGGGCTGTGCAGTCTGTCAAACTGAGGCTGCTTACAATCACTCAGAAGAGTCCCTGGTGTCAGGGAGGGGAGAATGTGCAAAAGAACCATCCACAGAGACAGAGATATCTCAGAGGTGAACAGGAAGAAACCCAGAGCACAGACTGAAATGGAATAACATCTGTATTTATGATGATAATAACGATTATATAGAAAACGACACAGAAGAACAATCAAGAAAGGGGGGAGAAATGCCAGTTATCTTAGCCCACAAGCACAGGAAAGCCCCACCCTTGCCACTCGCCCGGGAGCACGGAACTCTGAATTTCCTCCGATAAATGGCCTGTGCCGCGGGAGGCACTGACGGGGCCGGGGCAGCTGCCCGGGCCCTGGGGCTGAGAAGGGAAACTACTGCAAGGCTTGTTTTACCTCTGCAGCCCTCACCCCACCTTTCCTTGCTACCTGTAACCCAGCAACTGATTCCTACAAATCACTTAATCCAAGGCAATTATTTCTCTGGGGAAATGCATGCTTAATAATCACACAGCAACTGGACCTTTCTGCTTGCAGGCATTTCCCGTGCTGGTATTTCACCTTTGTCTGTTTGTTCCTTTTCCTTACCCCAGATATTAGCTTTTATCCTGGCTACTGGCAACAACCTCCATTTTCAATTACTCCATTCCCTGATCCCAAATGTCTGTTGCACAGACCACCTTTAATGAGCCCAGGGTGCAAGGTGCTCCCCCTCTGCTCACTTCACTTACTGGTACCTTGAGTGACTCAGGCTGGGGAGCCTGAGGACCCCACCAGCTCCAGCACAGCTGCTTTCTGATTTTTCAGTGTCACAACACTGAAAATTAAACTCTCAGAAATGAAAGGGTTCCATTTGTTAAAAGGAAACACACATCAGCATGATGTTTTACTTGGGATGTTAAGTAAAGAAAATCGCCACTTATAAGTTAAATCCTTGCTGCAAAAGTCTGGATTCCTTTAAACTCCAAAGCACAATGTTCTTGCAGCAAAGTAACTCTAACAAATGGCCATTCATGTAATTCCATCTATTTCTGCTCCAGCTGTGTATTAATTAAATTATTCTGGGGGGATGCTTAGAGGGGCTTTACAGCCTGTGAAAATGGGCGGAAGTGGTATTCAAGCTGAGAACAATTGCACAGGAGCCATGCTATAGCAAGAGGGGCTTTGGGATTAGAGGTGATTGTGTTTTTGCTCTTTTCCTGACATAATCAGGACAAATACCAGGCTCAGAGTAACTGGGAGGGCTGCTAAGGGGGGTCCAGGCTCTCCCCACATTGCTTGTCCTGGGCTATGAACCCTGTCCCATGGCACAGAAGTGCTGTGCCCTCCAGCCTTGCCAGGGCTGTGCTCAGCCCCAAGGCATCCCACCAGCAATGCTGGCATAGATTTGCCTTTGGGCACCTGAAATGTAGCCTGCAGAGCACACTTGGTTTATAACTTTTAGAGTGTTCCTTACCCAAGTGTTTCTACTCCTTCTCATCCCTAAAATATTAAGCATCTAGAAGACAGAGAGGAAAATGACATTTAGGATCAATCTTATGCACAAACCTAGTATTGTTTGTGTGAATAAGATGGAGTATGAGTCAAAGGATTAATTGAAAGCCCAGTGATCTCGAGAGAGCTTACCATAACTTTTGGATCAGACATAAGCAAAAGTGAAGAATTAGGAATCCTATTAGAGATTGATTTTGTGCCATATTTTGTATTCTAATTAGTGCTGGAATAAAGGCAAAGAGATTTACAAATACAGAGTGGTTAGGCAAGGACTGTTCTTTATTTAGAAAGCTTGAGGTTTCTCAGTGAAGATTACTCCTTTTGGAATTATCCTTTAAACTCCAATTCTTTTCCTAAGAGAAGAGATTTAGTTGGAGTTTGAGTGCACATTCCACAGTAAGATAGGGCTTCAGGAAGCCCTTGCACGTCAGCAGTGCCAATGTGTCTTCAGACCAGTGTTACACATCAGAAGACTGGCACGCAGGAATGAGTCCTTGTCAAATGAGCAGGTTATTACAAAATGAAAGTGCACAATTCCACCAGAGTACTTATTTAAAGATCATTTATTTTGGAAACAAGCAGAAGTGGTTAACATGAAATTGTTACTTCCTCTCTTAGATCATCTTTTGAGCAAAGAGAAACAGTGATTTAAAAGTCAGGCCAGAATTTTGCAAGAGGAACCAGTAGTGCTCAGTGACTGGTGCTAATGATGAAGAATTCAACACTTTTTTTAGTACAAGTGTTGCTGCTGCCCCTCAGGATTGAGAAGTGGGTGCCCACTCTGCTGTTCCCTTCAGTGGTGATGTGACAAGGCTCAGGGAAAAGAAAAGAAGGAAACAGATATATAGTTGGGAAAGTAGTGAAAGAGGTGATAAAGGCTTCCAATCTTCATATATTTGCTTTATATCCCTTTCCAAACAGTTGCCCCAGCCCTGCTTTACACACCCCCTGTGCCTGGAGGCAGCAGGAGCCTGGGTCTGGCTGGGAACACTGAGACAGTGTTACAGCACTTTCCTCACAGAACGAGGGAATTAATTGTGCTAAACCATCATCAGAACCAAGTTCCACATCTTCCTACTCGAATTCCTCTGCACATGAACTTCTTGATCATCATTTGAAGCTTCCCAGTGTTGGAATTTTCTCCATGTCTCTGTGTTCTAAGAGCAGGCCCTGATGGGAACATTTCCCGTCACCCTGGTCAGGACCAGCTGGGCTGCACTGGGGAGGAGCTGTGCACCCACCTCTTCAGCTCCTTGTTTCCTGAGTTTGGCTTTCCAGAGAACACTGCAGTGTCACTGGACACCATAGCTGTGTCAAGGGTGTTCAGGACAGTTGATGTGGTGAATGAGAGCCCCTTCCCAAAGCCTAGAATGTCACGCCTGCAGGTGAGCAGAAAAGGTTTGATCATCCTGCTCACCAAAAGATCACACTGCACATGCTGAGGCCATGCCACTCAAATGGTTCTCTTTAATGCCAGGGACAGGTCCTGGGAATGTGTTAAAGCCTGGATAGGCAGGGCAGGGGCTATAGGAAATACACATTGTTTCATGCCTAATGCTCCATCCTACTGCACGTTTCCTTCAGGAGAACTGCAGGCTGATTCTATCCTCTCCAGGGTTTGCCTCCTTCCACAGATGGTGGTGTACCAGGATCCTGGCAGATCTCTCTCCCATGGAATTTTTGGGAAATCACATGGTGATTGACAGACAGATGTCAGTCTGTAAACAACAGTCAGCAAGGACAAGTGCCATTGTTTTAAATACACATTGCAAATGTTGAAAGTAATTGGTAAAGGCTTGACCATGAAGTTACTGAAACCCATTCAGGGTTAGTGATGGGAAAGGTACTACATTTCTATTGTGTCCCAGGAAATCTGCATTCCTGAGCACACCTGGGAGGTTTGGCACATCTCCTCTCATTGTGAGTGATTACTGCTCAGCAGTGCTGGCCCTATTCTTAATAAGACATGTCTGAGTCAAGCCCTGGTTTTGGGAAAAACATGTATCTGTCTGATCAATCATGATTTCCTTCTCAAAAGTGAAGGTGGTTACCAGTAAGAGGAAAGTATGGCTGTCATTGGTGAAAAGATGTAAAATGTCTCTAACACTGGAGAGTATTTGTAGGTTCTTTTTACTGCTTCTTCATTGCCACAAGTAACATCTTGAGAAGGAGGGTTTGTACATGCTTGTAAATGCAAAAGAAACACTTCTGTCTCACTCTGAGACTGCTGTAAGTCAAACACGATCTTCATTTCCTTTAGTGTGTCACTAAAAATGAGGTTTGGGAATTCTTTTTGCAGCAAGGGAAAATACTTATCTGCTGCAGGTTTTCTTATGGATTTGCAAATAACTTGCAAAGTAGCTTGTGTCAATAGATCCTGGTGCATCCACAGATAGGGGCTTCCTGTTTGTGCCCTGCCAGAGCTCCAGCTCTGAGCTGAGGGCTTCAGAAGGGCTCAGCAGAGACCAGCTTTCCATGGGCCAGTTATTTCTGATTGCTGACACAGCACATCTATAAAAACACAGAAAATGTGAGATGTTAGAGTGGTTCTCCCTGTTAGTGATTCCACAGATCCAGCCCTACACAGAAGAGCATTTTGATCAAATCAGCAGTTTACCAAAGATGAACAGACAGTGGGAAGTTTGCCCTTAAATTTCTGCCTATCAGCACACCCAAATCCTAAAATTAACCCAGGGAATATCTAAGTTACTGTCTCTGACATCCACTACTTTTTTCTCTGGTAACCCTTTAACAGAGGATGTCACCTACAGTGTGCAGCTCTTGAGTATTTATTTCTAAAAGGCTTGGACCTGGAGCCATGTACTGTAACTTGGCAAAGCACACACAAATATTCTGAATCAAACACCAACTGAAACCTTATGGAAATGAAAAGAATTTATGCATATGGATAAGAATAAGTTGTTTAATCTGGACTTGAGTAATTTTATCTCCAGGGAGGATTGGGAGAGTTCAAGATGCTCAGTGTCTTACAGTAGTGGGCCAGTATCTTCATGAATTGCTTTTGTAGTGCAGCCATCAAAGCAATCACACAAAATTTAGGCTCAACTTTCAAACATCCAGCTATGTGAGGAACAGACTGAATTAAAAGATAATCAAGTTAAAAGGGATCCTACAACAGAAAAAAGACAGTTTTATTTTGTCTAAGCAGCATAACTTTTTTTTCTTTAATGTAAAAGAAATAATGCCAAGGAATGTGGAGTTGTTTTATCTATTAAAACTCAATTTAGTTTTCAGTTATAGGGTTGTATTTGTTTTATTATAATCAGTAAGACACCATTTTCTCTGGTAAGGACCAAAACAAAAGACACATAATGTCTTTTGCTGAATGGATGAGGTATTTCTAATGTGCTAAGATGTGACTCCACACAAAGTTAATATTTGAATTCAAGGAAGGACTTTAATTGTGCTTTTGAAAATGTAAACCCAGATGTATCAGGAACTTTTATAAAAGGCATTGGAACTTCCAAGGGAAGAATTAAACAAAATTCTTTCAGAAATAATAATTCTGGGAATGAGTGATTCACAGTCACTGCTGTTCACAGCATGAACTTTTCTAGACTCTTTAACCATTTAGGAAGAACAGTCTCCAATAGAACCACTTCTTCTGTTTGGACTCACCCCTAATACTGGGGTGAGAAGCAAGGAGCATGCAGGATGTGTTTTGTGGGCCTGCATTTGCTGTAGGTGTCTGCAGTTCTCAGCACTTCTTAGCCACACACCCCGAATAGTTCCAGTCCTGCTGCCTGGAGTTCCTACAACTGTGGGTTCACAGGAGTCTCGTAACAGGTTACAAAATAACAAAGCACATTTTCTCCAAGTGCGTAACACTCTGTAACACTGTCACAGGATGCTCTGCAATGCCAGGAGTCGAGATGGGTTCAAAAAGCAAGGAGAAAAATTCATGGAAGAGAGAACCACCAAGATAAAACCCCTGGCTCAGGAAGCTGCCAAGCTCCAGAGTGCAGGGAGGAAACAGGCACGGAGCTGCTTTTATCTGTTCCTCAGCATCTGCTCCTGGGCCCTGCAGAGCCTGCAGCTGACCTCTGCTCTTACCCCAGCTGCCCCTCCTTACATCACTGTCTGGCACAGTGGGACTTTTGGGGAGGACTGTGACTCCCCTGAAGGTTCTGTGGGGCAGCTGGTCAGCGATCTGGTCCAGCCAGGACCTGGGAACACCACCCCTATTGCCTCAATAACGGGCTGTTGGAACCCCTGGGGGCTGCTTCACCCCTTGCACTAAATCCTGCCACAGGAAAGGAGTGACAGGCATGGGAAAGCACAGACTTCCACTTGACTCTGGGTCAATGGCAGTCTGTGGTTTGGCATTGTCTGTGTTAATATCTTATAATTTCTTCAAATGGGAGTTATTTGTAATAGCAGTGCAGGTGTGAAAACATTGTGTCCATCACAGTGTTCTAACTTAGTGAAAGAAAAAAACTGCCTTGGTTGTTCCTCTGCTGATAGTACAAAACATCTGTATGGAAATCCATGGAGTAATTTTAAATAATACTTTAATTTCTAAAGAAGACTGAAATTCCATCCTTTAACTCCTCCAAGGACTTACTGTGTAACAGAACTCGGTGTTACAACATTGCACTCTGTCCCAAGAAACGGGACTTGGTTGTGCTTTCGTTGGCTTTTATCTGGTTCTTACTCAGATTACATCAATGCACAGTTGATAATATGAGCACAATGGGAATTAGCAAATAATGCCAGTCTGCCTTCAGCAGCATTTGTTTCACTTCCACGTTTTCCTGTTGTGAGCTGCAACCCTGTTTGCTTTATGGATGGAAATGCAGAAAGAACAGAAATGTGCTGCTTGGTGTTCAGAATTGTAAGTCAAAGGATTTCCTGCAGGGTCACACATACAAACTGCCCTCTGCAAAACGTGTGGATGGACTGCCAGGAACTTTCCTGGACATAGTTCTTGCAGGTGGAAGGTTGGAAAAAGCCTTTCCTGAACTTCTGCCGACAGTGTTTTAGCTTAGACAGTGCTGAGTGTTTGGGCTGTGTAACAGTTTCCCCGTGAGAAAGTGATTTATTCCCGTACGCTGACTGCGGTATCGCTGACAGCCCAGGCTGTTCTGCTGGAGTCCCCCCAGCCCCTTCGGCGGTGACACCGTCCCTGAGCCCGAGGGAATGCCTGAGGAAAGGCCACAGTGCAGTAAGACAAGGAACTTCTGCACAATGCTTGGGAGAGAAATTTGCTCCCTGTGTGAATGAGCAGCTGAAAACCAACCAGCTGATGTTACCCACGGCGTGACAGCAGAAAGCTGGATTTCCCCGTGGCTATTCTCCTACCACAGGGTTCGCACCGAGAGCAGGATCGGGCCCCGCTGCGGGCGGGTTCCAGCGCTCCCCCGGTCCGCCAGGCCCGGTCCGCCAGGCCCGGTCCGCCAGGCCGGGTCCGCCAGGCCCGGTCCGCCAGGCCCGGTCCGCCAGGCCCGGTCCGCCAGGCCGGGTCCGCCAGGCCCGGTCCGCCAGGCCCGGTCCGCCAGGCCCGGTCCGCCAGGCCCGGGCGGGGGCCGCTCTGTCCCTCCTCTCGCTGCTCCCGCGGCGGGCCCGGACCATAGAGCGGCGCGGGGTAGGCGGGCGCTCGGCCGCGGTGGCGTGTGGGACGCGGGCGGATCGCGGCCTGGCGGGGCGGCGGCGGGCGGAGGGCTCGGGGCTAGCACTAAGGGCTCAGCGCTCAGGTGAGAGCGGGGAACGGGCCCGGCTCGGACGGCGCGGCCTCCGCCCGCACAGCGCCCCGGAGCTCGGCCCGGGCGGGGCTGGGTCGGTGTCGCCGCTGTGGGGAGGGAGGAGCCGCGGGGCAGGACCCTCGGGCCGGAGTTACCCTGAGGTGCGGGCACGGCCTCGGCCGGGGATGGAGCGGGCAGTGCCGGCCCCGCGGGCATGCCGGGGATGCCTCCAGACCCGCCGGGGATGGAGCGGGCGGTGCTGCCGGAGGGCACAGCCGCGGGGCCGGGGGCGGCCACACACCCAGCACGGCTTCGCTGCTTGCGTTTGGTTTCGTTTAGTCTTTCATTGTTGTTCACGTGCAGGTCGGAGATTTCGTGGTGTCACGGGACTTAAGCGTGATTTGGAAGTGGTTTAAAATACCAGCTTATCAGTTCGCTATGCGTTGCCAGTGTGTACACAACTGTACCTAAATTCTGTGGGTGTGAGGCAGAGCTACCTGTGTCCTGATGAGTGATTGTGGCTAATATGGTTGGCTTTTTCGTTTGAATAAGTCCCTGCTTTTCACGTTTTCAGATCTGTTACCCAATAATTTTCTGACACAGTAACTGCAAAAATACAGTCCAAAGCTGCCTGCATAGGAAGCACATAATTCCTAAAGCTGATCGTTAATGAGAACAGTATCACTGCCTCCTTTGTGCTTTTTAAGTCACTGTGTTCACTGATATAACAGTAAGGAAAGAAGATGTCTAGAGTAAAATGTTACTGTTGAAATGGAACTTTAAATAAAATATTTGGGATCAGAGCTTTAGATTCATGCACTGCTTTTTCTTGAGCAGTGCTCACACAGGTGGGTCCCTCTAACTTGCCCGGTCTTTGCTCCTTCTGCTGTGCATGTGTGCTGGGAAGTCACAGGCGTGTTCCAGGTTTTGATACATTCCCAGAAATAATCTGTGTGGAGTGTCCTTGGTTCAAATCCAGCCCCAGAGTGAAGTCTGTGGGACTTGTGAGCACTGAGCTCCAGTGCAGAGCCAGAGCAGGGGCTCATGCTTGGAGTGGTCTGTCTGCAGAGGTCACAGCTGGGTTGTGGAATTTGCTGTGAATTTGTGCTTGGGGGAAGTGATGCAGTCATTTTCCTGAGTGAGAGTAATGCAGCATTGCTAATGTTTAAAAGAGAATTCCTTCGATTGGTAACACCTGTGTCTGATGAGGAAAATGAAATCATCTGTGGTTGTTGATCCAGGGGGAGTGATGGGGGGTTTCCCCCTCAGAGACGAGGATGTGGCGGGAACAAAGCATGGCACACAGAACAGGCTCTGCTGGACACACTTGTTTGATAGAATTCAGTGATTCACACAACTTGGAATGAGTAAGCTACCAAAAAAAAAAGGTTAACTGCTTTGTATTTGTATCCCTGTATCCAGCTTGGAATACAGTGAGAAAATGTCTAATTTTCAAGTAACTTCTTTGTTTCTCTGTGTATAAGACACTTGGCAAAGTTATATTTTTTTTCATTCTTATTGATGTGCTTCAGTGCTTGAGTCTGACATTTCTTCCTGGGGTTTTGTAGTGCTTTTGTGAGAAACCACAAATACTGGTATTTCACTGACATATTCCTGGTGTTCCTCTGTCTGCTTTGAGTCTGAAAAGTGACTTTAGAATGCTGATGTTTTTGAGACCATTTCCAGCCCTGGGAAACCTGTTAAAGTCTTTACCTAACAGTTCCTTGTTAGGTTATTAAATACTTCTGAAAAAATATCAGAGTTGTATAATCTCAGATGGAAAGAAAGAAGCCTCATTTGAGAAATCAGGAGGGCTCTTCTGCTTGTAGAGATGGTTGTAAGGTCACTCTAAAGTGATGATTTAAAATGTTGTTTGATATCCTTATATGGAAACACTCTTTGTACATGTCTTGTGGCGCTTTCTTTGTGTGGTTCTTATTAAGAAGCTCCCAGTCTGCCTGTTCCCAACAGTTTACTTCTTGCATCCTGACAGGAACAAAGGAAATGACCCATTTTCCTTCCCCTCTCTTTCTCTCTCACTGGAATACTGTTCTCAGCAGAAGAGGGAGGGATGGCACGTTCCAGGGCTCTGTGTTTGCAGAGGAGGAGCTGGAACTGAACTTAGGGGCAGTTTGCTCCCTTTGGTTGCCTGACATCACGTTGTTCAGGGGAGGAATTTGTTGGGATCCAAAATGAAACTTTGCTACATTATGCTCCATTGGAAAACAGATCTGGACATTCCTCTACTGCAGCACAGTGTCCTTTTCTCCTTCTAGGCCTGCTAGATGGGGCCCAGAATTATTTACAAATAAAGTTTCTCTGCTTTTTGCAAGTTATTGCAATTGCATCTTATCTATTCCTTTCTCTGTGTACTATTTTTCGTGTGCTGCTTGGCTTATCTTGTACTGATTGAAACAGGACTTGGAAAACCTAAAGAGAACAGAACAGGCTCTGGTTTGCCTTAGTTATGTTTTTTTATACGTTTTATTCTGGAAAATTGATGAGAAATTAAATATTCCAGTTTGCGGTTGAGGGCCTGCCCAGAGTGTGGTCAGAGGCTCAGGTTCCCCTGGGTTTGCAGTGTGCCTGAGCTGTGTGCAGGCACAGTTCTGGATTTCAGGGCTCGCTGATGCCCAGCGTGGGCTGGGTCAGCAGCACGGTCTCACTCGGAGCAGCGCTGCCGATGCTGCGCTTGTTTGGTGCTGGAAGGAGATTTAACCTGTGGCGTTTTGCTAGTGATAAACTTCTGATTTGTGCTGTGTGGGAAAGCTTCGGGAGGACAGCACGTGGTCATCCGGGGAAGGTGGTTGGTCGAATGATTTTCGAGCAAACCTCACGAGGGCAGTATTAGGAACTGCAAAGTGTGTCGTGGCTGAGTAGCTGAGCTCCCAAATGAACCCTGGTGCCTTATTAAGTGTTGTGGAACAGCAGGTGTTTTCTGTGGGTGGGTTTTTGTGTGTGTGTTTGTTTTTATGGTGGTTGTTGAGGTAACTTTTAGTTAGAATATTTCTATTCTAACGTAGTACAGTGGAAATGACCAACTGGCCGCCTGTTGCTGCAGTCATGATGTGATCAGAGCAACTGTGCTGCAGCTTTGGCTACAGAAACTTTTTGGTCGGAGGAAGACACAAGGTGAATATGGTTTGCCCTGTAGGAAGCAGGTTTTGTAAGTTATATTTATGGAAAAAAATTATTGTAAATGTAGCTTCTTGTGAGAGACTGATTTTGAAGCCAAATGTGTCATAGTCAGCTGACAGTGATTTTCACTCTTCTGCTTCTTAATCAAGTAACTTGGGTGATGCCACAATGGATGTGACTCTGCTGTCAGCTTAAAGTAGAAGCAGTTAGACAATTTGGCATACATATTGAAACCTGAATTGTTCCCTTCCTATCTACAGACAGCTGGTTTGGGGGTTTCTCATCTGGCATCACTGTGGGAGATAGGCCAGGTCTATCTACATTAGCACTCAGTGGCTTTTTATGAGCTTTTCTAAACTCTTGAATTATGTTACTGATTTTATAGACAAAGTGACAGCAGAGGTTTGCAAACTTAGCAACAAGCTGTGGCCAGAGCAATAGGTTACATCTGTCAGTGAGACTGTGACTGTCTTTAAGGGTCTGGAGCAGTGGTTGGCTGGAGGCTGGAATGAGCCCTTGCATATTGGTCAAAGAAAAATAAGCTGTTTTTTCAAAACCATTCCTAAGGGTTTCTTAACAGTTTCCCAGACTGTTCTGAGGAATACCTAATTAGGGGCTACCAGCAGATGGTTAGGATCAGGACCTCCCTATTTTCCAGGCAGTGGATGTTTTATTAGGCTTTCATAGCAAGGAACTGAGCTGGGTTTGGGGGAAAAGTAGGCCTTCTTTTCTTCCAGGGTGGCTGGCATCTGCACAGCTGCCAGGACTTTAAATGTCTGCTGCAGGGCAAATGAAATGCTGTGGGAGCTGAAAACATGTTTTCTTTAAAACTCCAAGTGGTAATTATGCTAACTTTGCTTTTGCTCAGACCAGAGTGTGTCTCTGCTAGGATTGGACTGTCAAAATGCCAGTCTCAGAAACTGGCCTGTATCCTGCTGAAATGCCTCCTGCTACCCCCCAGGAAGGTGTCTGTGTGTGAGCACACAGGTGCCTGCACAGGTCACTGCCCTGCTTCCCCAGGAGCTGCACTGCCAACAGACCAGGCTGGGAAGTGCTCCTGCCACTTGTGCACCTCCTGCCCTGCTCAGGGGCTGCTCTGGGTGAAGGGGCCTCTCGCTGCCCTGAGAACTCACCTCCAGCACAGCTGTAAATAGAGAAGGGCTTCCAAAACCCAGCTCTTCGGGGTGGCTGAAACCAGAGAACAAAGCTTTTGGATAGTTCTTCACCTCAGGGTGAGTTTCCATGTCCAGAATGGGTCAGCCAAGTGTGTCCTTTTCAGCAACAGGACTTTGAAGTGACTGGCAATAATGTTATGTTCTGACCCTTACCTGGGAATCACGGGGGTGTCCTCTTCTCGTGGGAATTACTGTGTAATTTTTTGACAACAGTTACATTACGTTCACCGGTTTGTAAACCATATTTAAGAGAAATATAATAAGTCAAAAGGGTAAAAATTGAAAGAAAAAGGACCTCCTTATGCTGTTATATCCCAACCGTGGTTGGGAACAGAGAATATTTGAATTTTGGGTTTCATTAGCTAAGTGCAGAATCAGAGAACTTAAAAAGCATTCCATCAGGAGTGCCATGCATACTCAGCATTAGCCTTCAGTAGATAATTTTCCTTCTTTAAAGGCAGGATGGATGAAAGTTTGTTATGATACTGAATTTTAGTATTTTGTACTCTAAAGGAATATCTCTGTTTTGAAACTTTTAAGTATTTAAATGAAGTATTCTGGCTTTGATAATCCCAAGTAACTTCTTTCAGAAGCAGACATTTTGGTTGTGGCCTGTTTATTGTGGTAATCCTTGAGTATGTGATATTTCATTCTACTAGAATAAAATGTGATTTTTATAAGCAGATGATCAGTTCAGAACTAAAATCAGTGTAATCTTCAAGTCAGCTAACATGCACTATGGCTTTGTTTTCCGCAGTGTCTGACACTTGGAGTGACGAAACATGTCTCAGTCAGGTGAAAAAGTGAAGGTAAAGAGATGGCTGCACAGCCAAAATTTTGTTTAGAATCTCTCCAACTTCTGAAAATACTCATGGTTTTAATGAAGTGGTAAAACTGTGAATAAATGATACCTTATTGCTGCAGATGTGTTCCTTAAAAGGAACTGTTTAGTAGAAACAGAGCTTGCATGTGATTCTCCTAATAGGCTTCCTGGTGTTTGCCTGAGTTTGCTTACACAGTTAAAATGGTGCTTTTACCTCAGGAAACTTCATTTGACAAACCTTCATTTCTAATGTTTTTGCCCACCTGGGTGGGCTTTAAGAGGATTGTTAGCAAATAAATAATTACCTTTTAAGCTGTGTCCCCTCTGCCCCATTGGAAATGTCTGGCATTGTATAAAAAATGTTCTCATCATAAATTCATCTGTGAAGAAAACCCCTGATTCCAAGTAGTTCATAGGTCCCTAAATCAAGTGGCTGCAGTTCTTGTTTAGGCTCCTACCAGGTTTTCAGTCAATGGATAACAGATGGTGAAGCAGCCTGCTCTGTTTATAGCCCAAATCTCTTTGATAAGTTTTTCAGGCATGTTTCTTTTTCCTGCTTTTGTGTTAGAAGTTAAAGATTGTGAAGACAGGTGAACACCTTAACAAGCCAAAGATACATCTCTGTGTAACTGTGTCTTGGAAATCCCTACATGAGTACAATGTTCCTGTGTTTTACCTGGGAGCATATACGTTGTTTTTAGAGAAGATAGTCGCAGCAAATACTAAATTTTAACAGATTTTTTTTTCTTCTATTTTTAACTGTATTTACATCTTAAGATTGATAATAGTGTGCTCTTGCAAGCTTGCAGATGTTGATTTTATGCAAGGGGAGACTTTTGTTTGTGTAGCCCAAGGTACTGACTGGTTTCTGTTGATACATCAGCCTTGGTCAATGGGCCTGTGTCAGGGTCTGCCTTGCTACAGCAGCAAAAAATGGTTTCAGTCTCTATTTTTCCATGTGCTTTTTATACCTCTGCCCCTTACTGTGTAGAATCAGCTGAACTTGTTTTCAGCTTTGAAGGGGGAGAAGGATCTCATTTATTCCCAACTTTTATTTCCTTGCAGTTCTCTGACTCGGCGGGGTATGTGGGCTTTGCTAACCTGCCCAACCAGGTTCACAGGAAATCTGTGAAGAAGGGCTTTGAGTTCACTCTCATGGTGGTTGGTAAGTCACTTCTTTAAGTGTTTTTGACTGCTACACAACAACAACGAAATTTCTTTCAGAGGTGTATCTCTCTTCCTACTTAGCAATTGACTGTTACACAGAAGAAAAAGCTTTGAACCTCTATACTTTCTAATTAAATCTCTTACCATTTTGTCCTGTTTCGTGGGAGGGAGTATTTGTAGTGATTAGAGGTGATGACTTTGAGCCAGCAGGACATTTTTGTGTTCCTGACTCATTGTCAGATGATGGGGTGGTTGTTTAATCTTCCTTTGACTCTTTTTCCCCAACTCAAGGCATGAATGCACATGATCAGTGTCTTGCTGTTGAAATGGTGATGCTGCTGTTGTGTTTGCTGCTGTTCAGTACTGACTCACTTTTGTGTCATAGATAAACCTGTAATTTAAGAAATAATAAATAATAATAAACCCTGCCTGTTCTGTCAGTGAGCACCTGTGTCTCTGATGGAGAGTCCTTTAGGCACAAAGGTCTCCCAAGTGACATGTTGAATTATATCTGCATTGAATCAGTTTAATGTTATCCAAGTGCAAAGGGAGCCCACAGTACTGTCACTGTTCTGTAGCAGTTACTGAAAAATGAAAATGAGAAGAGATGCAGAACACTTCCATCTTATTCTCTGTGTTCTGTAGTACTGTTTAGGAGTATTTGGTGGCAGTGTTCAGCAGTGTTTGTGAGATAAATAGGTAATTTGTGTTAAGTGTAGAGTTCTCGTTTCGTGTAGTCTGTGATGATGGATAACTTTTCCATCTCCGAGATCAGATTAGTAGCACCTACAGTAATACAGCCAATTGTTCTAAATGCTGACTCCTTTGATTCCTTGGGCTAGGAAAAAAAGTGATTTTTTGAAACTCAGATTTAGTAGTTACATTTACAAGTTTATTACTTTGATGTAGGACAAAATCTGTATGACTTAAAGTTACAGAATTGTGAAACTTCTCAGGTGAATTTTGAATGGTTTTGGTTTCATAGAGCGTACGTAGGTTCAGCTGTAAGGGTGCAAACCCTGACTCTTAGTTTGGGGTTGCTTTACTCATTCTCCTTCCTAACACTGCTCCAGGTTCAGAGTCTAGCTTAGGAAAACCATGAAGCTCTCAGAAATTTTCAATGGGAGAGCTACAGCTCCCGATTTTTGTAAGTTTAGATGAAGAAGTTTTAATTTCCCTTAAGTAACTGAACTGTCTCTAGGTCTACAGCCAAAGTGCTGCATGACCTTTCAGCTTTTATTGTGACATCTATTACAGTAAACTTAAAATTTTCATGTAACATTCATGAAAACACTGGAGCCTTGTTTTTCCGGTGTTTTTCAAAGTGCTTAGCTGAACCTTTGATGTTTTTATATCAAAAGCTAGGGTGGATCCTGATGAACAAATTATTTTTCCTCTATAATGTGTGCCTGAAGAAGGATGAGGGGTTTTAAAAAGCTTGGAGTAAGATGTTTATATGCTTAATAACCTGAATTGTTTTGTTTGTAGGTGAGTCTGGCTTAGGAAAATCCACTTTAATTAACAGTCTGTTCCTGACTGATCTATATCCAGAGCGTTATATTCCTGGAGCTGCAGGTAAATGTGCTTTTGCAGTTCCTCCAGCACACATCCTATAAAACTTCATGTTCTTTCAGTTAACATTGCTTCATTCTGATAGCCTCACCCATGACACCCTTTCTTCATGCTGTCTACTTGCATTTGAATCCTCCAAATTATATTTTGTTGAGTTGTCATTTTCTCATTTATTTTTCCTTTCAAAGACTCATCTTTTGTTTCTTCACCACTTGTTATTAAAAACAACAACACCCAAGCCTTTTAGGTGTTCATATACCTAAATGGGGCTTTCCTCCCATTTCCTCTCTTGCTTTTTACCTCTAACGCCTTAAATCCTGGTTAGAGGTGTAACTACCTTTTGACAGTCTAGCATGCTTTTGAGTATCCAGGTTTTATTTTTGCATATTGTTATGAGTAACCCCCCTTTTAGTTCACTGCTGCTTTTTATTTACAAAGATGTGGTGTTAAATTTTACCTCCCAGCTTGTTCTTTTCCTCTAAAATATTTGATGTTGTGTAGGTTACAGTACACTCCAGATGGCGGTTCCTCCTCTGTTGCTCTGTCCTGCAGGGGTTTCTGCAGCAATTGATAGGCATAATAACAATGCAAATGTTCCTTTATTTTAGAGAAAATAGAGAGGACAGTTCAAATCGAAGCTTCCACAGTAGAGATAGAGGAGCGAGGGGTGAAGCTGCGTTTAACAGTAGTTGACACACCAGGATATGGAGATGCCATTAACAGCCAGGACTGGTATGTGTGGAAATGCTGCTTTGTTAATAGAGTGTGTGTCTTCTCAAACTCCACTCCAGTGTCTGTGCCGTTCTACAACTTCCACTTTCAATTTTCAAACTGCTTTCTCCTGTTTTTAAGAGGTTTGGTTTGGGTTCTCTAGGCTCTGTGTGATTCTGCCTCAAAACCAATGGCCTTTCCTCCAGTAAGGCTCTCTGACAACTGCAGTCAGCTTTTTGTCTCCATGACCATTCCAGTAGGGTGGAATTATGGGGGGCAGGAATTTTCTGTTTGTCTTTTATTTTCTGTGTCTCTGACCATCCAGTTTCCATGTTTTTAAGACAGTACTTTTCATTCCCTGTCCTTTATAGGTACTATTAGCAATTTGGGTAGCTGCTGTTATTTTTTTATGATGAAGTTGCTGCTTAGCTCTCTCTGACCTAAATGTTGCTGATAGTCTTTAAAGGGTGAAGTAATTGTCAACAGATCCACTACACAACATACATAATTGCCTTAGCATAAAGGTTGTGAAAAAAGACAATGGTGAAACAGGAAGGAACTGGGCAGTTTGTAACAAAATTAGTTCATAAATGTAATTTCCAAATAATCATACTCAGGCAATTCTCTTTGGCTGTGAAAAACTGATAACTCTTTTCAAATAAAGGTGAGATGTATTACTGTGCTTATGAGGATGCCTGAATCCAGTGCAACTGGAAGCTGAATTTTGAGTGTCCACATGATTGTCTTTTAAGAAGTGCTAACAATATTTATTTTGCTTAAATATTGACATTTGACACTTTTTTCTGGTGGTGGTGGTAAATCAAAGGCAAACAGAGTGTCACTGTGCAGAGGGAGGAAGCATAAAACTAATACAGGTTGATTTGAGTCCTTCAGTAAGAGTTAAAGGTCAGGAAAGAGACAAATACCTGATCAAATAAACATCTGTAATGCTAATGGACTGTGTTGTAGTCTTTCATTGACAGAATGCTGTGTTATCTGGAGCATTCTGAAGAACACAGTTCTCAGGGTTTTTCTCTTCTTTCCAGGGTGTGTATGTAGGAGCATAGCAAAAGTGAAGGCAGTGAAGTTCCGTAAGACGCGAAATGAAAGTTTGAAAGTGAAGCTCTAGTGAGATTTTTATTTTCCTCCTACTTTTCCTACTTTAGTAAGTTGAAAAAAAATTGAACTTTTGGAATAACACAAAGGCATCTCTCTGGACTGCACCATGGTCTTGCTTATTTTGTGCACTGTTGACTAGAGCTTCCTTCCGCTGCAGCCAGAGCTGAGCAGCCTGTGCATTGTGTTACTGAGAGCTCTTCCTGTTGATTGTGTTCTAATGCCCTTTGTTTATTCTGGTCAGATGTTTCTTAGAGACCTACGTGTTCGGATTTTCCCCCTTTCTTTTTGGAGGCTTGCTGAATAGAGTCAGCCCATGGTGATTCAGACCCAGGAGAAAAATTTACCATTTTGTACATGGTTTTCTGGGACAAATCTTAAACATCAAGATACACAACAAGAACAAATAGTGCTTACCTACTACAAAACAAAAAGATGTAGTTAATGACTACAAAGTTAGCTCTTTAGTGTAATTTTCTTATGTCACACAAAAAGACAGTGAGTCATGGCCAGTGTCATTTGACAAAGTCTGTTAATCTTTCCAGGATGTCCCAGGGACTCGAATGGACAGACTCTTTGTTCTGAACTGCAGTGAAGACAAACTCAGTGCAACCACCTTCCTTCCTTGGTAGTTCAGAGGAAGGAGCAAGTTTGTGTTCTTGAACTCCAGTTTGTGTTCAGGAGCATTTCCTGCAGTCATGGGTAACCGGTGGATGGTGCTGATTGTGAGCCAAGATTTATAAAGCCCTTTTTTTGGGAAGGCTGCAATTTGTGCAGACTCTTTGTATGTCAGGGTGATGAATTTTACTAAGGCTATTTTTGAACAGATGTCATTGTACCTAAAACAGGCTGTAAGGGAAGGTGGAGGAGAACCACAGTTAACCAGAGTGATAATTTTGTAGATGCTGTATGAAGCTTTAGTGCTAGCTGGAGTTCTGTATTCTGCAATCAAACCACACCTAGAATTGCTCAGGGCAGCAGTTTAAGCATGTTTGGGGAACAGCAAAGTTCTTTGTGGTCTGTGGTTTGACACATTCAGCATCTTTTCCATGCGTGAGTATGTAGGGGTCGTGAGAGGAGCATGTCCTTGAAGTAATCTCTCTCATGAGACAGAAGAGAGAGGATCTAATCAGGGGAGGAACAAAATTGCTTGATGCACAGATCTGGTGTGAAATCTGACCTCAAGAGCAGGGCTGACAAAACCAGCCTGCAGGTGAACCTGTTAGATGCTGCTGATCGTACGCTTTGTGTCACCTTGCAGTGTCACAGGTCATTCTTTGAGAGCTGCTCTCTGGCTGATGCTAAATTTTTGTTTTTTTTTTTTTTAAGCTGGCTTAAATGATATTCTGTGGGTGTTGGCAGCTTGATAATATCGTTCATTTTCCCCCCATGGGTTTAAATGCAGCGTTGTGTTGTTTGCTGTTCCAATCCAGGATGTGCTGTCTCCTCAGCAGTGACAGCACGGGGTATCAGCCAGGTGTTTCCTGGCAGTCAGGAGGTACAGGACACTGACACCATATTTATGGGGAAAATTATAGCTGTTAGAGCCAGAGAGCTGCACGTAAACCAATGATATTGCCAGAGAAATGTGTGATAGTTCTTTCCCGTTGTTAGTGCTTGGTTTCTGACCTAACATCTGTATATCTTCAGTCTCATTACCTTTTACCAGCTAAGAGGAGAAGTATCAAAGATCAACAGGAACATAAGCCATGTTGTTGTATTTCAACCCGTTTAGGTATCAAGATGCAGGCTTTTAAAAGAGCAGCACTAAAGTCAAAACCCCGTAAATTCCATGTTTTGCTGTGTTGTCCTCTAGTATGACTTAGAACAGCCAGATCTTGCAGAGATGTAAATGTGTGTGTATATATATATATATATACTGCTATGGATTTATTCCTTCTCTATCCAAAAGCTTACTCAACTCTGGAAAATCAAATTCCCTCCAGGACCTCTTCCATCATTTTTATTCCTTTTGTTTATCATCTTTACATCTGTGCAGTGCTGCATTGACTGTTGCCTGTTGCAGTATTTGCCAGCATTCTGGGTTCATTTGCCAGCATTCTGGGTTCATTTGCCAGCATTCTGGGTTCATTTGCCAGCATTCTGGGTTCATTTGCCAGCATTCTGGGTTCATTTGCCAGCATTCTGGGTTCATTTGCCAGCATTCTGGGTTCATTTGCCAGATCACTGATTTTTTCTTCTGTTCTCTTGTGTGTTTCCCCCTTAAATGTCTCAGTCAAATTGGTGCTTTCTCAGCAACAGAAATATGGATGATCCTATTTTTCAAGTCAAGCTCTCTATGTAGTTTTTCCCCAAGTAGTTTAAGACATGTTCATGACACACAGTCATCTGCCTAATCTTATCTACATCTGTGTGTTCATTTCCCTTCCCCTGCAGAACTTAATATAAAGTGTGCTTTTGTATTAATGATGTTTGCAGGTGTCTGCACACTCTGGAATAGCTTAAAACCATCTTCTTAGTAATGCATTGTGTTTTCTTTTCTCTCTCTAGTCACTGCTCTTTGTATCTCAATAGTCAGTGTAATCAGATTTTGTGTTCCTTTACTTCTTTGTAGGGAATATTTTAAATTGCCTTCAACTAAGTAGGAATTACTTTTCTTTGTCAATAGAAAAGGATTCTGTAAGGTAACAAAAATAGCTTAATAAATTATGTGATGCTTGAGTGCATGACTTGCAAATGTATTTGTACTTAAACAGACTAGAATACCAGAATTTTCATAGGTAACTATAGAAACCTGGTTCTAGGGTCAGGGTTGTAAATGAAGAGGATATCCAGGATATGTCATTTGTCAGCTGGTTTAAAACCAAATCCTCACCCCCTGCCCCCAGAAAAAAAGGCAGAAAAATCCTCAGTCTTCTGTTCCTGTCTCTGTTGTCTCAGCACTGAATGCTTTTTTCTGAGCTTGCACTGGAACTTTTAATGCAGTGAACACAGTGGCTCTAGGCAGAAGTAGGGAAATATCTTTTGGCATTATCAAAATGTTTTTCCTCAGTACTAGATACAATGCTAGGAAGCTGAATTTTTTGTAACAGAAATGTTTTTAATGAAAGTGTGATTCTCCTCCTGTTCTTATCTTTTCATGATTCTTCTTTTGTTGTTTTAAAGCTGGTGTAAGATGCCTCTCTCTCCCCTCCCATCCCACAGCTTCAAGACAATTATCCAGTACATCGACAACCAGTTTGAGCGGTACCTGCACGACGAGAGCGGCCTGAACAGGCGCCACATCATAGACAACAGAGTCCACTGCTGCTTTTACTTCATCTCTCCTTTTGGGCATGGGTAAGAAAATACCCTGCAACTTCTGGGGTTTAGGGTATTATAGCTTGTTCATAAGTCTGTTCATTACCTGAACTGGTAACTTAGCTGTTAATGGAGTTGTTTCCCAGCCTGTCAGTAAGCCAATGCAATTAAAATGGTCTTTTGGGGATTAATGCTCTCCTCTGCTTTGTCCCCTTTTTGACTTTTAATATTGTTTTAAATCAGTCGGTGTTAATATTGTTTATCTCACAGAAACATAAGCACTTTTAATATGCAGTTTATCTTACAGTGACAATTTTAATTACAACTCAAGCTTTACACGACCAAGGTGATAAGCAAAGGACTCTGACTTAATTTGTTATGGAGATACTGTTTATGTAGACACTTGAAATAAATAGTTTTTAATACATTTGGTCTGTTAAAAAGCAAACAACACAAAACTCCGTGCCTTTTTTAAATCTTTTTTTTCTCCTATTTGTTGGCAGGCTGAAACCATTAGATGTAGAGTTCATGAAGGCCCTTCATGGAAAAGTCAACATTGTGCCTGTGATTGCCAAGGCTGACACACTGACACTGAAGGAGAGAGAGAGGCTGAAGAGAAGAGTAGGTCCAACATTGGTCATGAGAACAGAGCAACCCGTGTTAAAGCCACATAGAAAGTCATTTCAGACTAAAGAGGGGTGAATGATATTGGCCAAGGGCATAATGTTTGGGAAGCGTGAGGTGGGAAATCTTCCCTGGAGTCTGATGTGCTTTATCAATTGATTCAGACCCAGTGCATTAATTTGTGAAGTCTTAACAGATTTGAACCCTGCAATCCTGTGAATTTGTATGACTTTAATAACTTACCTCTTGAGTAGTGTAGAGATAATTAGTACTTCTAAAATGCAGTCTGTATTTTACACCAGAGTAAATCTTTTCATGGTAAGATTACATCTTAATCTTCTATATTACCTTTTTATGACAGTTGTTTTGTGATCCTCTGGCTTCCCATGGGCCTTTAGAATGTTATTGGATCTTTATTCCAGGGGTTTTCCTGTGGGAGTGCTTTTCTGTTTTCTTGAAGGGGGACTACAGTTCCATTTAACTGGAAAAATAGTATAGTTAAAATCATGCCTGCAAAACAGCACATGGTCTGAATTCACCCTAAGTTAGAGGATTTGTTTGGAGCTCTTTTGGGTGAACCAGTGCCAAGGTGACAGGTGTGAGCATGGTTTGTATGGGCTTGTAAACAACTGCAGTTCAGCATTGCTGTTGTGTTTGTATAAAGCTCAGTGATGGCAGAAAACTTGCCCAAGAAATGGAATAAACCCTCTATCTGAGGAAGTTAAAAGTGGGGACAGTTGTGACTGAATGAACCTTGTCTGCAAAGACAAACATTCACTGAAGGGGGGGAGAGGTATTTATAGAGAAGTGACCAGCATATGGGGAACGAGGTGAAAAGAGGAAGGAAATTAAAAACAGTCCATTTGTTGAGATAAAAAGGACCTCTAGATCTTACTGGGAGAAATTCTGTCCAGGCTCTTGAGCTTCTATTGTGTTGCTCCACAAATGCTGTAAGGAGATGACAGGTGCACTGTGTGCAGATGGAAAGAAGTCATAGGGAAGTAATAAAGCAGAAATGTGGCTGATTATGCTGGGGTTTTGCCTCTCCTTTTCTGTGGCTGTACTCGGTGAAAGATTGGTATCTCACAGTAATATTGTTTGCAGAGCTGCTACTTTTTGTGAAGAAACTGCATTTGGTCTTTCAGCAGGGAACTCCAGCTCAGTTTTCATAGGTGCTTACTTGTTAGTTCAGCACTTGGGACCAGAATGGTGTTGAAAGATTTTAAGGAGGCATTTAAGTGGAACATTAATAATTTCCAGTATAATTCACTGGGAATTTTAATGTTCTGCTTTAACAGTTCAAATACATAAAATAAACTGAATAAAAATAGGTTCTAGCTACAGTCATCTTTCACAAAAGCAGTTCTTAGGTTTCAATACTTTCTGTAATTTTTTGGGGACTCTTATCTGTGCTCTTTTTATCTGCTGCTTGATGATTTGTCTTAGGGTCAAGCCCAGCATGGTGGACGTGCTGTTTGACAGTCACTTCTCTGTGTTGTTAACACTGGATTTTATGGCAGTAATGCAAACAAACGTTTCCCATGTGAATTGGGAATTGCTTATTTTTCAGTACACTTCTGGAAGTAATGTTAGATTGAGGGTTTATGATGTGCATTTATTGTGGAAGATGGAGATGAATCCCACTGTACATATCCTGTGATGAACAGATTGATTTGAAGGCAACTTCTTGTGACCATATTCAGTGCTAATCCATGTCCAGCTCTTCCTACTTTGAGCAAAGTTACTTTTAACTAACTAATCTTTAAAACAGTCTTACCTTGGACATATGGACACCACATTTATGCATTGTCTGAGTACAGCGAGTTGGATGTAGTGTGAGGGAGTGGTTAGGAAACAGGTAAACAAGTTTTCATTATTTTTATACTGCTGGCAAAGGTCACTCTGCTAACTGAGTTTATATTAAGTCAAATGTATAATGTGGTTCCAAAGCTTTGAAAGTCACAGCTACTGTATATTGTTCTAACTCAAAGCATCTTGGCCAGCAGAGTCTCTAATCAAGCCTAGGAATCAAAAGCTGCTGTGCTGACGCAGCTTCAGCCGTCCCTTTTTAGATGTTTCTGCCATTTGGCCGTCAATCTGAGGGCAAATGTTTTTGTTTTGCTGCTGTGGGCTGAGCAGCAAGATTAGCTTATGGTGCTTGCAGAGGAAACCCAGCTTGGAGTAATTCCTGTTTGGTCTTTCTGGAATTCAAAGTTATTTTTTAAAACTCTTGAGTGGGAAGAAATGCAAGACAGTTTCACAAGCTGTGCCATGCAAGGCTGCTAAGGAAACATGCTCAAAAGAATGACTTCATGAGAGGGGAACTAATATTTTGACTTTTTCTTTTTTAATTTCCCATGGGAAGGCTAATCTTTAAGAACACAGAATCCTCCAAGGCCAATAAAAATTCAGATTTGAAGAAGCAAAATGCTGTTTCATTGTTAGGCCCATAAAATAGAGTTTGTTTTTATTGCAATTCTTTTTCCTTTCAGGAAAGCACTAGGTTTAACAACTGTAATATATTATTCTAGCACCCCTTGCTGTTGGCTTTCCCGTTATTGTTTCACTTGCATTTTATCTTCAAGATCTCAGCCAGGTTAAATGTGCTTTCTTGTTTTATGCAGCTTGAAGGCATCACACTGCAGCACTGCCCCACCTATCCCAGCTGTGCATCTTTTATTATCATTTGGTGACAATTTAGTTCTCTTCCATTTTGCAGAAAGTAACAACGTGCATTGAGTTAAATGCCATTCTGTCAATGTAGCTGTTAATTGCTTCTTGGCAACACTTATTCCCAAATTTCTTTCTTCTTTAAAAAGTGCTGCTCTCTGTGTAGGTGGGGGCTCATGGTATTTTATTGAGTGCGGGGGATGTTTATATACCTGGCAGGAAAACACTGTCAGGGGAATAGCTGTGCTTCAGACATGGTCTTTCCTCTTCTAACAGTCTGGAGAATTGTTTGATTTTAAACAGCTGTTTGATAATCACATTCTGGTTGGACAAGTTTCATTTATACTGTAGCTGTTGGTTGCCATCACGACAAAGGATGGAGGAACCCAACAACAGCCAGAGAAGCTCATTAAGGGCTCTCATCTGTTTGAAGTCTGCTTGTACTTGTGTTATTGAGTTAATCTCCAGTCATATGTGTAGTAATGGCATCACAAGTCCTTACCCAGACTTTTCTGAATATTTTTACAATGACCTCAAAGCCCTCCCTGATTTTCCCAGAGTTTGTCCTCTCTCCGAGTCCATTAGTGCAGCTGCTTGGGTCAGGGGCTGTCTGGGGGGTTCCAGTAGCAGCTCCTTAGGGAAAACTGCTCTAGGAAGTTTGCAGAGTCCACCTTTTCTGCTGAAACATCCGAGGTGCCTGTGCAGAGAGCCATTGTGGAGTCCCAGCATTCCTCATGCTCTCCTCATACCCTTCACTGGGAGAAACTCTCCTCAGTGTGTTTGGTGCAGGGACACGAGCTGACTGTCATATTTTCAGCAGTATGGCAGCAGAAGCATTCTCTTCAGTTTTGAAGAAAGGATTGACTTGTGCCACCTTTTGAAACTGCCCAAGGCCCAGAGTTATTTTGGCTGCTCACCCCGAGGTGATTTCATTAGGAAAAGAATGTACACAGGAATATGGATACTGTATTTTTATGTGAATCTCAGACATTAGTGACAATAAAGAAAACTGTTTAGGAACAGTTTTTTTCTTAGTGGATTTTTAACAACTTTCTCCAGTTTTAAGTAGATAATGAGCTTTTGTCTCTTTTGATTGGAGAAGCAATACAAGCTGTCTTTTAAATTTTTGTACACGTTAAATGCACAAAAATATACTTTGACATGGACTGGGTGGTTTTGATGCTATAACTAATGAATCCCTTCTCCAAGTTCATTGCTTTTATTCTTCCTTCATATAACCTCACTTTGCTTTTGTCCTGCTCTGTATTATGTGCCATGTAAATCTTCTGGCATTTTGTAATGATTTACTTGCTATGTTTTCTAAAAATGCATTTATCTTTTGTGTCTTTAAAAAAAATCTTTAAGCCTGTGTTATTTGGTACTTTGGACACTGAATCAGGTACATATTTGTGACAGACTAGTAAATCAATGATAGATGTTTTTAACTGAATACCTCTTCATAAAATAAGAATTTACTATTCTTCCTTTTTTGTAAACTTTCAGGTTCTGGATGAGATTTCTGAACACGGCATTAGGATTTATCAGCTCCCTGATGCAGATTCTGATGAAGATGAGGAGTTTAAAGAGCAAACTAGAGTTTTAAAGGCAAGTTTCACTCCTAATTTATTATTTTGCTGCAGTAGTTCTTCAGTCTACAATATGCCTAAGGGTACTTTTACAAGGTGTTTAAAATTCCAGTTATCTTTGGATGTTGACTCTGAATTGTAATCCTTTTTATTCCAATCTGTGTTTCATCAGAATCCCAAAGGTAGTATTGTGACTTTCTCTTCTCTTCTAAGGGAAAAGCCAGTGTTCACCAGGAACTATAATTTGCAGTCTGTGTTCTGACTCAAACGTTTCAGCACGCAGGGAGAGAGCGTGTGTCATGGTTGCTGTGCTAATTAACAACTTTCCTCCCGTTAGATGAGATAATAAAGGTTTTACTGCAGTAATTTCCTCTCTGTGCTGTGGTATTTGCAAAGGTGCTTGAAGAATGTATCTGCAATTCTCTCTCTAGCTCCTGCAGTCTGTATGTGCAGTGTGTTTGTGTTGGCTGTTCTCCATGCTGGCTGTGGCAGATGACACATCGTGCCCAGACTGTGCTGGAACAGTCAGGTGTTCCCAGGGCACAGCGTCATTTCCTTCGGGGCCTCTGCTCACACAACTGATCCTCACAGAGCTACAGGTGTTCACTGGGAGAGGTTGCCTTGCCTAGAATAGGATTTATTGCTTTTCCCATGGGGAAGGGTTTTAGCAGAGAGCATTTGTCAACATTTCTTTCCCCTCTCTCCCGTCTGTTATTTAAGTCTTTGTGCTCTCTTTAAAAAAAAGACAAAAGTACAGAAATCAACTGGCCAGAAATCAAACCAGTAACTTGTTTTTCTGTCTTAACTAGGCAAGCATTCCCTTTGCTGTTATTGGATCCAATCAACTAATTGAGGTGAAGGGGAAAAAAATCAGAGGCCGCCTGTATCCCTGGGGAGTTGTGGAGGTTGAAAATCCAGAGCACAACGATTTCCTCAAGCTGCGCACGATGCTCGTGTGAGTAACGGGACAAAGGTCCCCTCTCTGGGGCTGACGTCACTGTGACAGTAACTGCACTTACAACAGCAGGAATCCTTAACTCAAAACTAGTTCTCGTGGCAGTGCAGAGTGACATTTTAGTCCCCTGCAGCTTGTTGGGCTGCTGTACCCTCTGATCTCCAACTTCAGAAAATATTTTCTGTATTTTACGTTACCAGATATATGTGGGTTTATGCCTTTATGGGAACTGATTTGGTGGCTTTACGTTTCAACTGAAGTTTTGTTATGGTGCAGTCGGTGGGCAGGGAGGCTTTTAAAATATTATTCCAAGTGAAAAGTATTCTTAAAAGCAAAGTGCAATTTTCCTGGCAGTGCAGGAAGTGCTTTGTTAGATGTGATGCCCCGCCCCTTTCTGATTTTAGCTGATACGGGTATTCTGCCTGCGTAAATGGCTTCCAGGGATTTTTTTTAAAAACGATGTTCTGCTGTTGTTGGACATGGAATTCCATTGTGTCGTTCCCAAGTCAGTCTGGCTGGGCAGGGATTGCCCTCTGCTGGGCACTGGGAGCAAGCGGGTTTTCCTCTTCCCTGACAATTGGAAGGTGTTGGGCAACATCAGCTGTTGTGTGAGCCGAGCAGCCCCACCTAGTTCTGTTACAAATTGTACTTAACAGCACTTCAGATTCATAACATACTTCAGGAATTACAGGACTTTTCTGAATAACTGTCTTTGCAAGGTTGTTAATGCTGCAAAGACTGGTATAAACAACTCACCTAAAGCAGTGACCGAGAGAAGGACAGTGTGCTTTGGGTCTGGGAAGAACAGTGCTGGGGGCACTGAGCTGTGAATTAAAGACCAGGGAGCTCTGGTGGCTTTATGGCAGGCTGGCTCTGTAAGGGTTTACTTTTCTGGGAAATGCATCTGTTAGATAAAACAGAAATAGAAGATAAAAGGGGTGATTTTCTTTCGTTTGAGATGGACAGAGTGTTCAATAGCCCTTTGCCTGTTCCAGAACACACATGCAGGACCTGCAGGAGGTGACCCAAGACTTGCACTACGAGAACTTCCGCTCGGAGCGGCTCAAGCGCACTGGCAAGTGAGTGGGTGCTGCTGGGACTCCCTTCTTCCACTGGGACACTGCACTTGCTCTTCCTCCCAGCTGATCCCTGCTTATTTCTCATGAGATTCCAATCTATGGAATTACTGAAACTTGTCTGAAACACTTCTGGAAGAGGAGTAATGCACAGCACGGTGCTGTGCTTACAAATGGCTGCTTGTTCTGTACCCATTCCCATTTCTCTGTGCAGTGGGCTGCAAGCAGGATAGGTTTTTATTAAATGATGTCTGCTTGAAGGAAGTAAACATGAGTAGGCACATTTAAATAGGCCCCAGCTTACCTGATCAGGTAGGACACTGCTGCTCCAGTTACTGCAGGACTGCCATGGTGGTTGTTCTCTTGCTCCTGCAAATATAGCTGAAGAGAGAAGTTTTGACCAATCAAAATTTTCTGATAATATCTGTGGGGTTTATGGAGTTTATTTTTTCTTTTTTTCTTCCTGGTAAGATTTTTGTCCTTGGCAACTTAATGCAAAAAAAAATGCATGTACCTTTCCTGCATCTTTATGGTTAGTAACTGGTCCATATTGCACTTGTTCATTAAGTATTCAGCAAAGCATTTTGATCTTAAAGAGAAGAGGAAATGACCTATGCAGCTTTTTATTGATTTGATTTTTGTTCCATGGGTAGATAGTGGGGGAAATCTCTTCATTAAATTGCAAAAAAATCCGTACAGCAGTGAAGAAATGGAATTTTAAGAAATGAAGAGAGAATAGCAGGAGCTGGTGAGGTAAAGATGGCTTCAAAAGGGAAGCATGGGTTTAAGAATGTCCCAATTTCCCCTGTGCAGAGACATGTAGCCTTTTTTAATGTTACATTGATTGAAATATGAGCCTTAAATCTGTTCTTAGAGGTTTTTAATTCTGTGTTTTATACTATCAATGCATTCTTTTCCTCAATAGGCCTGTTGAAGAGGAAGTGGTAGACAAGGACAGAATCCTGCAGCAGAAGGAGGCTGAGGTAAGAGGAAATCTGTGAAGCTGTTGTTCTTTGGTGTAACGTGCTGTGCCCCAGTGTCAGTGTGTGCAGCTGGAGCTGTGGAACAGCCCAGAGCAGGACAGGGGAGCTGCCCAGGCAGAGTTTGGGTCAGAGTCAGGGGCACTGTGGGTGGCAGGTGGCCCAGGAACTCTTGGTGCTAGGCAGGATATTTATCACTTCCCATTCCTGTGCTAATTTTCCATAAGAATATTTGCTATTTTAAGTATTGAAATCAGTTTATGTTTGTCAGCTGCGTGTGCTGCTTTAAACAGTGTGTTGGGACAGACTGACAGTCTGAGGTCATTTCAGATGTGCAGGTACTCACTGCAAGCATGTTACCAGTACATTTCTTTTTATGGCTTGTGGCTATAGAGTAGAAAAAGGCTGTTGGGTCTCAAAACTTCCATGATAAAATAAATGTGAATGTTTTTTCATCTTAGTCTTGACTTAATAGTATTTCTGTTACATTTTCATCTTATGGATTTGGTGTTTCCAAACTCTGATTTCTCACTCTGGTTCCAAGTTATTGCTAGGCCTTTCAACTTAGTATTTTTATGCTAAAGTTGTAAAGACTCAAACTTTTAGCCCAGTATTTAAATTCAAGGAGTACATTGCCAGTGCCTATGATTGCTTGCAATGTGAAAACTGAAGGCTTTCTGCCAATTGCAAGATAGTGAGGGTTTTTTAGTGTTTATCCTTCTTTTACCCAATTCAGCTTGGATCCAAGTCCATAAATGCAGGAAGGTGTGATTTAAAAGATCAGTGCATATGTGCAGTGATTTGGAGTAAGAAATACAGAGCTGCAAGCAGTTTTGTGTGTTTCTGAGGTGAAAGAATGACTCCCATACATGGAAATTTTTGAAATGATGTTGCTTTGGTCTGTGCATTTCCTTCTTCCTTTATAGCATCCATATTTAAAAATAGCTAACCCTGCTTAGCTATTGGCTAACCATGGCATATTGACATAAATAGCAAAAATGTTCCTAAAAGGAAATGCAGAAGTGGCTCATTATCACCGTATTTAATGATATCAATTAGTGGAGATTGAACGAGCTGCGTATTTATCCCTGTATGACTCCATTCCAGCAGCACGAGCCCTGGGCTGGCTGTGCCCCCCCAGGAGTGGGAGCTGGGCAGTGCTGTGTGCCCAGTCAGTGCCTCCTGGGCAGTGCTGTGTGCCCAGTCAGTGCCTCCTGGGCAGTGCTGTGTGCCCAGTCAGTGCCTCCTGGGCAGTGCTGGGTGCCCAGTCAGTGCCTCCTGGGCAGTGCTGTGTGCCAGGGCAGTGCCTCCTGGGCAGTGCTGTGTGCCAGGGCAGTGCCTCCTGGGCAGTGCTGTGTGCCAGGGCAGTGCCTCCTGGGCAGTGCTGGGTGCCCAGTCAGTGCCTCCTGGGCAGTGCTGGGTGCCCAGTCAGTGCCTCCTGGGCAGTGCTGTGTGCCAGGGCAGTGCCTCCTGGGCAGTGCTGGGTGCCCAGTCAGTGCCTCCTGGGCAGTGCTGGGTGCCAGGGCAGTGCCTCCTGGGCAGTGCTGGGTGCCAGGGCAGTGCCTCCTGGGCAGTGCTGGGTGCCCAGTCAGTGCCTCCTGGGCAGTGCTGGGTGCCCAGTCAGTGCCTCCTGTGCCTGCTGGGTGTGCAGAGCAGCAGCCCCAGCAGCTGTCCCGCAGTCCAGGGGCCTGGACACTCTCAGGAGCACTTTGGGAAAATGCTTTTTGGTTTTCTTTTTTCTCCTTAGTGCTTTCAAGATTCAGGCAGTAGACTTAGAGATTTTAAGTCATGGCTGTTTCTCCTGTTATTTGAACTTTTTAAATCATACGTATCTAATAGTTAAATAGAAACTTGAGTATCCTTTAGAACTATTTATTTTAAGATTTATGTCTCAAAAAATTCTCCTATAACCATTTCCTCTGGAAACTCATGATAGGGCTGGCACATTATTATATACTGGTCTATTCTGACCACTCTGTCTGAATGTATAGATAGAGTTTTAAATGTATATACACACATATACATATATAATATGGAATGTGTCTTTTATGTAACATGGCTAAAGGGGTGAAATTTTGAATTTCTTGGAGGACAGTCTTTGGAAGTTTCCTCTGGGGCTAATCATCTCTGAATAATTGCTGCTGAAGTCACAGAGGATTAGGTTAGAACTTGAAAAAACAAATACATTTTAACTTCTGCATTCTGCTGTCCCAAGGAGATCAAGAGGCTTTGCTGAATCCTCTGTAGATAAGCTGGTATGAAGTCCCTTCATCTCAAAATCATCCCTAAGGTTCAGACTGGGAAAAATCTGTGGAGGAAAGAGGCACAGAGGAAATGGGCTTGCATTCCATGGCCTTCACAGAGAAAACAAATATCCATTTCCCCTCCTGTTTTGCATTCCCATCAGTAACGGTGCTTGCAGTTCTATTTACAGTTTTGTGAGGTTTATATAACCTTGGAAGGAATGAATGCTTGGGCAAGTGCCAGGATCATCTTTATCAAGGCATCACTTTTGCTAAATGATCTTTTATTATGCCAAAGGATGTGGTCCCCAGTTCAGCAATCTGGAATTGCTAATCTGTCGTTTTGGATTTACTGCTCCATCTTCTTGTGATTTTGCTCATTTGCAAGTGATGACCTATTTTTCTGAAATGGGAAGTGAAAATAAGAATAAAGATACTCGTGTTCCTTACTGTAAAGATGCAGTGCAGATTATTTTCATGTTGTAGTGCAAATGGGCACAAAGTTAAAGTGTGTAGTTTTGTGCCCTATTTTTCCTACTCTGAAAACATCTCGTAATAAAAACCTTTCAAAGTTTCGAGAGGTAGTTCTTCCAGAAAACAGTTAGGGCCGTGATTACATGAAAACAGCAAGGACTGAGCTTTCTCTGGTTTCTCCAGTGAGCTATTCTGAGGCTTTGAGCAAATCTTCTCTCCACTGCTTCCAGTGCAGTTGCTCAGCACTGGGCTGAGTGTGGTAGAATGAACCACACTGCTGAAATTGTTTGCTCCTGTCCTTCCACCTTGTGAGCGTGTTTAACCCTTTGGCAGCTGAGATGGGGAGCTCTGGTTCAGTGTGGGAGTCAGAGAGGGCACAGCAGTGGCCTGGGGGAGGTGAGGGTGTGAGGAGTGTGTGCAGGTCACTGCCTGGAAGTGCAGGGACATGTGGAAGTATTTTCTTGAAAGATAATGTGGAAACTTTTATGTGAAGAGACAGCACGAGTGCTGCTGAAGGCTGTGTATCTGTGATCCTGTTAGGGGCATGGATACCTTTGAGGAGGTGCATGGTTCATTTTTAACTCTTATTTTAAATGTTTGTTTCCTTTCTGTGTTGCTGCAGTAGTTACATGACAGTTTGAACTAAATTTTAGTCCTGACATAAGTAAACTAAGAGGTGTTTATGTCAAAGTTAAGTTTATTCTTTTGCCTTTTGTTATCTGAGAACTCACAGGAATGATTTGTTTTACCAGATCTCCAAACATTGTTTCCTGGCTTCCTTTCCATGGTGTGCATTGGCCCTATACAGTCATGTTGTAGCATCTGTTCTTCAGGGGCTGAATGTGAATGTATTAATGCTGCTCTTACAAGTGAGAGGAGTTGCTGCTGAGCAAGATCAAAGTCATTTTATGGCCTTGATGCTTGCAGTCCCCAACAGCAAAGGGAACACAGATGTGGATGTGACATCAGTGCCAGTCTTTGGTGTGATTCTTTACATTCTCCTCTATTAATAGCAGGGTTGTTTCTGTCTGTGCAGTAAGGTGAACATGAGCTGCTTTTGGTGTGTACTGTAATGTGGAGGAACAGCTCTTATGGCCCATCCTCTACTTGAGGAATTGTTACCACTCCAGCACAATACAGCTGCATTCTCTTTTTTTAACTCCACTCCTGAGCTGCCAGGATTCCTGCTGTGCAAACCATGTCCTGCCCAAGGTGTGCATCCTCCCTGACTTCAGCACTGCAGTCCTGTAGTTATGGGACCAGGTTTTACTGTGATAACTATCATTGCTCACAGGTTGTCTGCTGACCAGTTGTGAAACTGGTAGTTGTAAGTTTGATTAGAGCTCGAGAGCCACAGTCTCACAGCAAAAAGCAACCATTATTTGCAGAGCAAATGCTCAGTGAAAACCAAATCAAAATGCTGATGCAGCCCAGGCTGCAGTGAAGAAAAGGTGTGCTTGAGTACCTTTCTGTTTTTCTTTTTCCTTTTTTTTTTTCTCAGCTTTCCTTATGGAAAAGAAACTTGATCTCCCAATGGCCATAGGAGACAACAGTGTGCCTGGTTTTGCCTAGTTTTTTTCACAGGCTTTGTGACTTGAAGTTTTTCTACTGAATTACACTGAAATAGCTTCAGAAACTTGCCATTACTTAGCTAATGGATGAGACTGAGACTTCACCAGTAGGTCTCAAAAACTCCCCATGAGAATGGAAAAGGATAATCCTGTTACAATATTAATGTTAGAGCAGAGTAGGTCTCGTGGGGCTTTTGTGCTGCCTACATTTGTGTCCTGTGCAGCATCTGATTTCCCTCATGGTATGGGCAGATTTTTATCCATGAAGGTTAAGAAAATGCAAGTCTCAGTGCTGTATTTAAATCCTACAGTGATGCTGGCTGTTAGCAGAGTTCTGTGTTTGAGCAGTCCCCATAATACTTGGGCAGCAATATCTTCCCCTGTCATTACCCCATGGTTGCTATTTTGGGAATGTTTCATGGCTGTGCTTGGAGTGCTCCTGGGAAGGCTCAAGTAGGAGAGCTTCCAAAAAGCTAGTTTTATTCTGGTGGTAAATCTGCAGAGAGGCAGTTCAAAAGACCAGGTGTCTTACATTTTTACAGATAGATCTTTGGAACTTCTTTTTTGTTGTGTCATGGAATCAATACAGCTCTCACTTCTGAAACTTTCTGCTTTTTTTCCTCCTTCCTGCAGCATTATGCCATCTTTCTGATCAGGAGCTTTTTGTTTTGAGTATGTAGCAGAAAGATGTAGATGGGTTTATAATAATCCTTGCAGACTTAGCTGTGTCTCATGCTGTTGCTGTGTGAATCTCCTTTTGTCAGAGGGCATCTCTGCTGCAGTCACAGGAACCTGAATTAGCCTCTCCTGAACCCTGTGTTGCAGCAAGAGGATAAGTACATAAGCCAGCTAGTTCTGGGCAAGCTCTGTTACTGCTGGCTATGCTGCAATCTGGTTTTTACTCCTTAGTTAATCTTCAGTTTCTTACCATCTCCTAAATCTATATCTGAGACCAGGCAAGGAAAAGTGATAAGGGCACCTGCAATTTATTTTTTCTGTTCTGTGATGTTTCTTTCTGGTTTTTCTTGTTTTGTGGTTATTTTTTATTTTGTTGGTTTTTTTTTTTTCAAACAGCCCAAACCAACAGCTCAACACCATGTACATGCAGTCAAGTATTTGTCTCAGATTCTTTTGTATTGAATCTGATGCAGTAATGAGTGTCACAATAGTTAATGTGGTTGGCTGGATGAAAGTACAGTATGATTGTTTAAACACTGTGTTTTGAGTTAGAATTCCCCCTGAACTCCTTGCAAATAACTGAAAGCAATTCTCTAACTACGTAAATAAGATGACAACTTGCTATACAAGCCTCAGATTTTTACATGACCTCCAATTTGAGATAGACTCATACTTTATACAATGTGCATGGAAATAGGAGCCTATTTCCTTCCCAGTTTGTAACACAGGACATTTGTAGTTCTGTATGTGAAGCTTCCCCACCTGCATTTGGAAGGAAGTACCAGTCATTTGTAAACCAAATTAGAGGTATTTGCATATACATTTTGAAAATCTCTATTAGTGATCTTTCTTCTTTCTAAGGAACATTTGTTCCAATTAATGTTATTTAAAAAAAAACCAAAACCAAACCAAACAAACAAAAAAACCCCATTATGTATAACTGGCCTTTTATGAAATGGAAACTAACTTATAAGTGTTATAAGAAAATGCCTTAAGAAAACAGTTATTTCCATGAAAAATCATTGCTTAGATGTAAAAAATATTGGTTCTTTATATGTTTAGTCTGGCTTTCCAAATTTTATAAACATCTTTCTGTTTTTCTTTTGAAGTAGTTATTAAATCCTGGCTGCATGTTCAGCTGTTCCTGTTGCTAAAAATTTGCAGAGTTCTTTGATAGCCAAAGGCTGAATGTTCTTGCATGGTCTTGTGCTTTGAGCACTTGTATCAGAGCAAAGCTGCTCCAGCTCGCTCAGGTGCATGTTTGCATGCCAAAAGGACATGCCTTTCTTACTGCAGATTAAATGGGGGTTCACAGGTCTGTAAACAGCAAAAGATTTGGACTTTATAACTTAATTTTCATTATAAGTATTCTTCTGTGAAAGTTAGATGTAATGAACTGAAGAGTGTGAGATGGGGAAAACCAAAGTATTCAATTATGTGAATTACTGAACATTTTGAGCTTGTAAGAAAACAGGATCTGCATTCTACCATGGAAGAAAAAGATGTATGGTCTGGATTTTTGGCCTCCTCCTGCCATGGTTTAAACAGTGGGTGTGTCTCTGTTGCAGCTGCGCCGCATGCAGGAGATGATTGCCCAGATGCAAGCCCAGATGAGGATGAAGCCCGGGGATGACTAAGGTGTTTGACACCTGGATGCATCAGGTATTGCTCTTCTCACTTGTTTCCTCCTCTTACATTAGACTTTCACAGTGGTTATTGCTAATTTTGCACTTTGGGCTTGCTTTCACTACTTACAGAGGAGAAATGAGTGGTGGTCTGGGTAGACTGGAAAAGAAGACCTGTGCAAATGTTACCTTTGCAGCTGTTTTTAAGACCTGTAAATGCTTATCCTCAGTGCCTTAATTTTGGATCACGTGGCTTTGTTTCTGTTAGTACAAGCTGCTCAGAAAATTAATTTGTTTCTATGTAAACAAAAGTTAGGGTGTTTTGGGGCATGCAGGCTGCTGCATTTATAACAGTTTTCTCAAAGAACCAAACAGAATTTTACAAGCTGGTCATGTACAGTGAGTACAGATTCCCTTGGTGGTGTGTGTGATGTATGAGGTGGGATCAGAGCGAGCGAAGAAAAAAATTCTTGTAGCAAATATTAATTCTTTCTTCAGAATGCAGCCCTTCTGATATAATTCTTTTAAATACAAGAAGGAAAAACAGAAGGATATGAGGAGCCTTGTTGCTTAATACTTCAGCTTAATACTCTAGTTGTGATTGCTGGTCTTGTGGAATGTAAAACTTGAATAAAATGGATTATATTATCCCTTATGACCTTGTGGCAGCTGCCAACATTCCAAACCTAAAATAAGGAGATTTTTTTGTTGCCTTTATTTGAACCTTCAGTCTTCCTGTTTACATAAAGAAGAAAAAAAGTTTAAGAAATAAACTTATTCACTGGATTCTGATTTAAGCAGAAGTTGATGGTTTTACTGGTATGTTCACTGTGATCTTTGAGTGAAGTAGTTAAGGGAAAGAAGTAATGCAGTCTCAGGTTTCTTACTGTCACAGTTCCAACTGTTGAAGATAGAGGAGTCTTCACATCATGTCTTCCAACTTCCATCTAAGATGTGCTTTCCCAGAGTTGGAATTTAAACCCTGAGGATAATTTTGTGGCTGACCATGCAGTGTGTGCAGGAGCAGTGTCTGACACACGGCCCTCATTCCCTGGGCAGGAGCCTGTTCAACACTGGGAAGTGTTTCAGTCTGAACTGAAGGTTCCAAGTTTTCATGGTGACTTTGTTTTGTCATCACATGGCCAAACTCTGAGCACAGCAATGGCTGTTTGCTGCAGGACAGCTGATGCAGTGTAAATGGTTGGTACTGGTTTTTTGCAAAGGAGCTCAATTCTTTGTGCAACTTACAAATCCTGTTTAATCACATGGCACCTTTACACTTATATTCAGTCAGAAAAAACCCACTATAGGTGTAATAACCTTGTCTATAGTTGTTTGCAGAGCAGAGGATGGCAAATGGTGCAAACACATTCAGAGTTCTGTCTTGAGTTCCTAGATGCTGGCTTTGCTGTGAAATCAGGCTCTGGGGGCTGATGGGATGCAGTATTCCCACTGATGGCTAGCCAGTGATGGCCCCAGATTCCCTGTGTTTCACAGCTTCTGCAGTACTGGCTATGGTATTTATAAAGCTGACCTGGAGCAGAGTTTGTCCCAGGCTGAGTTTGCAGCCATGGCTACGGAAGCAAACAGAGTTCAGACCATGCTCGTGTGCCCAGGGCAGTGTTACCCTGTGGGTACCTCACACTGCTGACCTGGAGTGCAGCCTGCACCACTGAGGGTGCTAAGCAGGGGAGATTTGCAGATTTAACTGAGTGTTCCCATGATCTTGTTGTGATTTAGTTGGAACTGAAGCTCGAGGAAGTTAATTGGTCTGAAATACCGAGTGGGGACAAATTCGGGAAGGATTTGAATGAGATCTTCATACGTGGAGGTCCTGCTGTTTTTTTGGAATTTGCTGAGCTCCATTTCTGCAGCTGCTGTGGAAATCATGTTTGACAGATTGCTTTCAGGCAAGAGTTTTGAACTTATTTTTTGTTACCCTTGAGATGCTGATGGATAGACTTTTGGTGTAAGTTGTTGGCCAGTATGCACAGTCAGAACTGCAGTTGCAGTCCTGCTGAGCCAGGGTGTTGCTGTATGATCCTGGCAGCATGTTGAAGTGAATCCTCACCCAGAACTTACCCTTAGGCAGGTTTCTCTCATGCATGTTAAGTGACTTTGCAGTTCAGGAGGAATGACGAGTTCAACCTCCAGCATTCCCATCAGATTTATTTGCTGCATTTTACTTAACTCACTATTTCTAGAGAAACCAGGAAACTTGTAATTAACACAGTGGTTAACAGAACCAAACTGACAACAAATTTAAATATACTTGATATCAATCTTTTTGTTCTATCACAGCTTATCTTGAACATCTCTTGGGTTCTAGTTTTACGAGAACTTTAAAGGATCAGCTCTGCTACTGAAAGCACAGTGTCTTCTCCAGTTGCTCTTTTGCACCCTTACTTATCTTTATGCTGAGAAAAATATGTGACTTTATAGACAGTTTATATAAAATTTACCATTTTCACTCCTTTTTATTTTGGATAAATACATATTTTTTTATTTTATTCAAAAATCCCTTAAAATATTTTTCCCTACATAAAGCACAGATATAAAGATGTTTTCAGGTACTTTTGGGAAAAGAGAAGTATGGTGTAAAAACCTCTCATCTCCCAGATGAGAGCTGGAGAATAAGCAGTAGAGTTATGAAATGTGCTGATATCCAAGTATGTGAAATACCCACTTCTGGTTTCAGATGTATTTTGGGGTGGGGAGGAGATTGCTGGATGCTTTGGGGTTTTCTAGAAGGAGTCTGGCACTGCAGAATGATTAAAAAGTGTTAAGCTCAAAACCTTGCCAAAAAGCCTGACAAGTCTGTATTCCCATGAGGTGCTGCACAGATGGGATGACTGGAAGGTCTGGTTTGCCTGATCCCTTTTGAATAGGGGCAACTTTAAAGGGTTTATGGGAAGGGCAAAGGGAGAATTTCCTTCCAGCAGTCTCCTTTGCTCTCAAGGCTGAGGTACGAGGAGGGTGACAGAGGCAAAGATCACACACAGGGAATGTGCTCCGGGTTTCCAAAGGGATGGATGGACAGATCTGCTCTGGAGAAGCAGAATCCTGACAAGGAAGGAGGACGAGTGCTGGTGGAGCCTGGGTTAGAGGTGGGAAGGGAAGGTGATTGTGGCACTCTGGTCACTCCTGTTCCCAGCTGCAGCTTTGGCAAAGGCCTGTGAACACAGAGGGTGCTGAATAAGATCTTTGAGTGCAGCCTAACAGGGGTGTGACCTGCCCTTTTGTCTGTTTGCTCTAAACATTTCATAGCTTCTGTGTACAGACAGTGCAGTGGAGGAGATGGTAGTAGGCAATGAGAGCGCAGCTGGACACCAAAATATTCTTGGAATAAGCAGTAACAATTTTTTTTATCCTAACTTTTGATAGATTCACCTTACTAATCTTATTCAGATTTTTTTTCTTCTAAAGCACAAGACTGCTCTAAAGGGTCGAAGCTTCTTATACTTGACAGTTCAAATAAAGGTTTGAAGAGAAAGATAGAAAGGGGAATAAGTTACCAAAACTTAAAACAGGCTTAGTTTTATTTGGGTACTCCAATACAAAATGCTTTTGAAATAAGCCTGCAGTAATTCCAGGAGCATATTGACTAGTTCCTGAACTTGTCCATCTCAGATGAGCGATTATTATGAAAAGCTGGAATTATTTTATCAAATTAAGTGGTTGTTGGTGGATATTTCTTCCCTGTTTCTGAAAGTGTGTATCTCTTTGCAATCTGTTTTCCTCTCATTATTCTTACAAGTCTGGTTTGTTGTCTTCACTCAACGTCAGGATCATACTGGGACAAGCCAGTGACAGTAGCCAGGCTATGGAGAGCTAATACAGCCATCTGGAAATGTAGTTATAGTTAGGGAAATATGCTCATATAAAAAAGAAACCCAAGCATCTTGCACTTAAAATATCTGTAGGATGTTGAAAATTCTTTTAGTACAGATTGTAATTTCCACAATTATTTTAAAGCCTCCTGAGCTTGCTAACACTGATTCTTGATAAGAACAGTGCTGAAGACACTAAACAGCTCCTTCTTTCTGACAGTGAATTGACATCATTTAACAGAACAACACAAAAGCATTGTCATAGCAACCAGCCTTCAGACGATGCTGCTGAATGCTGAATTGATCTGATGAGAAATGTCATTTGAGGGAATAGAGATCATGCTGTAGTTTTTGGCAGCTGAAATTGAGAACCTGGAGAATGTGAAGCTTGGGCAAATTTGTAATATTTGGAACAACTGCCTGGCACTGCCAGTGGATGTTTCTCTGGCTTAGAATCTAGAGCAGGAGGGCACCATCGTGCTCCAGCTCTTCTGACTGTGGAGCTGTTGAGCAAACCCTGCACTGATGGGCTGGCACCAGGGGTTGTCTCCTTTAGAGAACAGACTTCTGAGAGAAATGGTTGTTGTCAGGGGTGAATGGAATGACGTTTATTTGCTTTCAGTAGCGTGTGGAGGCCTTGGGAAGGATGAAATCCCCAGCGTGGTGGCTGCAGTGGCATTCCCAGTTCTTGGGCATGTGTGCAGTGGCACCTGGCACTCTGCCTCTTAGAACCTTGATTGCCCAGGGATGTTACAAGTGACATATTCCACCTCTTCCTCTATGCCAGTGGTTAGAGGATACACTGCTGTATCCACTGCAGCTCCTGGATGTGTGGGCTGATTGAATGATGCCTTCTGGCTTGCTTCCAGAATTCTTGGGCATTTAGTGTGCCCGAGGGATGGGGTACACAGACCTACCAGGTCTGTGCCAAAGCCTGACGTGGTATCATGGGGAACCTGAAAATGCTTCAGAGACACCTTTTGCTAAAGAAACCGAGGAACACTTACAGTTTTGAAGCTTGGAGCCTGGTATTTGTGTGTGACTCATGGCTATCGATATCAGCATGTTTAACTGCTGAACGTTAGAAAGCAGTTCAGAGGCTGGGTTTGTCACTGCCTGTGAACTCGGTGATGACATTTGCTATGGGGAAGCACAAGGGCTTGTGCAGACCAGCAAAGGAAAGGGAACAAACTTGAAGCAGTGAAGTCAACAGAGGGTGACTGAAATAGCAGAAATTCAAAACGTTTGGGGTGCAGGTAACAAAATGAGTCAAAACTACCTCACAGCAGGCACTGGTGCTGTCCAGTACTCCTCTGCCTTGTGGGAAGATGCCATTTCCCAAAGTTCCTGCTGCTGATGGGACACTCAGAGGGGTGCACCTACAACATAAAATGGGTGCTACTTGAGGAAAAACAATTTAGGTCAGTGAGAAAATGTAGCTGCTTAGAAAGCAAATTTCTCTCATTGGGAATTCAGAAGTGAACATGTAGAGATGTCAAGTTGCCCTGCACTGTAGCCGTGTTCTTGGAAACAGCTGAGGGGGAGGCAAACCCATTCCTTCCCAGGTTTTTGAAATGTTTAAAATACAAGACTCTGAGCAGTGTGACCAGGTGCTTCAGGGAGCAGGTGTACATAGTGCTTGCTGGTTACACCACTCACTGAGAAAGTCTTGTTTGAATGGCACACTGGAGAAATGTAGCCTCTCTCTTAAAGGATGGGATGAATTACATTGCAGCTGGAGGCACTTATTAACACTGTGTGTTGGTGAAAGGAGCATGGGGGACTGTGGGGTTGGTCTAAGAAAGATGCAGATCAAACTTGTCAAGAATGATACCAACCGAATTGTATCATGAAATATTGTCTCACAAGGAGATGAGGAAGCAAGAGCAGTGAAACAAATCCACACTAAAACTCTGCAAACATCCTTTGCCAACACCCAAGTGTGTTCCATGACCATATAAATGTGGGTGTCGTGTAGCTGGTGCTGGAAACATCAGTGCACAGCTGTGCCTATAACCCCAGCCTTCACATTTATTGGAAATTCCAGTCTTTGTGTGTCTGACACACCAGGCACGGTTTCCTCTGCAGGTACCTGGAGCAGACTGGAGCTGGGCAGGTGGTGGCAGAAATCAAGCTTCTCTTTCATACTCGAAGCAGCAGTGTAGCACAACAGTTAATTTTGAATTTGCTTAGCAGTTTATGGACTCTAGCTTTAAAGCCTTACTACTGGCTTGCTTGTTCTAGGTGTTATGGGAAGTGATGGACTTCTCACAATGTGCAGGAATCGTGCATTGAGCAGAATCCCCATAGTGAGAATGACCAAGAGCAATGCACCCCATTGGCAGCTTTCCTTGCTCCTTATCCCAGGTGTAGTCTGGATGAGTGTTGCACTGTATTTTATAAGTGAGTTGACACAACAGTGTTTTCTAGGATATTTCTTTTTCTCTATCCAGATGAATGTTTAGGCTATTTTTTCCTGTCAGGAATGAGTATTTTTGGGACTGGAGAATTTGAGGTGTTTCCCTGAGTTCCAAATCTGACACATCTTCCTAAGCAAGACCCGATTTTCAGGGAAAGCTGGAATTCTGCTTTCTTTGTAGCAGCCTTTTTGATTGGCAAGTAACTGTAGAAATTCCAAAACTGGAAGTTATTTTTGAAAGTACAGACTGGTATCCCTTTTTTTCAGCCATAGGAGTACTGCTGTACCAATGCTGGGAAAAAATCTTCTCTCCTGTTTTACCTAAGCAGTGTCACAGGAGTGTTGGTGCATGACAGCAGCCTTGCTGCTCCCCTGTAGCCCTGTGTGCCCGGGTGGTTTGTGTGCCCCTGTAGCCCTGTTTGTCAGGTGGTTTGTGCCCCTGTAGCCCTGTTTGTCAGGTGGTTTGTGCTCCTGTAGCCCTGTTTGTCAGGTGGTTTGTGCCCCTGTAGCCCTGTTTGTCAGGTGGTTTGTGCCCCTGTAGCCCTGTTTGTCGGGTGGTTTGTGCCCCAGCAGCAGTGCTGCCTCACCTCACAGGCGAGGTGGTGCCTGGTGGGCAGTGCTTTGGAGATGAGCTGTAACACACTTCTGGTGTTCTTGCAGGCAGAGGGGGGGTGGTGCTTAACAAAGTATGTAGCTAAAAATAAGTTCTCATTTATTAGCTCTGATTAGACATTTGTGATAAACATCTGGGGCCGGGCTGCTCAGCTGATCTCATTCTCGGGCAGGTCCCTGTGATGCAGAGACTGTCGCTCCTTGTTCCCTGGATTGTGCTGCTGTGCTTGGAGGGGCTCGGGCTGCCCCAAATGCTCTGACAGTGCTGAGAGTTTGTCCTTTCTAATGCTCTTTGTTTTCCATTTTGTCCCCAGCAGCAAACGGGTCTCTAAGTGGATGGGTGCTCTGTTTTCTTTGCCCGAATGGGACCGTTCAAATGCAAAAGCTGGATGCCACAGACCAAGACCTGCTAAAACAAACACAAAGTCTGAAGAACGTGTTGTAAAATGGCTTGTTTTATATATCCAATGTTATTCAACTTACAGTGTATCTTTTTTTGATTCTTTTGGTAATGCTGTCTTCATACTTATAAATGTGGGTTTATTATCCTTCCTATATCTTTTTATCAGAAGCTGATAAGAGTACTCTGTATGGACTAGTCATTGTGGTGGGTTTAAGGAGTTAATCATGTATCTGATAGGTTGTTCTGAACAGTTTCGTGGTTAATACTAAGACTTTGTGGCCTGTTTACAGTAAAATGTGTGTTTGCACAGTATCATAACTTTCACCTGCCATTTTAAGTCATTATGTATCATATCAGTTTTTCAGAACTTTCTCTCTGCTTTTGTTACTTTTGGAGCTTCATCTCTGGTGATTTGCATTTGTGTGGTTGTATGAGAAAATGTCCAAAGTGCTGATGCTCCAGCAGTGGTACAGCAAAGCTGACTGTTCTGACTCGTGTGCCTTACTGTCCACGAACGCTGCACACACCACGGCTCGTGTGCTGCTCTGAGGGTCTGTCTGAGGGTCTGCAGTATTGATGGCAACAATTGTCACAGGCATTTCTATCTGTCAGCTGAGCGATGGCATGTACTCAATTTTTTATATACCATAACACTAATTTTCATTCAAGTTTTGTAATAAATTGTATGAGTGTGGAAAATGTTGATTTTTTTTTTTTTTCCCTCGGGGAGTTGGTTTTTTTTGTTTTATTTTATTTTGGCTTTTTCAAGCTAATCTATGAAGTGCTGTAATGCTGTCGTGCACGGTGTGTATTCAAAGGAATTGTGATGTTTACTCTGGGGAATGAAGGCATTTTCTAAAATTTCTCTGCATACAAACTGCTTTGATTTCATTTCGAAACAACTTTAAAAGTGTTTTACCTGGAAGTTGGGTAGCAAGGCTTTGCATCCACTTTTTCCCAAAGTTCATTAGGCACCTACTGATGTCTTTTAGGTAGGTAAATACCTTGGAAAATCTGTTTGCACATCTTAGCAACATGCATGAATTTATAAAGTATTTCCTTCCCGTCATTACTGACTGTATAGCTCTTTTCTGCATGCTTTTGTAGTCTTGTGTGTTTTATATATGCATAAGTGTAAATTACTTTGCAAATAGGGGGATTGAGACACTTTGTCTTCTGTACTAAATTGGGGTGTCTCTCATGTAATGATTAGCCTTAATTTTGCTGTCTAGCAATGAGTGTTTAATCAGGATAGGATTCACAAACACACAGGGATGCATATTTGCCTTGTTTGGAGCTGAACTGCATAAACTGGACATTTCATTGTTACCTCAGTGGCTGCTATCATGAAGGTGACAGAAGAAATTCAGTGACAGGTTTGTGTTCACATGAAGTCTCTTCAGGTTTTTGAAGATTTGAATTTAAGTGTGTCTGTCCAGAGGGTCAAGGTGAGTGATTTAATGGGAAACTTCATCTCATCAGTACTTTGCTGTTATTTGCACCTTTCTTGTTGTTTTCCTTCCAGAATTTTGCATGATATTTCGCAGCCTTGAGAAAATGATGTGCTGTCCCTTTGTGTTTGTGGAAGTTGGAGCAGCCACACCCCTCCTGAGAAACCCAGGCTGCAGTTACAGACCTTGGTTAGGGCTGGATTAGCTCTGAGCAAAGGGAACATGAAAGCTCCACCTTTCAAAGCCAGCTAGGACAATGGGGAAGCGCACTTTCAAAAGCATCTGGTCTTTAATTTTGTTGAGAACAGAGGGTTTTTTCCTCCCTCTTTTCAAAGCAAGGTGCCTAATGTCACCGTCACAATTCCCATGTGGGAAGCCTTAGTGAACAGATTTTTACTAGTGGATACTGATTAGGAGTTGTAGTCTTTACCTTCTTTGGGCTTGTGGATTCCAGATGGAGCATTTTGGCTCAAAATCTGAGATCTGTTTTAATAATTGTCCCAGAAGGGCTTGCAGTGCTACTGATCCCATATGCTTTCTACCACTTCTTTGATGTTGTCTGATGTTAATTTTCAGTTACATTTGAACTTGGTTTTGTTAAAATACTTCACAGCTTACTGGGGGAATGTACAGTTGTTAAGCCAAGTCTTTGCTCGTCTGAAGATCTCTGGATGGAGGACGCTGCCTAGAACCTGCTTTTGTGACCTTGCATTTCCACTCCCATGGTGCCAGCAGTGCCAGGGCCATGGAAGACAAGATACTTCCTCAGAATTCTACCCTGGCCTTCTCCAGGCTGACATTTTCCAGCACTGGGACAAAGTGCCCATATGTAACTATTTTAATGACTGTTCAGCAGGATCAAGGAGAGTTGACTGTGGTCCTTTCAGTCTTCATTAGCTTTGAACACTGTGGCAGACTATAAACCAACTCATGAAAGGCTGATTGGCTCACTGGGGCCTTTAACTATGGTGCAGGGTCTCTAATGGTCTCTGGCTCTCTAGTGTTTAAAAACAAGAAAATGTGCTGACAATTACCTGATTTATTTTTTTCTGATGCATTGAATCAATGGCTAAAAGTGAACTCAGAATGAGCTAATGGGGTTTTAAAATGTATGTGCCTGGGATTACCAATCTCTGGTCTTGAAAGTGTCTCCTTGTTTAGATCTGAGGGATGTTTTGAATGAGAAGATGGAAGAAATGCCAAGATAAATGCTGTGATAACTACAAGGATTTGAAAAGTTAGTACTGTGGCATTGGTGTCAGATTTGTTCCAAGGCAGGGCAGTGCCCTTGCACTTGTGCAGCCATCACCCTGCCAAGCTTATCCTGTCTTGTGTCTGGAAGAGTTTCAAGTTTGATAATTTACCTGTCCTTGAAATGTGGAAGACATGAGCCCTCCCTGCAGCCGTGGAAGGCAGGGGAAGGATCTGGGTGTCCCGAGTCTTCACATCCCCCTCTCCTGTCTCCTCTGCTGTTGAGGTTTCTATGAGCTGTTCTCAAATAATGTGCAACTGCTGCTTTTCATTTGAGTTCTCTCTTGCCTTTTCTTTAAGAGTTATACTGACAGCTTTTACCTAAAATAACTTTCCATACAACCTCTCTAAAAATTTTTTAATGGAAACAGAGCACACATTCCTACTTCACGCAGCATGGTTGCAGTATGATTCAGGACTTCCCACTGTATTTCGAGGCGCTAAATCTGGAAACGCATTTCCTATTTATTCCATTTGTGTTTGGGTTTTGTATTTATTTATTTTTTTAACGCTGTATTCCCTCTTCTGGCTGTTGTGTTTGTGCCGAGAGCAGGCAGTGCTCTGGGCAGGGGGCTCTGGGGCGCTCTGGGCAGGGGTCTGTCGCTCTGCTGCCCGGTGCCGGTGTGGCCCGGCAGGGCTGGGCAGGGGTCTCTGCGATGCTCTGGGCAGGGGTCTGTCGCTCCGGTGCCGGTGCCGGTGTGGGCCGGCAGGGCTGGGCAGGGGTCTGTCGCTCCGGTGCCGGTGCCGGTGTGGCCCGGCGGGGGCGGGCCCGGGGCGGGTCCCGCTCCCGGGATTGGCGGCCCCGGGCGGCCGCGGCCCCTCACGGGGCGGCCCCGCCGCTCTCGCTCCCTCGCCCGGTCCCGCAGCCGCCCTCGCACACGCGGGCTCGGCCGCGGCCCCGGAGGCACCATGAGCGCGGGCACGCGGTACAAGAGCAAGGCGGTGACGGCAGGTGAGGCGGCGGGGACGCGCGGCCGGTCCCTCCCGCGGCCCGGCGCGGCCCCCCCGCCTCACCGTGTCTCCTTTTCTCTCCCCGCCGCCGGTCCCCGCCGCGGGCATCCCGCCCTGGCCGCGCCGCCCCGCAGAGGAGAAGCAGGTAGGTGGGCTCCGGCCGGGGCTCTCCGCGGGATGCGGCGGCTGCCCGGGCTCGGCTTTGCCCGCCGCATCCCCCCGGGTCCTGGGTTGGGTTTCTTTTTGCTCGCTGCCTTTGGGTGTGTCGAGCGGGTTCGGATGGAGAAAGGCAGCGCGGGGGCTGGCGGAGGCGTTTCGGTATTGGGAGCACGTCTCCCATCCTTCTCCCATCCTTCTCCCATCCCTCTCCCCTCCGCAGCACAGATGCGCAGACACAGCCCCGGTCCTACCGCCCCTCGGTGCTGCAGCCCATCGGCACCTCGCAGGCGGCCGGGATTTGGGCGTTAGGGAACATCTGTTTTGCTTTGCAAAGCTTATAGCTATTTGGAGACATGCCTTTGAGTCCCGGAGAGAGAGGAGGAGTGATGCAATCAGATGACATCGACAGGTTTTTTGTTCTCTGTTTGGTCTTTGGAGGGATTTAGGATATTTGAAAGGAAGAGGAATCCTTTTCTGCAGATCTTGAATGCCTAGGTAAGGGGTTATCAGAGCCCTGTGTGTTCCTTAGCACCCATCATCGTGATGTAGGCAAGAGGGTTTTTTTATGAGGATGGAAGAGCTTAGAATTCTGTCTCCCAAGGGTGGGGATGGAGGCAATGGTAACACAGCAGGGCAGTGCAGAGGGAGCAGCCCACCCACTCCCAGCCTGGCTCACACTTGCCTTTGGGCCCAGTCTTTCTCTGAGGCTCCAATTCCACAGGAAGCAAACACCTTGCCTGCTGAGACCCTGGTACTGCACAGCCTTCCTGGGCCACAGAAAAGCAAACTAGCATTGTAGCAGCTTGGGCATTCACCTGGCCACGGCAAGAGATGATGTTTCCCTATATAATGCAGACTTGGGCACTGTGAAAAGATACTTGTGCATTTTTGTGAGCTGCTGATTGCAGTGATGAGAAGAACAAAGTAAATCCAGGGGTAATAGGATAATGGGATCACCAGATGCATTTTTCCCAAGCTACTTAAAGTTTTGCTAGTATTTTGTAGTTATTTCTGAGTATTGTGGCTAATTCTTGCTTTATTTCTGGAGGAAAACACTCCAGAATGTGTTCTGAAATTGCAGAACATTTAGTGTAAGCTGTGAACTGGGGAGAAGCTTTGTGACCCACTAGAAACATGCTGTTCTTCAGTTCATTTGTTTTTAAATTAAGAGGGAAGCAGGTTAGGTACAAGGCTTGTTCTGCTCATTCCCCAGGGGCAGAAGTGAGGTAGAGATCAGAGGAGTCTGTTGTGGATGTTATTGTGTCTCCTGAAGGCCCTTGTCACACTGCACAGGTGAGGGGGGCTGCAGTCTGTACCCCGAGGAGCCCGTGTCTGCAGGACAGGGCAGTGTTCTGCTGGGGCAGAAGAGGCCTTTCCTCAAATGCAGAGGTGTATCTGTGTATCTGCCACTGAGTGTGGAGCTGGGCTTGCATGACAGAGCACAGTTCATTATGGGTTTGGGCCAGCCATGTTCCTTGTGGATGGTGGAGGGAAAACGAGCTGTGAACACAAAGCAATCCGTTAATTTGTGGTTTCGTACTTCAGTTTAATTTTAACTTTATTTAACATCCTTTAAGAGCAGGATTTTTTTCCTGTGCCACTTTTTTTCCCCAGTCTGCTCACATCTGGCAGCAGGTAACAATTTAAAAGATGTACTAAAAGTGTGATTCTTGCCTGAACCAATTTTTCAAAATGTATTATATAAGGGTTTTTTTATAAATAGTTGGGAAATGAAGTGAGCTTCTGAGAGGGCAGTACAATAGGTTGCATGTAAGTAGGGTAGCATTTGGATAAGTCTTAATAATGTTCATCACTTACTGAGTCCAAAGAATGGAACAATGTGGTGTCAAAGAATGTGTCTTCATCCTCCTTCCCAGTGCAGTCAGGGCTGATGCACTGTCTGGCTCCAGGGGACTCTGGTTTGCAGGTTGGGCTCCTAATTACTACCATTTATGAAGAAAAAATAACGGTAGATTCTCCACCTGTCTGATTTTCAAGGAATGACCTCTTATTTGATTAATCAGACACTGAACTCCTGTGCTGTGGAAGTCCATGGAGGTTTGGTGCTGGTCTCTGTGTGCAGAGCACCCAGCTTTCCAAGGGGAAGGGTTGTGGTTTGAGAGCCTGGGCTGGGGGGATCCAGTTTCTGGTTGAAGCTCTGCAGCAGGTTGCCTGGTGAGGCTCCTTAGTCTGTGTTACCTCTGTTCAGCACCTCTTGGAGGGGGTGGTTTCTCTCCCAGCAGTTTGTATCCCGCTGGATCACTGCGTGGTGCTCGTGGGGAGGCAGCTGAAGCCGTGACTCATGTCCCATGTGCGTGGGCCCCGTGTGAGGGAAACCTTGCAATTTGTCAGGAGTATTGACCTGAGAACCAACCAGGGCAAGGGCAGAGGGTGGATGCTGTGCCAAAGCCCGAGGTGCTGCTGTGGGAGGAGTACAGGTGAAACCACCCAAGTACCCAGTTGAACTGGAGTCTCCTGGCACGCTCCTGCAGAACATCCTCCTAGCTCGGGTTGTCGGCGTGTGTGTGTTTGGGGTGTTACCTTGCCTTGTCTCTGAAGCTGCTCTTGCTCATTCCGGCCCATGTCTCTTCTTTGAAGTAATTGTTTCTTTTTAAATCGGGAGGATGGGAACCTCTCCTTCCCAAGTTGATCTCTCCCCACCCCATCAATTTGCAAAGTTGTTTGGGTGTGGGAGCAGAGACTATCTGGTGGATCCAGTTCTTTCAGTGGGTTTGAAATTACAGGGTTGTGCCTTTTGTATTGAGCTTGGTCCTTTTTTTCTACTTGAACATATTTTGAAGTGGTCTCCTTGTCAGTAAAATATATATGGAGGTGCTGTGTATGGAGAAGATGCTGTGCAAAAGGTAGTTTGACTGGAGGAGTGGTTTCAGTGCCAGTCATTGTGAGCCACTGAGAACTTAATCCATTGCCTTTGTGTTTCAGTTTTTGAGAATCTGGAGTTTATATCTTAAAAACTTGTATTCAGACTCCTTTGTGGTTTTTGTATAAAAAAAAAGAGGAGCAGACATTTCCATCTTTCCTGGAACAGTAGATATTGCAACAGCAGAGATGTCTTCTATCTAAAATAGCAACTGTGCCAACACAGTGCATCATTTTAAGGTCATCCTTCAACCCTTGCTGACCAGAGAACGTTGGCTGATGGAAATCCCCCAGTTCCCCGTTAGTGTCTGCTGAACTGCCTTCTCCTTTTCTCTACTGTGCTTACGGAAATATAAGCCCAGGTGGACTTACAAGAAAGTTTATCCCCTGAAAAGTGATGCCCTGCATGGTGCAGAGGCACCTGAGGGAGCTGCAGACACTGCCCTTGACCCCAAGGACAACTCCCATGCAGGTGGCTGCTGGTGACCAGGAGCAAACTGGGAGAGGGAGAAGGGGTGATCCCTGTGTCTGGAGCAGGAGAAGGGGTGATCCCTGTGTCTGGAGCAGGAGAAGGGGTGATCCCTGTGTCTGGAGCGGGTGAGGATGACCTGCTGTGACCCTCAATGTCTGTGTAGGTACCCGTGTGGTGAAAATGGATTAGCTGAGTTTTGTGAAGTAAGTGATGAGACGTATCATGTGAGGGTGAGGTTCCCTTGTACAGCAACTGCACAAGAAAGACCAGAAGCAGAGGTTGGTCTTTACAGAATCCCTCCAAAGTCTCTGTTGGAGCAGCTTGGAGCATTTGTACCTGCCCCATGACTTTGAGTCATTGCTGTCTTTCACCTGAGTGTTTTTCTTACAATAACAGTTCTTGTAGTCTTTAAACCAGAGGAAAGTTCTTGCTTGTGCAGAAAACCATGGAGCCTGAAAGCAGAGCAGAGTATCACTGACTTTTTCAGTTTTCTCAGAGTTAAATGAATTATTTATAATTGTGATTCCTTGAGTCATTGGGAGCAGCAGTATGGATCTGTGTTCCTGTGCTGCCTGTCATGCTCTGTATCAATTCAGGGTGGTTGTGAGGAGGTGGTTTTTGTTGGGTTTTTTTGTTTTGTTTTGTTTTTCTCAGAGAAAGCAAAATTATGTTTGCAGCTGTCTAGTGGGATATTTCACCACAGCTGGATAGTCTCTCACTGTGTCATAGCTCGCCCTGGGTGAGGCTGTTTCTCTTTGACTCCCCACATTAATGTCTCTTCCAACCTCTGTGTTTTCCAACCCTGGTCTTGCATCCTGGCTACCAAGATGCGCCTGCCAGAAAGGGAGTAGCAAATTAGTCACAGAATCTAGAGGTAAATACTGGAAACACTCTTAAAGCAGCACATCCCTGCTTGTTTTTCTGATGTCCCGGTGTATCTTGGCCAGACGTAGCACAGGAGTGGAAGGTTTTACTTCTCTGTGAAAAGCCTCGTGTGGTTGATTAATTTTTTTGGCCCATTTCAAAAGACAACGTTGGTCCTTTGCCCTCCAAGCTGGCAAGGGCTCAGTGCTCAGAACAGCATGTGGGGGTCTGGGTGGGACTGCAGCAGGTCAGGAGGCCCAGCCCTGCCCGTGTCTCTGCTGTGCATCTGTCTGAACAGCCCTGCTGAGGAGCCCTGGCACACAGATGGGCTGGGCTGGGCTGGGCAGGGAAGCCCATCCTGGGCACTTCTTCCCCCCGCCCTTTGTCTGCTTGGCTTCTTGGAAAAGGGCTGTAAAAAGAGGTCAGCACATGGACCTGGTGGTGAAACAGGACTGCTGGAGAGCTGGGCACAGAATCTGCCTCCTGCTGCTGCTGATGTCTCTCTTCAATTATTTATGCTCCAAATGGTTGAAACGGTTGTGAGGGCAGGGCAGGGGAGAGGTTCAGCCCTCAGTGCAAGTCACAATCTGCAGTTTATGAGGAAGGAGAAGGAAGTGTTTCCTGCACGGGGATTTTTGTCCCTTGAATTTCCCCACCCAGCTACTTGTGCGCAAATCCAAAATTGTGCTGCTCTTGTGTGAGTTGTGCAGGGCTATTCCAGGAACATGAACCAAATGTGTGAGTTTGACAGATGTTAGGGCCTGATCCTTGCTGACATTAAGGAAGTAGCAAAAACCTTCATTTAACCCCAAGAGACGGTTGTGCTGCTTGCTCAGCTGCAGGGTTGCAGACTGCTGGGGCTTCACAAAAGGCAGCTCATAATTGCAGAGGGGAAAACGTTACTGCCATCTGAATGAAGGAGAAACAGTCCCTGGGTGCTTTTAGTCTTCAAAGTTGAGGAGTCTCTTACAACCACTTACGCTCTCAGAAATGTCACTGCCTTCACGTGGATGCTGTTCTTCATTTGATGGTTCTGGGAATAAATGTAAGGGGGTTATGTTATGACAGTTCCCTGGAAAAGCTGAGGAAAGGCAAGTCTAGAGAAACAACTGGTGGAGTTTAGTGTCTTCTAGAATCCCTATTTCCCAGTTTCAGTCTAAATTGCTGTTCATTAAATACCCAGTAAAATGGACATCTTGGAAGTCCAGGGGAGATTCCACCTCAGCCAGCTGGTTGTTCACTGTGCCAGGCCAGGCTGGGTCCCTGCTGTGTTTCTCTAGAGCTTTGCCAAATTAGCTTTAAATGGGGTTTCCCTTGCACTTTTGGGACACTCCCCTGCCCACAGTGGTGGCTCCTGTAACCATGCTGCAGGTACTGCTCATGCTGCTGAGACCAAGCCTGGAGAGCTCTGCTCCACCTTTAATCCTTGAGGCACTTCTTGCTGAGATACCTCTTGGCTAGGCCAAAAGGATTCCTCTCCCGTTGTTCCTCTTCCAGCTAGTGGCCTCTGTTTGGTTTTTCTTTCCTGGATAGCAGAGCATGAACTGGAAGACACATTCATTGCTTACCTGTAGAGCTTTCTTGCCTGACCAATGCTAAGCCTTTGTCCCCTTCTTACTGAAAGCAGAGATTTCCCTCATACAGTGAAACCACACAGGATAAACCTCTAAAACTCATGAAAGAAGCACGTGGCATCTCTAATATGAGTGAGTTGAGATTTTTGTGAAGCATATGCAAGTTGTTTCATAGCATGCTGGAGTAATTCCCATAAGGGCTGGATTTTGTGTGTGTGTATGTCTACAGTGTGGTTAGCCTTGAAGCACAGGAAAAATGCTTGTCTGCAGTTAAACATTCCTTTTCTCCCAGAGAATTGTCCCCAGAGCTGCAAAGAGGTTTGCAGTCATCTTGTTCCCACAGAAGTGTTCAGGAGCTGGGTTTGTGTGTGGTGCATCAGAGGAGCTGGAGGGGATGCCAGAACACGTGCTCCTCATCAGGGTGTATGTGGGCTGCTGCTCATCCGAGCCTTGGGCTTCCTGTAACACTGCTCAGCATGAACAGCAGGAGGTGGCACTGAGGGTGCTGACAGGGAGGATTTGGGTGCTGCCCACAGGGGCTGGGCTGCAGGAAATGGAGCAGATCTGTCACTCCTGACTTAAGTAAGAGTCCTCTTTGTTTTGAGGGCTGAATGGGGTGATATTCTGAATTCCTTCTGATTTGTATTTCCAGTGCATTCAGTGAAATCTGTTAGGGCCTGCTAACACTCACCTCTAGACTGCTGTCCCTGCCTTGGTCATCACTCCCAGCCACTGCCATGTGTCCAGCAGCACCACAGCAGTGCCAGGGCTGGTGAGAGCAGAGTGTGCTGGGAGGATGCAGGGACTGGCTTCCAAGGAGCAGAGCTTGGCTAAGTGTTGGCCAAGAGCTGAAGAGGAAGTGAAACCCTGCACAAGCATCTGCAAGGGTGTAGTGCCAAGGGGGGAGGAGAATTGTTTAGTTTCTGGCTTTAATACAACTTTTCCCTCCTGAAGTCAAAAGGAAGAAGAGAAGTTGAGGCTGAAGTTGAGCTCCAGAAGAGGGGCATAGCTGTGCTGTGCAGGGCAGTGTGGGGATGCTCAAGGTGGCACAAACCTCGTGGACAGAGCTGTGCAGCCCTCAGGCTGCCCCAGCCTGGTGCCCTGTGTGGCAGCCAGGGCTGAGGGGGGCTCAGGGCTAAGGCAGGAGGATCCTGGGCTGTGGTTCAGGCTCTCTGGGCTGTGAGCCAGTGTAGCTGTCAGTCAGTCAGAGGTGGGAAGCCCTTCACAGAAGTTAACTGCAGTTCTTCCCTCAGCTCTCAAGCTCAGGCTGCCTCTGCAGGGTGGCACTGGCTGATGCAGTACCAGGACATGTGCTCACCCTGTGGCTCTGGACAGAGGGACGGGCAGGGCAGGGGCTGACCCAGCCCTGTGCTGGGGAGACTGAGCTTTGTGCAGCTCAGCCCTTTGCTCTTCCCTGGGATCTCTGAGAGTGCCCTGTTTGTCTTGAAGTTTGTTACCCAGTGTGTCCAGGGGTGTGTGTGGAGCTGGGATGACCCGTGTCTGCCTGACCCCACCCCGGGCAGTTGGTGCCGTTCTCCCAGAATGACTCCTGGCAGGAAACTGGGAGCTGGGAGCGCAGGCTGAGCAAATAAACCACAGGATGATGAGTGCTGGCTCCTGGAGACTGGCCATGAGGAGCCAGCCCGGCCCACTGACCTCTGGAAGTTCTCAGTGCAGAAGCAAGGGAGGGGAAAGAGAGATCCACTGAGGTGCCTTGTGGGAGAAGAGTCTCCAAGGGCCGAAGGTGTTCCTGCTGCTTGCTGTGAGGCAGAGCTCGTGGCAGTGCAGGTGTGGTCAGGGCTCCAGTCACTGCATTTCGTTTTTCCTTACCTTTCCCTGGTGCTTGGAGCTGTGTGAACAGACACATGAGAGCATAGGCCAGGCCTTTTATTGCTTTAGTTTGTATTGCAATTATTTTTAAGATCACTTCCCAGGCAAGTCGCTTTGGTTCAGCCTCTTGTGATGTCTCCTGGCTCTTTCCTCAGTGTGGGAACTGTTTTAATCCTGCCTGACGCACTGGGCTCGTTCTTGCTGTGATATGTACACACATGTAGTGTCTTTAGATCCTGCAGTCTTACATCCACTTTTATTTTCAAATAAATTACATACAACATTAATTATATATTCGGGTGAAACGTGAGTCACAGAGACATCTGCCGTCTGCCTGCCCTACGTACACGGCCCCCTTGGCTGTGCTTTCTGTTTAGTTTAAAGCTCTCCTGAGTCTCTGCATTGAGTATTAAGTGATGTGAAGTCCTGGAAATGTGGATAAGCAATATTGGAAATGCCCATCTGGACCAGTAATAATTTCCCTCTGCCCAAGGCCTGATGTAAAAAATATCAGGAAGATTTATGGCTCTTAGGATGCTATAGATTCTCAGAGGTTCCTGCTGCTTAGAAGGTCTGGTGCCAGCTGGGATCAGACAGTAATGGAAGAGGCATCAGAGCTCAGGAGCTGGTGTTTGCTCTGTTTTGTAGGCAATGGGCTGGATCAAGGCATCAGGAGTTAAAATTCAGTGATGCAGCTGGCCTGCAGCAGAGCCTTGCTGCTGTGACTGCCAGTGCTGAGAGGAGCAGGAGTGTGTCATCAGGACAGGGGAGGTGCTGCCCATCTCTCATCTCCCACGGGTTGTTCTTGCAGCCCCGACCCTCACAGATGGGTTCTGTGGTGCAGCTGGAGCCCGAGCTGGAGCACACAGGGAGGAAAGTGCTCATGTCTCACTCCCAGGTTAATACCTCTTTGTCTGCTTACTTTAAAGGGCTCTCCTCCCCTTGAAAGGAGCCCTTGGCAGAGCATGTATTTATGAGGGAAGTGCATATCAGAGAGGACAGTTATTGAAAAGGACTTGGTGCTTTTACCAAGCAGTTAATCCAGGCACATGCTTGGGAAGCACTCCAGGTTCACTGAGCAGCTGAACACTCTGGATCAGCTCTAGTCTGCTGGCAGCCCTGGGGCTGACACTTCAGGGCTCAGACAGGTCAGTGAGTTAGAAGGGTGTTTGCTTTGTACACCCCAGTACTGTTACATGGACCTGTCTGGGACCCTGCTCACCTTCCCTGTGCAGCGGGAGCGTGTCCTCCTGGCCCTGGGATGAGCCTCCTCTGCCCTGCCCCACCACACTGGGCTCATGCCAGGTTCACAGCACTGCACTTCACAGCAGTTTGAGTAAACCAGAGTGACTGGGTGGAGCCCAGCACTCCCCTTCCTCAGTGCCTGCTCTGTGCAGCCTGCCCGTCCCCGAGCAGAGGCTGCATGCCATCCCAGAGCTGGGGATGGCATCATTTGCAGCAGCTCTCATTAATGGCAGTGAAAGCCTTTCTGTTTGAGGTGGTGGGGCTGGTCCTCAGCAGCTGCTCAGAGGTTCCAGCCAGTGCCAGGCGTTTGCTGCCTCGTCTGAATGCCCAGTGTCATCCAAACATCTCCCTGCTGCTCCCGTGGTCGCACTGTCATGGGCAGGTGTCAGGCAATAGCAGAATTGTTCTCTTGGTAAACAAGTGATGGTGTTATTGGAGCTGCCCTTCATGTGGCAGCAGTGCAGCGTGTGCATGGGGTTGCTAATAAGAGATGTAATAGGGCTTGTTAGTCTGAAAGCTTAATGACCCATCTCCTGGTTCTTTGTGAAGTGTGTGGATGGTTCTTCCCGTGTGCTGTTCCTGTGCTGCATCCTGCACTGGCTGTGTCCCTGCAAGGTAGAGCTCCCAGCACAGATATGGGCATTTTGAAGGACTCAGATCCCACTTATCATGACATTAATGACAGTGGACATCCAGGAAATGTCTGGGTGAGACGCTGCTCTTGCTTCCTCAGACACCCTGTGTCTGCCTGAGGGTTGAGCTCCTTTGTGGCTCCAGTGAATCCATGTGTGTTGGGTACCTAGAGCTTGTCCCTCAGGGGTTTATGGATTTTCCTTCGTGGCAAATAACCATCTTCCTTTATTATTTTTCAAAAAAATAATTAGGGCATCCACCCACCTCTGGGCTGGCATCCTGCAGTAATAGGCCAGCATGTGTTTTCTTCAGCAGAGGAAGCAGATCTTGCTTTGTGTTCGCAAGGCAATGGTTTATAAATGAACCTGAAAAGAAAAACTGATTTCCCCACTTATGCAGATTTACATCAAGAAAGAGTCCTATCAAAATTTCTTAAAACTAGGCCATGAATTTGGCCTGACACTGTTGATTTGGTTTTGTACAGGGGAGTTAGTCTGTTCCAGAGGTGTGCAGGTGAGGGAGCATGTTCTGTTTTGCACATAAAACCAGGCCTACTCCATCCTTGCCCTGTCCCTCAGCACTGGGGGTTGGAAATCTTCATGTTACAGGTATTTCTTTCCTTTCTTACACCCTTGAAACTGGTGATAAGAAGGGAAAGAACTTCATGTATTCTAGGAGTACGTGAGGGTACTGTGAAGTGCAGGGAAAGCCAGGTCTCTGGGTTAAGCCAGGGTTTTTAGGGGCTTGGGGACTCAGTTTGCCAAGTCTGGCCAGTCTGGTGTGACATTTAGCATGTCTGTGAGGGGGTGGCAGGTGTCCCACAGGCAGTGGGACAAGATCCCACACAGAGAATAAATCCCAGGAGATGGTTGTTTGGTCTGTCAAGTCAGAGTCCAGGAAAACCCCTCCTCATTCTGATGTGGTGTCGGTTCTGGGCTCTGCTTGGAGAGAGTTATCCTGGGATTCTTAAAGCAGACCAAGGTTTGACTTGCTGTGCTTGGTGGGCAGCTGACCTGAGTGTGCCCCCCCGAGTGTGCCCCCCGTTCTCAGGGAGGGCAGTGAGTGGCTGTCCCTGAGCTGACACTGCAGGGGTTGCTGTGCTGGCTCTCCACCACCCTCTGCCTGAGCCCAGCATTCCTCCTCCTGCCTCACCTCCGTGGCTGTTTCCATTTCCTTTGGTTGCCTCCTAGGAAAACACAGCCTAGCAAATGCAATTTTTTCCACTCCATTGCTTCCAAGTTCTTTCTAACATTGCGTGTTGCTGCCCCTTGTGTGTCCAACAGCTACAGCGTTTACACTCAAATGACTTTCTGTCTTGTCTAATATCTTCTTTGGTCCAGTTTCACTCTGACTTCTAGAAATCCATTATAATCATTTCAAGGGTGACATTTTCATGAACTCTGCTATTCCAGTGCCTGCTATGTTAGCACCTCCCATCTTATATCTCAGGCACTCTGCCATTTTTGTTACTTTCAGGTGGAACCCAGAAAGAGATTTATGAAATCAGCAATATCACTGAAAAATCCACAGGAGGGAGGATTCCACAATTATCTGTTCCTTCTGATCAGGACTGTTAACAGTTTAGCTACAGGGCAAATAGAGAGTATATTGATGACTCTGGCTGGATAAACTTTCCAGTGGAAATCAAGGTTGAAATAGCAGCAAAGACCAGTGTCACAGCAGTGTTACCTGCAAAGAACAGATGTTATGGAGAACCCAGTGTGCCCAATCATTGGGCTGTGTCCCTGATGCAAGGACATGAGTTATTCAGCTTGGGGCACTAACCTTTTGTGGTTGCTTTCTCCCTCAGTTTTTCAGGGGAGAAGGTGGAAAGGATTTTTGGAGGGCTGGAGCAATATGATTTTGAATACATGTCTTTTAATGACCCTCTGCAAGATTTAGTTCTTCAGTCTCTGTCTCCTGCAATCCAGTTGGATGCTAAGGTTTGTTCCTAAGCCAAGGAGAGAGGCAAAATGGCAGTCTTGAATTTGGCAGAAAATACCATCCCTGAGACTTTGTCAGGACAATACTGGTATTCCAGGTCTGTCCTGGTCGAACTGGGTTGCCTGGTGTGGCCACAGTATTTTATATTTATACTGAATTATCAGTGATGAAATTTGCCAAAATGGCAGAGTTGGGTTCTAAACCCTGTGCCTTTTTTTGGAAGATCATAACAGCAGCTCTGATCTTCTTGTTTTTAGTGTGAAGCTTTAGTGTGAAGCTTGTGGCACAGTGGCAGGGTTCTGGAGTATCTGCGAAGCCTCTCCTGGGCCACAGCCCTGCAGGTTCCCACTGTGCCAGCCCAGAGCTGGGGGCTGTCCCTGCCCCAAAGGAAGTGATCCTCCTTGCAGTGCCTGAGACTGTTTTATATTTATATTCTGGATTAACCAAGGAGCTGACACTTTCTCTTGTCTGGGTTGGTGGTGTGGAGATGAAAGGCTATAGGATGAAACATAAGCTTTTCCACAAAGGCCATTGTACAATATAGTTATTTTAAAGGCAAATTTTTTAGTTTGCAATAACATGAACCAAGAGCCAGCCTTCTTTTAACACAGATGAAAGTGCCCAAGTCCTTTGAAATTGAGAGGAGCTAGATACCTCCTGTACTTTTATAAATTTGGCTGTGGTGAGCAGCCTTGCCACTGCTCCCTCCTCCATCCCTGTGGCTGGTCTGAGTTGCTGTGCAGGCAGAGCTCTCACCATCCCTCATGAGGACACTGCTGCTGCTGTGGAATTTACATACCTGGTGCCAGGCTTACAGTTGCCTTTCATGTGCCGTGGTCCATGGATTAAGTCCAGGAAAGGGGTAGGTGAAGGAAAATAACTGTGAAAATACTGCAGGAGGTATGTTCCAGGCCGTTCTGAATGGCCCTTTCATCTTTGCCTCAAAAAAATCAGTGAGAGCTGTAGCTCTGTGAAAGGATCATGGCCATCTAACACTTTGCTTTCTTTATTGAAACTGAAACTTTTACAATGCTGCTTTGTTTTTTAGGGACTCTGTTTGGCAGAGATGTTTCATTGTGGAGTAGTGCTCTTAACCTCATCCTACCTTGCTTCTTTTGAAAATGGTCCTCTTCATCCTCCTTCAGACTCCTCTTTAAGCCCCTTCTGTGTGTCCCTGGCAGCAGCTGGCTGCTGGGTGGCCACTGTTTCCCACCCTGGCTGTGCTCTCTGGCAGTTGTTTGCTTTGGGGCATGAGCCCTGTGTGGCCTCTGTGCCCTGCTCTGCACCCTGCCGTGGGTGTGTGCCCCCTGGGAGTGGAGCTGACTGCAGGCCACTCGCTGGGTGAGCAGTCCAGGGCTGAGGAGATGTGCTTTGCCCTGAGGTTGGATGCTGCTGCATCCCAGGTGCCTGTCTCTGCTTCACCAGACCCGTCACAGCATGGAAAACTCAGCAGGCTTTGCTCTTGGAGGTCTCTTCTCACCTTTTGCATTGGTGATAACTGAGGCCATGCTTGCCCAGTCCTCCTGGGCTCTGCTCTTTCTGGATATGCCAATGACAGCAGGGCAAAGAATTGGAGAGAACTGCAGTGAAGCAGCTGTTTGCTGTAGCAAGAACATCTGTACTGATTGGGCTCCCTGCATTGGGCAGTTGGTGCTTTCACCTTTAAAGTCCAACTCTAAGGCTCTTGCATAAACAGTGAAATAGGATCTGCTCCCAGGGGAACAGTTTATACAGTTAAATCTAAGTATTACTGGAAAAGGAAAATAGAACCTTCATTTCTGACTTCACCAGGGCACCAATGTCCTTACGTCTGTGGAATTCCTTTGCAGAGAGAAATCCTGGGAAGAGCTTTTTCTTGAATTAGGTTATTTAATGTTGTTCTTAATATAGTAATGTTTTCACAGCGTCTCTTCCATATCCTCAGGTCTTGCTGCCCAGAATATTCAACAGTCCCTCAGTGAATCTTTCCAGCCTATAGTTTTGGAAAACTCAGGGTGTGGTTTTGTATGTTTACCCATATCTTATTTGTGAGCTCCTCAAGTCTGATTCTTCCTAAGCTGCCCTGAGTGAAGCCTTTGCTTTCAGTCTGAATAGCTTTTACCTGCATATTGAGCAATTTAAAAATAAAAATAGTAAAAAGAGAAAACCCCCAACATATAGGAAGACTGTGTCAGCGTTAGTGCAGGTCTGCTCTCACTCACAGGATTATTCACGTACAGTTGTTTGCAGACAGAATGTCTGTCCATTCCTGCACACAAGGTTGGGTATTGAAAAAGAGTGAAGCTGATGGAGAGCAGGACTTTCCTACAACTGGTGTTGGTGAGGTTTTTTGGGGGACAGAGAAGGTGGCTCAGAGCTGTCCAGGGTGTCTGGGTGCAGGTACAGAGCAGGACCTTCCTCAGTGCCTTCCAGTCCCAGAGCCCCAAGGCACTGACAGGCACTGCTGGCCCAGCCAGGGCTGGGGGGTGTTTGCAGGGACGTCCCCTCTGCTTTAGAGGGACAGAGCTGAAGCCCAGGATGTGACAGCTCTGGCTGGCTGGGTCCAGTCATTGCTGTGGCACCAGTGAGGCTGCACTGGGGCTGGGTCCAGACAGTGCAGGATCAGAGCAGCTGCATTTGCTGCCAGAACGGCCCCATCCAATATCTGCCATGGCAATCAGACTGGGAACCTTGGAAGAAACACACAAAACCTCAGTGCCTTCCTGTGCTGAGCAAAACCTGGGCTGAGGGCAAAGCTCCCTGGCTGTGGGAGGGAACTGTGGGCCAGTGATGTGTCCTGGCTGTTGTTGCCTGAGGCACTGTTGGGTGCTGTGGTCGGGTTAGAGCCTCCAGGAATGAGACACTGATTCATCTGTGGTCAGTGTGTTTTTAAAATAATGCCACTAAACTGTCAGTCTGGTTTCTCCTGGCCAAGTGTGGCCACTGCAAGGCTCTTTTCCATAGGGTTCCCCTGTGCTGGTGACCTGAATTTTCACCTTCCTCTCTCAGTATGTTTCTTCAGATATTTGTGCTGCCTGGTCCAGGCAGGAGAATCCTGCTGCCACCCAGACCAGTGTGGCCACTTTTACAGAGGAGAATGTGGCTGTGCTGTAGAAGCCACAGGGCTGTGGTGCTGATGCTCCGTGCTGCATTGCCAGTACAAACCATTCCCAGCACTGTGTGTGGGGACAAAGCTGGGCTGCTGCAGTGGAAGGCCGGCAGTGGAGCTGGGCACAAGGCAAAGGGGTGTGGCTGGGCTCCTCTGACAGCACCAAGAGGTGATTTCTCCCCACTGCTCTGCTTGGGTTTGGATTTGGGGAGCTGGGGTTCAAGTGTAGTTCCGTGCAGCTTGTGCCAGCCATACCCTGCTATTAAAACAGTTCCTGCCAGGTTTGTTCCTGCAGGGGAAGGAGGGAGGCTGGAGGGTTCAGACGGCAGTCGACTGGGAGGCAGAAATAAATAAAGTGGTGAACTCTTAATGGGGAACATGCTCAGTTGGTTTGGGTTTCCCTCCCCACCCATCCCACTCTTTTGAATCCGTGGCACAGTCCTGAGAGCAGCTTGAGAAGGGAAGTGATTTCAGACTGGAGATGACCTCATCCATTTCCAGCTCTGAGGTGGAGCAGCCTTTGGAGGCACTGCCAGAGCTTCCACTGCTCTTTGAAGGGTGCAGGCGAGGGCTGGGCCTCCTGGAGAGCCCTGTGCCTCCTGGAGAGCCCTGTGCCTCCTGGAGAGCCCTGTGCCTCTGCTCAGCCCTGGGCACGGACAGGGTGGGCTCTGGCCCCGAGCCCTCCTGCAGTCTGCCAGCCCCCCGAGTGTGGGTACAGCCCCAGGAGGTCCTGTCTGCCCCCGTTACCAGGATTTAGGGCTGCTTGTGATGTCTGAGCTGTTGTGCTGCTCTCTGCAGAGGTTGTGGCCTCTTCAGGGAGGGAACAGGAGGTGTGGTGTGTCCTTTTTGTGCTGGTGGAGAGAACAGCCCCAGTGTTGGGAGGCAGCCCTGTGTGTCTGCCCGAGGAAAGGGCTGTACCTGGGTGCTGTACCATGGTGCTCCCACCACTGAGGGGGTTCCCCATTGCCAGCATGTGGTGATGGACATGTGGTGCCAGCGCTCGCTGCCTGCCAGGCTCAGGACCTTGGCAGTGCCCTGCATCTGTGGCCTCCTGTGTGTGAACCCCAGCAGCATCCCAGAAAGGGGCCATTGTCCCCGAGCCCTGCCTGTTGCCGGAGTCAGGAGGGCACAGTAAAGATGTGTCCCGGCGGGAGCCTGGAACAGGCTCGTGTGCCGGAACAAAGGAGGCTTTGTCCCGGGAGCTGCCCTCGGTGGGAGGTTTGTCAGCTCTGGAGCTGGGGTGGTGAAATGGGGTTCTGTGCCCAGCCCCGCTGCACTGCCTGGGGCCTGCCCCCACTCTGGGTGAGCTGGCAGCCTGGGGCTCTGCCTTTGCTCTGGGAGGTCTTGGCAGCAGGTCCTGCCTGCCCGAGCCTGGCTGTGCCTGGTGGGCCATGCAGAGGGCTCTCCTGGCCTGCAGGCTCAGCTGGGCTGTGCAGGATCTCCTGGTCTCCAGGCTCAGCTGGGCTGTGCAGAGGCTCTCCTGGCCTGCAGGCTCAGCAGCCCTATGTGTGTGTGGCTGAAGTTGGGTGTGTGCTCTCTGCTGTGTGCTCTCTGCAAGGCATAAAGGCCCCAGGAGCAGCCTCGGGGTGACTGGGGCAGGGCTGTCATGGACCAGGATGGCAATGTCACTGTATCTGGGGCTTTGAGGAGAAGTGTCTCCTGGGCAGAGTTCAGCAGAGCAGGGCTGAGTGGGACAGCTTGACAATATGTGACAGCAGAGCAAAGGCAGATTGGAGAAGCGAGGGAAGCTCTTATGCTCAGGCTGTTACACTAAACAACACGAGTTACAGGAGGATACACTTTAGAGAAAGCTCTTTTCCAGCCAGACCTGAGGTCTGGCTGCTCTCCTGTCTCTGGTTGCAGCATCGGTGCTGTGTTGGTGTGGGGCTGAGTGTGATCCAGGTGATCCAGAGGGGTGTGGTTGGAGGTGGGATAATCAAAACCACAGGCAGGCAGAGAAGCTGGTGATGGGATTGAGGCAGTAGGACAAGATCATATTGGAAAGGATTCCCTCCATGGAGCTGTGTAGGATGCTCTAGGATTTTGGTTCTGTGGTAGTTTTGTGCAGTTGGTTGCTGCTACTGCAGTATCAGTGTGTAACTGCTGCTGGGTTTTGTTCGTGGTATGTCCTGAATTCCATCCCTTCTCACCTAAGAGCACTGTTCTCCAGGAACACTCAGTTCCACTCTCTCCAAGCAAGACCAGGAAAACTTTGTTGTGAAGGAAAGGAGAACTTAGTACATGTTCTGCTGCTCTCTGCCATGGCCGTGAGTCTACCACAGGCACCAGATCTTCCAAAGGGAGGAATCTCTGAGGGGAATTGCAGGGCCCAGGGGCAGGCTGAGAGGAGCATAATGTCTCTTCTGGCTCTGAAAAAATGTGTGCTCAGAGAGGAAGCAGCAACCACAGGAAAAGGATAGTTGCTGAGCACAAATTGCCAAGAATTAAGCAATCTGTTTTATGGTATGAAACCTCCTGTTGAGCAAGAGGACTGTTTTCCCTGCCAAGGCAGGTGTGACTGGTAAACCGAGGTGGCAAAGTCCTCCCTCAGTTCAGCTGCCAGACAGGACCAGTATTTCCTTAGCCCTCCCCACACAGGGTGTCCCCAGTTTGCATCCCTTTCCTCCTCCTGCTATTCTCTTCAGAAGCTGCCTAGACTCTCCCATGCCACACGCTGCTGTTTTCATCTCCACTCTCTGCTTTTTGTGCTTTTGTGCTGTTTAGAGCTGCACAAGCACCACTGGCACATCGGCCTCTTTTTCGGGGCAGGCCCAAGCAGGTGCACATAAAAATGAAAGCATGAAGAAGGTGTCTTAGTAAAGATTTCTTTGCACAGTGTGATGTAGAAAGAGAGCCTGGTAGCTATTAATTTTGGGATCCTGGCTTAACAGTGGCAGATTCCTTTTGGCTTTGTAGAGTGCAGACCAAGAGATGTGGGAACAGCTTTGTCAACTCCTCCTCTGCTGTGGTCCCACGCAGAGCAGTCAGTGCAGTTGTGCTGTCTGCTGGGAGCAAGTCCTCTGTGCCCACAGGGAGGTGGCCTGTGAGTGGGTGTATGATGGAACTTGGTCACAAAACCAAAGTGGGAGGGCTGCTGTGCCTCACAGGTGTGCATTTTGCACAGAAGGGAAGTACTAGGTTGCTCTGGGGAGGGTGTATTCAGCCTCTGTCCCAGCTGGTTGTCTGTTCAGTCCCTATTTGCTCAGGAGAGCAAAGTCTCTCTGGAGTCATTTGCTCTGTGAGCCAGCACATAAATGGAAGCAGATGGCACCATCTCAGCAGTCAGGAGGAACCTCTCACTGCTGCAAAACTGCTCCTGAAGTTTGGGGCTGGACTGGAGCAGACAAGGCTGCTGTGCTGGGGGGGTTGGCCCTGGCTCTGTGCTGGGGTGCCTGCCATCACCCCTCTGGTGCAGGAGCACTGCTGAGCCGACCTCCCAACCCGGAGAGCTGTGCTGTGTCCTCTGCAGCCTCAGGCAGGGTGTTCCTCTGGGTCCCACAGAGCCATCAGGACCTGCCAGTGCCCAGCAGTCTGGGTAAATGATCGTGTGGTCTCCGTGTCTGAGTTCCAGACCTTGCAGTTCACACCTGCACTGTGGAAGGGCATGGGGTGCTCTCTGGTATCCGACACTCTCTGCTGAGACTCTGAGCCAGATAATTCTTCATCTTTTGCTCTGTTTCACTACAAACTCAGACTAACTAGTCTCATTTTTTCCATACTGGTCAGCATCCCTCTGATAAGGAGAAGCAACACTCAGCAGTTACTGAGTATTACTCTTAAGTATGGAAGAAACTGTTTAAATTCCCTTTGACAGCACAGTTTGATTTAGATGTTCAGTGACTTGAAGTTTTCTCCCATCATCACAGTATTTAATAAAATGTGAATCTCCAGTCATGCTGCAGGGCACAGGGAAGTGGCAAGTTGTGCAGCAGAGGTGTAACCAGGCCTGGTGTTTGCTGGAGCAAGTGGGGGGGGAGAAGGGGAGAGAAAGGTGTTGGAGAGCATCTCGATTCCCTTTTGGATTATTCTGACGTCTCCCCCCGGCACGGCCTCGGTGTCTGTGCTGGGTACCAGGGGCTGGTGTGAACACTGGATGGCTGCACAGCTGCAGGCAAGTGGGGAACAATCCTGGTCCCCAGCTGCCTTGCAGCTCTTACCTTTTCTTCCTCATTCAGGCAGCAAAGTGCCAGGCTCTGTGTCTGCCTGGCTGGTCCCAGGGCCCCCCACAGTGCTGGGCACCTCTGGGGCAGCCGGGGCTGGGATGCCCTTTGGGAACACCGAGCCACACTCCTGCTGTGCAGCAGCAGCTCTGATCCAGTGCAGTCACTGGTGCGTGCCGTGGGCCAGGCCCTGGGAAGCCCAGCCAGGCTGCAAGTGGTGGAAGAGGCACCCACTGCTCGACGGCTGCAGTGTCTGGGGCCTCGTGTCCCGCGAGCCTGGCACAGCCGGTAGCGCTCCACCCGCTCTTGGTGGGCAGCCAGCAATGGGCTGGCACGGATCAGAGGGGAGACAGTCCAGCTGCAAGCTCCTGAAATCTTCCAAAATGCTTTTCACAGCCCCTTCCCGGGGGCAGCCAGGTGCAGAGTAGAAGCTGGGAGTCTGGAGGGTTGGCATCGGAGAGCTGTGAGATCTGTGCTCTGCATGGACTCAGGACACTGCCCATGGAGAACACAGTATGTTACTGGCTACAAGAGATCAGAATGGACAGATTGTCCCTGGAAACCTCAGTCTGTACATCTCCTGTTAGGGAGGATCTGTGGGGGAGTCACTAATCCCAGCAGGATAGCTCCTCTGCTGTCCTCTGTCAGGTGGAGCTGATGTGTCTGTGCATCTCTGCAGGCCCTGGGGCTGCTTGGGCAACCACCAGGGCTTCAGGTACCAGTACTGCTTCCCAGAAAGCCACTGCTTAGTGGCAGGGGAGGACAGACATCTTGTGTGCTCAGTGAGGATCTCTGTGGATACTTCATCTGGGCACACATCCCTTCCCTTCTCTGGGAGCTCTGAGAGACAACTCTGTGTTGATTTACCCCAATTTTATCACTGCTCCATCTCTTCCTCAGGTTTCCTGCAGGAGGGTGTTATGATCTTTTTCTGAGAGCACCTCACACCATGGCTGAGAATCAGGTATGCTTCTTTAGGCCCTGCCCAAAAGGAGTGTTTTGCACCACTGCTCATAAACGGAGGTGTGCTGCAACCCCAGCCCAGCTGGTGATGAGCTAATTGCTTCCAATTGCCAAAAACAGTCATTGAATTCACGCTGTGATTTCTGTGTCACTCGGGGAGAAGGGGCAGGTGTGGGAGGGCGAGTTGTGTTTGCCAGGCTGAAAAGGACAAATGGTGCTGCAGCGAAGCACTCAAGTCATCCCACAGTTCATTTCTGCTGTTTGTATTGAACCAAGAGCAACATCCAGGGGAAGAAGGGAGCAGAATTTCCCTCTGACTAATGCTGCTGGATTGTGCAGGGCTGTGGGGGAACTGCCAGCCAGAGAAACCATCAGGAGGGGAAAGGAAATGGAAAGGGAATCTAATTATCCATCTGCAAAGACAGACGCTGGTCCCGACGCAGGGCCCAGCCCTGGGCAGACTGGTGTGGGCAGTGATGTTTGCACAGACTGGTTTTATGGTGAGGCTGGGAAACGGCTCCCAGGGGTCCCCTCTGGGATGGCAGATGGTCCAGCACATCCCAGGGAGTCGTGTGAGACTGGAAGCCACAGGGCTGCTTTTGCTGGGAACGCTGCCCCGTGCTGGGCTGGGAGGGACAGCGCCCTGCAGCACGGGCAGAGCTGTGCCTGCAGCACGGGCAGAGCTGTGGCTGCAGCACGGACAGGGCTGTGGCTGCAGCACGGACAGGGCTGTGGCTGCAGCACGGACAGGGCTGTGGCTGCAGCACGGGCAGGGCTGTGGCTGCAGCACGGACAGGGCTGTGGCTGCAGCACGGGCAGGGCTGTGCCTGCAGCACGGGCAGGGCTGTGCCTGCAGCACGGGCAGGGCTGTGCAGAGAGGAGGGTTCGTGCCTGGCTCCCTCTCAGCAGGCTCGTCTTGGTCAGGGGGCTGGTGCCACAAGCCCAAGGCTGGGGAAGGAAGGTGGAGGTCCCCGTGTGGCTCTGCCAGCTCAGCGTGCAGGGGACTGTGCCTCCTGTACCTTGGTGGGACTGGGCTGGGCCAGCCCAGCAGGGAGGGACGGTGGGAGGCTGGAGCCTGGGGGTCTGAGCACTGAAGGGAGACCTACAGGAGACGCCCTGGGAAGGAGAAAAGGCCTCTAGCTCCTTGTCTGCAGAGCTTTTTGGGGTTATTGCTCACACGGGCTAAAGCCAGCTTTCTTCTCTTTGGGTGCTTCCCAGGAGTGAAGGTTGCTTTAGAGAGCTGCCTTTTTCCCCTTAACTAATGGAATTAAAAATTATTTGGTGAGTTAAGAGTAGGCTTATTCTCCTCTCTTGTGGGCATCAGCTACTCCTAAAGTTATGTTAATTGTAGCTGGGAGATCCAGATAGAGGTTGGGAGCCATCCCAAGACACTTCGCTTTCATTCTCCCAGTACTGTTTTCAGGAGCCTGCTGGGTTAAGAAAGACCTTGCAGACCTGGGAGTATCAGTGAGATGGGCGAACTGGGGATGAACCAGAAGCATCCCTGCTTGAGTGAAGCATCCCTTTTCCTGTCTTACTTGTCCCCTGCCTTGCTCCCCACGGTCAGTGCTCAGTGTGCTGTTTGCAGGGGTGGTGCCCCAGCCTGGATTGTCTTCCCCGGTGCTGCCTTTGGGTTTGCTCCTGCTGGCCCAGGCGGGAGTGTCTCCCATGCTCAGAGGCCGGGATGTCCTCTCCGAGTCAGGATTCAGCCTCTGGGGTAGACAGGCTCGATCCTGCATCCCTTACTCACGTGAGCAGTCGTCTCTATTTCAAAGGGACTACTCGGTGAGTAAGGATCGCAGGATTGGGACCACTACCTGTAACTTAAACTGGACCTTCTGTAGGATCCTGTTCGTGTATGTTAACATGCATCAAGAGCTTCCAAAACTGCTGGTGCTCTTGTCATTTGGATGGAGAACCTGAGAGCTGGAAGAAGCAGTGCTCTTGCACTTCAGAGGATAAATCACCATTATCTTCCATCCTCTCCTGCCAAACAGCTCCGAGCCCCGCCAGCTTCTGTGCCACAGAGCAACGTGTACCTGTTTGTCTCCCACGTGTTGCTGTTCCTGGCTTCCCAGGGCTGGCAGGGCTCTCCTCTCTCTGGTTTCCCCAGCTGCAGCTTTGAGATGAGAGCCTGGGATTCTGTTTAAGCCTGATTTGTGCTGCAGAGCTGGAGAATGAAGCAGGGGGAGAGATGAGCAGTGGTAGTGCTGAGACTGCCGCAGACCTTCCTGCGCCACTTGGTTTCTCCTCCTGTCTGAAGAGGCTAAATTTGGAAACCTCCGCCCTGTGCTAAGGTTTTGAATGCATTCGCAATCGGAGGTGTGACCCCGTGCGAGGTGGAAGCAACGAGGGAGGCGGGTTTGAGCCGCACGTGGATTTCTGCGTGGCCCTGGCCGGGGAAGGGCTCGGACACTGCCCTTGTGCGGGCCGGCTTCTCCCTCGCGTGGAACGAGCCGGTACCGCAGCGGCTCCTCCGGGGAGGGGACACACAGCGACCGGGCTGTGCCAGAGATCCAGCCACCTCCACGGCTGCCCGGTTCGTTACACCCTGCAGGTTATCCGAGATGAGGAGCTGAGGGCAGGGAGCGCTGTGAACTCGCTCCAGAGCGAGTCACGAGTTTAAACAAGCAGGAGGCAATTTATGGTCGTTGGTCCTTTTTGAGAGCTGGAAGTGGAAGCATGGCATGAGTCACACTGTGCTTCTTGGGAAGCACGAGGCACTTCAAGTGGAAGCAGGGAGCACAAATACCTTTGGAATGGAATTTGATAGATTTCTGGAGGGATTAGGTGACAAAACAGCAGTGATCCTTGAGCAGAAATTAAAGCTTGACCTGTGGGGTAGGTAAAAGAAAAGACAAGATCTGGTTGCTGTGTGGATTGTGCTTGTGGCACTGAATGTACAGGGTATTAATCCTGTGTTTTGGGATTTCTTCACCTCTGGCCTGGTATCTTGCTTTTCCTTGAGCATCAAAGAATGAAACCTGGCTAAAGTGTCAGGGCTCTGATGCTCCCAGTAGCAACTCACATGGAGCCTTGCTTGCAAGTTCAAGGTTAAATTAATCATCAGAGTTTAGATCAGCAAGGCATTTCCCCTTTGATCAGGTCAGCAGGAGCCTCAGGGTGAGTGTGCAGCTCTGCTGGTGATGGAGCAGCAGAGTTCAGACTGTGATGCCCATGAGACTCATCCGTCTGAAGTCAGCACTGACTTTCCAGGTAGCGGGAGAGGAGGCAGCAGGAGAAGAAGGTGGGAGCTGAGTCCTGGAGGTTCCCAGCTCTGCACCTGCAAGGAGGATACCTGCGGTTCCTCAGCCTCCATCACCCTGGTCCAAGCTGGGAGTGGTTTTACTGCCTGCTGCTGCTCCTGTTCAACTTGACCAAACAGCTCCTCTGGAACTGCCCTTCCCGTCATCCTAGAAAACAACCAGGAAGAAAATTTCCCTTCTGTGGGGAATTCTGAAAATAGCTTTGTCTGCTTCAGAGGAAAAAACATAAATGCTGTTATTACGTGGCTCTGCTGACCCTGCCAAGCCATGGATGTGCCCTTTCACAGCTCTCCTGCTCAGCCAGCCTGGCTGGGTGCATCCCTGGGGGGCCCCTGGTCCTGTCCCCAGCTCTGTGCTGCTCAAGAGCATCTGTCTGGATCAGGCTGAAGATTTTTCCTTCCGTGACACGCTCCTGGTTGTTCACCGAGGATGGAGCCTGAGCACTGCAGCCCCTGGGCCACAGCATATCTGCCAGAAACCAGCTTCCCTGTGGGTGGGGGACCTCTCTCTGCTGCCACAGTTTGACAAAGAAGAGCTGGTCCATGAGGTGGGATGATGCACCCCAAGGCTGTGTTGCCCTTGCTGTTTGGCAGGTTGGGGCCAGGCCAAGCTCTGCTCTGACAGTCAGAAGCCTGGATTCTGCAGCCCACTTCACCCCTGAGTGCTGCTGCTAACACCTGCCTGGAGAGGAGTTTAGAGGTGCCAGTGCAAGAAAACATTGTAGGTTTTGCTCCAGATATTGAAAGGGCAAAGATTTTCCTTGCTGAGCTCTGCTTCATACCACACATGAAAGGTCCTGTGTGCTGTTTTTCCTGTCTTGAGGATGTCATACATCAGATTTCTTGCTGGAGGAGCAGGCCAGGGTTTCACTGGGCATTTCCAGGGGCTGGGTGGAAAGAGAGGAGTGTGATCAGGACAGGGGCAAAACAGGAGTGGCTCATCTTTCTTTGGGAAGTTTGCACAGACCAGCCTGAGCCAACAGCTCTGGGTGTGTCATGGGGCACATCTGAGGGACATGAATGAGTCTGTCATTTATGGTTTGGTGACTCTGAGGAGGCAAGATGAGCATCTCTAGGAGGGACAGAAGAGGCTGAGTCTGGGACTGTCCTTCATCATTTTGGAAGCCATTGCATTGGCTGCTCAGCCTTAAGATGCTCTCTGTAGCCCAGACCTACTCTTCTGAGTTTATTTTCCTAATCTGCTCTCTGAGTTCCCAGGCATGGCCTTCTGACTGGAATTCCTCCCTGACTGCCCCTCCTGAGAGCATGTATGATGTGTGAGAGCTTAAGGCACTCAGGAGACAGTAGTTCCTTGTGCCTCTCTGCACTGTCAGCACAGCTCCTGGGGCCGTGAACAACACTGTGGTTTTGTCGCAACTAAATCATTGTTGACTTCATCTGTGATCCCAGCTCAGAGGAATGCTCTGATTTGGTGCAGTGGGCTCGTGGGGACACAGCAAATCTCCATGTGCACTTAGAAGATACTTGTGGTTGGTGGCCGTGTGGCCTGTGGCCCTCAGACAAGGCTTTTCCAAGCCATGAAATTCATGGGGGTTAGGGAAAGTTTGCCTGCAGCTATTGTGGTTTATGGTGTAGAAGGACTGGTGTGAAACCTCCTGTTATCTCACTAAGATGCATCTCTGGTGAGCCACAAGCCCCTGCTCTTGGTGCCCAGTGCAGGCAGCGCGGTACCGTCACCGCTCCTCGCTCCCGGGCAAGCTGCAGACCCCAAGGTGAGTCCTCTGCCAGGAGGGCAGGGATTACCTGTTGTGAACCTAGGAGGAAAAAAGGTGTCATGAGCACGGCTTGACCTACCACTGGGCTGGGAGACCCGTGCAGGGTTGTCAGCTCCCTGAAGAAAGGAGCAACACTGCAGAGTAGGGGCCGAGCTGCTGAACGGGGCCGTGTTCTGAGCAGTGGCAGTTCCTGCCACTCCTGGATCTCAGTCCAGGCCTTCTGCTTGACTGCTACGGGCAGAAACAATTGGGAGCAAAACCCAGTGGGTGTAATTTAAGGATACTGCTGGCAGAGCAGGGTGGTTTGGAGAAGGGCTTCGTGCATGTGATATGACAGCTGCTGTATGGTGGGAGTTTTCCCTCTCTGGAAGTGTTTCCCAGTTCTCCTTCATTTATTTTTCTCAGCCTTTAGGACCTTGTGCCTGTGACGTTGCCTTCCCTCAGCTTGCAGGATGGCAGCATAGGTAAAACACTGGGGTTTTTTCCCTCTTCTTTCCTTTTTTTCAGCATATGGTATATATCTAAGACCTTTCCATTCTCAGCTGCCTCCAGACTTCAGGCCACTGGACCTTGTATGACTCAGTACGTTGTAGCAGAACCTGGTGCCAGCCACACTTGGGGGCGTGGTGGAGACAGCGGGTTGTGGCCCCAGGGTGACCAATGCAGACCCTGCAAGTCAGGTGCTCTGTGGAGCCACTGCCAGAGACCTGCAGTTCCCAGAGCAGCAGTGGGAGCTCTGGGAGCAGGGCAGGAGTACGGCTGAATGTGTCCTTCCCATTGGTGAGCAGAAAGTTGCTCAGGAAGCTGTGTGGCAAGGGACAGGTTCCTCCAGCACCACCAGTGCCGTCATCTCCTGTCACTTCATTATACATGCTGTGGTATTACCCTCCAGTTGGTTTCTATGGCTGCACAGAAAGGTGGAAAGCAGATCTTATAGGTAGGTTCAGAAACCAGACTTGAAGTTTAAATTAATTCTGTGGTGTGCTGGGTTTGTCTGCTTAACAAACACGCAGATACTTCCTTGTTCTGAAATGTCTTCAAAGGTTGGGTGGTTGTAAGGTCCAGAATACATCCAATTTGCTATTCCAATTGGATTCAGAGATGAGGCTGCAATAGAGTCTGGACAACAGATGAACCTGCACTGTGTGGAAGCAGATCCCCATCAACCAAGACTAGGATCTGGGGGCTGCGTTTGGGCCCTCCTTTTTGGGAGCTTTCCGGACCGCTGAGACCTTCACTCACACAGCCATAATCGGCATATTTTGGTGAGAGCAGGTTTCCTCCAGCAAACCTTTGTCTCGGCTGCGTCAGGCAGGATCCCTACTGAAATCCCGCGGCTGAACGAGCCCGTCTGTCAGGCGGAGCCGGGCTCTGGCAGGGACCGCATCCGGCCCGTGCGCGGCCCCTCCGCGGGACACTGCGGCGACATCGGCCCGGCCGCCCTGGCCTTTGTCCTGTCCTCCCGCAGGCTCCTCCCGCGGCACAGGCGGAGGCAGGAAATCCCGGGCAGCTGCCTGGGAGCCTGGGAGCCTTCCCCCGCCGCTCCTCGCCTCTCCGCCTCGCCTCGGCACCGCGGCCGAGCCGGCCCCGCGTGTGTGCGCGCGTGGGCGGGGGGGCTGCCGCATGGATTTGGCGAGGGCTGGCAGGGAACACATGGGTTGGGGTGCTGCGGCTGGCCCGCGGTGGCTGTCCGTCCGTCCCGCCGGCCGCGCTCATGGACGCGATCATCCTGCAGGAGCGGCTGGTGGAGCGGCTGCTGTCGCCGCGGCCGCAGGCACCGCGGAGCCACCCGGGCCGGCTGAAGGTACGGGGTATTTATAGCGCTGCGCGACCCGGGGAGCAGCGGGACACGGGGGGAGGATGGTGCCCGAGCAGGCGTGTGCGGCACAGGATGAGCCCTGCGAGGAGCAGAGGAGCGGCAAGGCGCTGGTAAGGGAGGGACGGCGGGGACGGGAGGCAGGGGAGCAGCCCCCGGGGAGCGGGGCCGAGGGGCGCAGCCGGAGATGTGCGACATTTTGGTTATTTGGTGCAGCGATTCCCTCCGCGAATGGCGTTTGTGCGCTGGGGGGGCTCAGGGCGGGAGGCAGCGCCGTGTGCCCACACGCAGTCTGGTTTGTGTTAATTAACAGCGTGTTAATGCCGTGCTTTGCTGGCCCGCGTTCCTTCTCTGCAGCGAGTGCTGGTGGGCGAGTGGTTGCCGAGGCTGCTCAGCCCCAGGCCCGAGGCGCAGATGTCCGCGGCAGATGCCCGGGGGCTGTTGGTGGCTCTGTGCGGTGAAAGGACGCGGAGGGTCCGGCTCCCTCCGGGCTGGGCTGGGCTGGGCTGGCTCGGATGTGGGGCCATGCCTGGCCGGGGGAGCGGCTGCAGGAAGGGCCCGGCAGGAGCTGGAAGGTTGTGCTGCAGGCTGGGACAGCGGCAGGCCCCTTCCCCCTGCAGAAGCGGAGCCAGAAGCAGCAGGATCCTAGCACAGCTCCATCATTTCTGGCGTTTGCTCCAGACCTTGATAGGGGCTATTCTTCAGATTCGTTGTGGTCCCATCGTGTTCAGTTTTAGCCCTTTTGAATATACCCAGCAAGGCCCCATTTATCCCCTGGCTGAATGGAGAAGTCACATGAGTCCTGGGTTGTTTTAAAAAGCATCTCCACCACAGAGATGAGGAGGGGATTGGGAAGGACAGGAGTGATGGAGGCTGTGCAGTGTGCTCTGCCTTGGAGCTACAGACAGCACTGCCAACACCTCCATACCGGGATAGCTTCTCCAACAAACCCACCCGGGCTTTGTTGCTTGGCTTGAGCTCCCAGGGAGAGCACTGCCTGCCAGGCAGCCCTGGCCACCTCACCGGGTATTGGGGGATGTGAGGATGTGACATATTGCTGTCATGTCCTCAAACCAGGATGTGTGCTGAGGGAGAGCACGGGTGTGGTTTGCTCGGCCTTGGGTGCTTTGATTTGTGACAGAGTCCCAAAGATTGGCCACTGCTCTCGGTGGCCTCTGCTGTGGTACATGGGGCACGTTTCCAGGCACGGGGGAGCGGGATGCCAGCAGGAACAAAGGCAGCTCCATGGAGCTGGCAGTGGGGAGAGGGGCTTCTTGTGCCAGAGTGCTGCTGGCTCGGCTGGCCGGGCCCTTTCCCGACAGCTGGAGCTGGAAGGGAAGCGTGGTGCCGTGACCAGCTGTCCTGGCTTCTGTCAGCGTGAGGGGAGCTGGCTTGGGAGGGTTGAGAGCACGCAGAGGGGGCAGTGATGCCTCCAGAACTCCTTCAGTCCAGGTCTCTCATCTGATTAGTGGGGTTTAGCTTTTCACAACCCAGAAAGCCTCCTGCCTCCTTCAGTAGTCCTCACAGGCCTCTATATTCTCTTCAGTGCTCTCCATCCCGTGCACAGTTGCACTGCATACACTGCCCTTGTTGAGTCTGACAGAGGTAGTGAGTGGTGTAGAGCTTTGAGCAAGGCACACACTGGGCTCAGGAGGGTCCCTGGGCTCCTTAAGTGCTTTGTTGATGCTGGCACACTGGCAGAGACAGTGGCACGTGCCTGAACACGGCTGGGATAGGAGCACACATCGGGTGCCTCAAAGCCCTGATGAGGAACCGTGGATCAAGGCTGGCCATGGTGCAGGGACCACACTGCTGTCCATGAGAGAGGGCTGTTGTAAGAAGGGGATCCCTCCTCAAGTTTCTCCTGGATCTCTTGCCTTTGCCCTTGGCAGACACGCTGGCCATCAGCCCCAGCAGGACTCTGCAGTACACCTATGGCTGCTCTGAGGGAGACTTGGCTGAGGACAGGGCTTTTCCCCTTGCAGCTCTGGCTGGCTCCCACAGTGAGGGGAACTCTTCTCTTGGTGTTGGGCTCAGCACTGACCTTCCTTTCTGTGAGGGGAATGACTGTGTGAGTCAAGAGCGAAGGGCAGTGTCCTCCACCAGCTGGGATTTGCTCATGTGGAATGTGGTGATTCCTCCAAGCTGTGGGGAGGCACCCAGAGGAATGGTAAATCCATGTTGTCTTGGTTGGGCTGAACAGAAATGAGAGATCAGGTTCAGCCAGTTACACCTGGCAGAAGTAAATGGAGTTGCCCCAGAGTCTCCATTGCCAGCCCTTAGTCATCCAGGTTAAAACCCAAAGGAAAGAGGAGAAGCACACCCTGCACCTCAGCTCTGGTTTTATTAGCACAGGACTAGTACTATTTCACGTCAGGTCGCTAGAGAGAGCAGGTGATCGTCGTCTTTCCAAAGTCTGGTAAAGGTCAGGGCAGGAGAAGCACAAAGGGAAGTATGTTGTATATCTGTGGTGCTTGCTGGGAAACACTGTACCTTCCAGTGCGAGGTGGGGGCTGTTCATGTCCCCTTTGGTTGTGTTGGTGGATGTGTTCACTGGGAAGCAAAGCAGCTGGGACACAGCCCTGGCACCAGGGGACACAGGCTGGAAGCAGCCTCTTCTTTCTTGTTTTTGGGACCTTGCCGTTATCATGTTTCTCGCTCTGCTTTGCACACCTTGTGTTTGCCCTTTGCTGAGCCTTTTGGGTGGCAGTTCACAGTGTTCTCCAGGCAGGTGTTGCTTTGCTACGTGCAGCTCGTCACCCTCCTCACCCCGGGGTCTCACTGCTGCTCCCTGCACTGCTGCTTTGGGATGTCCCTGCCCTTCAGCTCAGCCATTCCAGCTGCCAGAGCACTTGGGGCACTCTGTAATTTTCCCCCGTTCTCTCTAACTTCATTTTCTCTGTCCCTTCCTGCCTTCTGCACTGTGTGCTGGTGAAACAGCATTGCTTCAGCTATGTCAGCAAGGGAGGGAGGGGAGGGAGACCAGAGCCCACAGTCACTGCTTGTCAGGGTAGAATGACCAAGTGTCAGACCCAAACCAAACCTGCTCAGGAGTGGCACTGTCCACTTGCAGTGTGGAAATAAAGGCAAGTCAGCACTGCCCCGAGCCCAGCACACTGGACTGTACTTTGTGGGTTTTTTTAGTGTGTGGCCCAGGAATATAGTTATGCTTAGGAACAGAGGCCTTCCCTGCTGTGCTTGGAGGACAGGTGAGGACAGTCCCATTGGAGGCATCCGTGGCTGAGTGGGAGCTGGGGCTGGTTTGAGGAACTCCTGGCTCCGTGGATTTTTCTGTGGTGTGGATCCCAGGGGTATGATTATTTTCAGTAATGTTGAAAAGTCTGTCGTGTCTCTAGCATTTGTGTCTCTAGCATTTGTGAATGGCTTAGTGTGCTTGTACAGAGCATGTGCCAGGCTTGTGGGGTGGCTTTGGGTTTGTGCTGTGAGAGAGCACTCAATGACAGCATCTGGGGGTGGTTGGGCAGTAGGTAACACTCCTATAATACTAAATGGAATACCCTCACCAAAAGCATCTCAGCTGTGTTATCAATATTTCCACATCTTCCCGCTTCCCATGCTCCTTGAACTTCAGTCTCTTCAGAAATAACACAAGGGATTATTCAGGATTTCCTCTTACCCAGCCAGGAGTGGCTGTGACACAGCAAGAAATAATCCCCTCTCAGGTCAAGCAGAAGCTGAGCCACTGCACCCTCCTTTAGACACAGCTCAGAACAGCACAAGCCCCAGGGAGCTAATTACAGAGCTCTCCATCATGTACCTCATGTGCCTCTGGAGGGAGGGATGTAGAAAGGACCTGGGGAGAGGTGGCATTTGGTGACCCTGCTGTGAAGGGTGCCCTCGACTGTGCAGAGGAAGCAGAGGAAGCAAGGTGTGTCAGCAGCAGCCCCAGATGTGCTCTCTCCTGGGAATGGTGGGATGTGCTTTTCCCTTGTGCTCTCTATGCTGGGAAGCTGATCTGAGCAGGGCTGTGGCTGGGAGGGGTGTCCCCCTGTCCCCCCTGTGGGAAGGGCAGAGTCCCTGAGCCCAGAGGAGGTGTGTGCCCGCACTGCAGCCAGGGCAGGGACTGGCCTCTCCTCCGGCCCCTGGCTCTGCCCCAGTCCCCCTCCCCGTGGCTGTGTGAGGCTCGAGCAGAAGGGGTGGCACACCCTGACCTGCTGCCATGCCCTCTGCCCTGCAGGACCATGAGAAGCAGTACGTGGGCTTTGCCACTCTGCCCAACCAGGTCCACCGGAAATCCGTGAAGAAGGGTTTCGACTTCACCCTGATGGTTGCAGGTGAGGCTGCCCATGGGCAGAGGGGGCTGGGTACGTGGAGGGAACCAGCTCTCCTCACTCCCCTTAGGTGCTCCCACAGTGCCTGAGTCCTCCCCTCACTCTGTTCTGGTCCTTGTCTCAGGCCTTGCTTTCCTCCCCAGGCTGTGGCAGTTCCCCCAGGAGGAACAGGCCCCTCCTGACCCCTCACAACCCAATCAAGCAAGCTTCTCTACCAACAGGGACTGCTCTGGGTGGGGAAGGCAGGGCCAGACAGGGACCAAGGGAAAGGAAAGAGAGAGAGGGTGGGGGAGCTGGGAGATCACATTTGTACAAGGATTGAGACATCTTGCAGCAAAAGTCCTCCCACTGCTGGAAAAATGTAATGCCAATAAATAGCTCCTGACAGCTCGTCTCTCTCACTTCCTCTGGCTCGGGATTCAAAGCCTCATTCAGAGTTTCATTTGTAAGTCAATTAGAGGGTCATGTTGCTTGCTTTTTCCTCCTCCTCTTTGTGCTCTGTCAATTAGGAGAGTCGGGTCTGGGCAAATCCACGCTGGTGAATAGCCTGTTCCTGACAGACCTCTACAAAGACAGAAAGCTCCTCAATGCAGAGGGTAAGCTGGGGACAGAGAGGGGTGAATGGGTCTGTCTTAAGGACTAGTACTTTAGTTCCTTGCTTCAGAAGCAGCTACAGGCTCGTCTGGATCCCAGCCCTCTTGTTTGTGCTATTCCAGCAAAATGGTTTGGCTGTAGGCCTCTTCTATCCTATGAAGGGAAGATGAGGCTGCAAAGCAAGCAGTAACCCTTTGGGTTGAGATGTTGAGATTTGTCTTTAGTTCTTGGGTGCTGGAGAGTGGTAGGGATTTCCCTTCCCCAGTGACTGGACCAGATGTTCAGAACAGCTGGGCTGCAGGCACTTAGAGGTCTGGGTATCTTCTTGGAGTCTACCTGCTTGCTGCTGGCCTCCCATAGTACCACTCCCTTGAGGCTCCTTAGAGGATGATTGGGGTTTTTTGAGACCCATGTTAGTCCCTGTGCTCAGTGATAAGGAGGGAGTGGGCTTGTTCTGGCCGTGAGAGGGGATCCCCAGTGTTGCTGCCTGGCTTTAACTCACGTGTTCCTGTTCAAAGAGAGAATCAATCAAACAGTGGAGATCGTCAAGCACACGGTGGACATTGAGGAGAAGGGTGTAAAACTGAAGCTGACCATAGTGGACACGCCAGGCTTTGGAGATGCTGTTAACAACACTGAGTGGTGAGCAGGGCACTGCTGCCTTCCTTCTAGTCCTTGGCTTCAGAGTCTCTAGGAGACACTGATCCGTTGAACTCATGGTTTTGTTTGGATTGAATTGCCCTTCCCAGCTGGAAGCCCATCACTGACTACATTGACCAGCAGTTTGAGCAGTATTTCCGTGATGAGAGTGGCCTGAACCGGAAGAACATCCAGGACAACCGCGTGCACTGCTGCCTCTACTTCATCTCTCCCTTCGGGCACGGGTGAGAGCCCACACTCCAGGCCTGGAGGGTGACTCAGTCCAGAGGGAAGACCCTTGTGCCCCAGGATTGCCCTGCAGCAGCTTGTCCACTGTCAGGGCTGTTGGCACAGGAGAAGAGCTGTCTGGATGCTCCCCCTCGGCCGAGCATCACACCACCCCCAATCGCTGGCATGACAGGCTGCCTGTGATCAGGCAGAGCAGATCTCCCTCGGGCCTTACAGCCTGTTCTGGAAATCAGAAGAAACAATGCCACACAGACCTGTGTGTTCCTATCTGGCTGAGCCTGAGTGATGCATAGGAAAGGGAGTTTTGAGCTGCCCTGGGTCCCTGCCCCGTGCTGGCTCACGTTCAGCCTCGCCCGCAGCAGCCAGAGGGGCTGTGCTGGCTGCCCATGGCACAGGACAGCTGGAGTGAGACCCCAGGCTGTGGCCTGGGCAGTGTTTGGCCTTCAAGGGAGCCAATACCCAGCCTGTGTCTCTGTGAGATGTTCAGCAGCTAAAACTGGAGACAGCTTTCCTGAGGGTACAGCCATGGCTGAGGCTGTCCCAGTGCTGCTGCAGCCCTTGTGTCACTGCTGTCCTTTGTGCTGGGGGGGTGAGAGAGGCTGCAGGGGGAGCTGCCCAATGTGTCCTTCCTAACTGTGTCTCTCCTCATCCCTGCTGCAGGCTGAGGCCTGTGGATGTTGAATTCATGAAGGCTCTGCATGAGAAGGTCAACATTGTGCCCCTGATTGCCAAAGCTGACTGCCTGATCCCCTCCGAGATCCGGAAGCTAAAGGAGAGGGTGAGATGCTCTTTCTCTACAGGGTGTATCCAGTGGGCTGAGGAGGGAGGGGAGATAGATATCTATATATAGCTTGTTTGTGTGTATAGGTACATATATGCACAGACAGTACCTGCACATGTAGCTGCAGCAGTGCTGTGCTGTGACAAGGGAGGTAGTGTCAGCAGAGAGGCCAACTCTAGAAGTAACATCAAATCCTTTTGCTATCTGTAGGCTGTAACAAACCCATGGTAGCACAAACAGAATAAACCCAGTATTTCTGTATTGTTCACTTCTAAATCCTTTTGGTTTTGTCTTGCCTGGACACAGATCCGGGAGGAGATTGACAAATTTGGCATTAAAGTGTACCAGTTTCCTGAGTGTGACTCCGATGAAGATGAAGAGTTCAAGCAGCAAGACAGAGAGCTGAAGGTAAGGAACCTGCTCAGCAGAGGACTGGGAAGTCAGGCTCCGTGGATATGTGGGTTGCTCCAGAAGGAGCCAGAGCTGCCCTGTGTGTGCCAAAGGCCAGTGCCACAGATACCCAGGGAACAGCCTTGGCTCATGTGGGGGGTGGCCTGGAGAAGGTGCTGATGTCCTTACTGGTGCCATGAAGTCCAGTGTGGCATGAAGACATGGCACTTCTGCTCTCCCTCCAGGCAGTGTCAGTCAGCCTTTCCTCCATCTACCCCAGCCTGTATATTTAAGGTAAAGGCTGGGTTGTGCAGCATTTCTAAGCACCTATGAGTGATGCCATCAGCAAGGAGAGGTTTGCGAGTGAACAGGCACCACTGTGACACATAAGTTGCATGGGGGAACACATGATCCTACAGGCATGTCTGGAGGCCCCAGCAGCCCAGTCCTGACCTCCTCCCAGGCTGAGCCAGCCCTCAGTGCAGGGAGTATGGCCTTGTTTCTCCTGTCAGAGGGCAGCAATGGGCTCTGACTCTCTTCTGAGCAGAGAGGAGCACAGCCTGTACCTTCCTGCCTGGACAAGCTCTTGTCCCACATTGTCCCCCTTGCTCGGTGTCCCGGCCTCTTTGCTCTGGCTTCCTTGTAGAGCTTCCCTTAGAGAAGGGATGCAGGCTCCTGCAGAGATACAGCTTCCCCCAGGAGAGCTGAGTCCGGCTGGGAATCAGGCTGCCTGTAGGTCCCAGTGCCTTGGGATCTTCTCTGCCAGCTGAGTGGTGGTGTCCTGCTCGGTGGCATGTGTGGATATCCTTTCCTACCAGCACCTTCCTCCTCCTGCCCCACGGGGCCAGGGCCTGCCCTGGAGGGGGGTCTGTGGGCAGCAGGGGAGGGCTCAGCGGTGCCTCTGTTCCAGGAGAGCGCTCCCTTCGCCGTCATCGGCAGCAACACCGTGGTGGAGGCCAAGGGCCAGCGAGTCCGGGGACGGCTCTACCCCTGGGGCATTGTGGAAGGTGAGCCTGCAGCCTGGGGGCTGGCACTGTGAGGAGGGAGGCACTTACAACAGGGGTGGCAGGGGAGAGCTGCACTGTCTGTGCCACCTTTGGCACGTGGCAGGGGACATGAGACAGAGGCACCGGGAGTGGCTCAGGAGGTCTGTTACTGGGAGTGAAGTAATAAACCTGCCACGACAGACTGAAGAAGAGAGGCTCCAGTGTGAATGGAAGAATACCTGGGCTTTATTATGCACTAGGATTTGGCTTCTTATTAAGGGGGGAGGTATTGCCCATTTAGTTTCCAGGGAGAAGCCATTGCCTTCAGCCAAACAATGCTAAACCCTCCTGCACTCCTTCCTCTGCTGCCTCTCCTGTAAGGGCTGGAGTTGCTGGGCTGGAGGCTGTGCTGATGCACAATGTGTTTGTCTCCAACTTTCTTCCTTTCTAAAGGGAGAAATTACATAAAGCCCTGGAATGGCTTTGCTGCTGTTGCTGACTCCCCCGTGCTGGTTTGTTGCTTTTAGGCCTTGCAGCTTTAGATCCCAAAAGCTTGTGTGTGCACTCGTGGCTGGTGGTGCTGGCTGCCCAGCTGCTGGCTCTGGTGCCTTGCTGGCTCCAGAGGGCACTGGGCCTGTTGGGATGCTGGCATTTGACATAGGATCAACTCTGTGACTGCCCGTGCCTGGCACAGCTGGCTTCCCCCAGCCCTGCAGAGAAGTGAAGGAGATCACATGGCAGCACAGCTCTGCCCACAGTGCTGTCTGGAGCCAGGCTCCCCATGGCAGCAGCAGCTCTTTCAGCTCTCCATCCTGCTCTTGGCTTTGCCCCTCAGGGGCTGATTTTGTCTACAGGGGCCTTTTGATAAGTCCTGAATTCTGATGAGACAAGCAATTGCCTCCAGCACCAGCTGCGCTCACTCTGGTCATAACAGCGACATCCCATGTACCTGGGATCCTCTCTCATGCTTAATTAATCCTGTTACCCAGAAAAAGTCCTGGTAGCACAGTGACTTCAGCAGCCTGGCCTCAGCATTGGAACTGCAGAGCATCACGGAGGCTGTGCTTGGCAGTGGAGGGGGAGGGTGGGGGGAGGATGAGGAAGGAGCCCTGGAATGGGGATTTAGTCCAGCCTGGGTGCCAGGGCTTCCTGGAGTAAGCTGGTGGGGTGTGAAACACTCTCCCCTGGTTGGTTGTGCAGTGGAGAACCAGGCTCACTGCGACTTCGTGAAGCTGCGGAACATGCTGATCCGGACACACATGCACGACCTGAAGGACGTCACCTGCGACGTCCACTACGAGAACTATCGAGCTCAGTGCATCCAGCAGATGACCAGGTGGGTCCCCACTGTGGTGGGAGGGATGTCTCACAACAGCTCATTGCTGTGGGTCTGCTGGGGACACGCTGGGCTGCAGCCTGGGCACTGGCACTGGGAACTAAAGTAGCAAATCCGAGCATGTTTCCCACAGCCTTTGAACCTGTGGTGGGAATGCTGCTGACAACCCATTTTACTGTCTGAGGATTTCCCATGCAGATATTGGGAAACAGGCCTAGAGATTATTTTGGAGAGGTGTTTCTGGCAGTGGATGAAATACATCCAGCCTAATAAAATGGGATAAACCATGTCTGGTGACTGACAGCTGTGTGCATTGCTGAAGAGGAAGGTGTTCTACCATCTGCAGTTCTGTCCAGATGACAGCATGACCCTTGGGATGCTGCTGTTTCTCAGACAACAAAGCCCAGGCAATTAGTAAGACAACAGGTCTCCAAAGATTTCTCTGCATTGTCTTCCCATTGCATTTGATTCTCCATGGCTTTAATCACAATGATCAGAAAACAGAAGGGAGAACACAAATGGGTTTCTCATTTGAGACCTCTGTTTTTCCTTCTCCCTTCTATGACTGATATACTGGTGACAGGGTTGAGATTCAAGCAGGTCCTGGTTGCTCTGTTGAGGCCCAGCCCTGGCTGGGTGTCTGTGCTGCCCTGTGTCAGAGCAGCAGTGGCTGTGCCTCAGCAGGGAGCAGCCCGGGCTGTGCCGACGTGCAGGTTGGCACATCCTCTGGACACGCAGCGTGTCCCAGTCCTTTTGCATAGCAGACAGGCCTGTTTGTTTGAGCAGTGAGTGCATGGAGTCCCAAAATAACTATGTTAAATGCTAGAGCTGCGTGAGCAGTGTCACAGCTGCTGTTTAGGTGGGCTGTGTGTCTATTAAAAGAAGAGCATGATGCAGAAGCAATTGCTAAGCTCAGGAGGAGCTTCAGCTTGGTACCATTTCTCACGCCATGGTTAGTTCCATGCCAATGAACAAGTCTCATAAAACCAGAGCAGGGCCCTTTCTAGAGAGTCCTTTTGGGAGCAGACCCCAAGCTCCAGGGCTGGAATTGTCTCAGTGGTGAGGCAGCGGTGACTCCAAGTGGTGAACGCCTGCAAGTGACATCTCGAAGTTCCAATTTCAGCCCAGATGTCAGTGGCTACTGTCATCCCCTCCTCACCTACTGAGAGCTCCTCTGACTTCTGGAAGAAAGTCACCTGCTTTCTCTGTCCCCTGCCTGCACTTGTGTGCACCCCCAGCCCTCACAGCAATGCTGCTGTTTCTTGCCTCCCACCTCCTGAATAGGAGGGCAGGCTTTGTTACTAGACCTGCAGCAATCAAACTGTTCCTCTGGTTTTATCTTCCTGGAAAAAAAAGGCTCACGGTGAGCATGTGGTGCAGGAGGGATGCTGATGGTTTGTGTTGATGCTACGTGTGTGTGTAGGCACACAAATAGAAGAGCCAAAAGAGGCTGGATAAATTGTCTCTTAATATCTCTGCTCAGCTTGCCAATGCAATTACAAAAGGTGGTTGGAAATATCAGCCTCTTCTGTGTTTGCTCTCAGTGTAAGCTTGGTTTGGATTTTCTGTTAGCTACCCACACACTTGTATTTTGAAAACTGTCATTGATTTTGGTCGCATTTTGTATCCAAGTGTATCCCACAGCTTTGGGCTGGATTGCCCCCAGCCCTTCCACCTGGCTGGGTGAATGCTGCTGCATTGCTGGCTGGTCTGCCACAGGCAGTGACAGTGCCTGTGTGGTGACACCAAAGCCAGCCAGCCTGAACCACGACTGACTCTGTTTCTGCCTCTCTCTGTCTCTCCAGCAAGCTGACCCAGGACAACAGGATAGAGAGCCCCATTCCTATCCTGCCTCTGCCAACACCAGACACTGAGACAGAGAAGCTGATCAAGATGAAGGATGAGGAGGTGAGACCCGTTTCTGCCTGTACCTCCCTGGTGCTGGAGCTGGAGTCTCAGGTGTTTCTCCAGGGCTGCCCCATAGAGGCTGTCCTGAGCCTTCCCCTCCTGCCTTCCCCATCCTGGGCTCCTGCCCGCAGGGTGGGAAAGCTGCAGCTTCCTGTCAGGGAGATGTGGCCACATTCCACCCCAGGTACAGGTGCCTCTGTGCTCATGCAGGAGTTAATGCTCCCTGAGGGATCCCTTGCCAGCTCCAAGGGCTGCCCCAGTGAGGATCAGCAGGTCCCTTCCTGACTCTCTCCTCTGTCTCCTGCAGTTACGGCGGATGCAAGAGATGCTGCAGAAGATGCAGCAGCAGATGCAGGATCAGTGAGAGGCAGGTACCTGGAGGGCAGAGGGAATCCCCCAGTGACCACAAGACCTGGCAAGAGCTGTGAACGTTTAGAAAAGGTTTCCTGTTGTATAGAGACTCGTGGGCAAGAGCTGCACCCGCACCCTCTAATTTATTAGCAGCAATGTTGGCTTTTCGGCCACCTGGATTGTGGAGGAGGCTGTTCACTTAACAGTTTACTGAAGTGTATTTCTTTCTTAATATTCTTTTTTTTTCTTTTTTTTCTTTTTTTTTTTTAAAGAAACTAGCCTGGTAAGTCTCTAAGGCATCCTAAAAAAAAAAAAAGAAAAAGATCCTCCTTTCCCATGTACTAATCTCTTGTTTAGGAATGCTCTGGTATTTAAAGTCCTGGTTTCTCTGGTGTACAAACTTAAAGACTCTCTGTGTCAATGCACGTAAATGTTTACTCCCAAGTGAGGTGCTGTGCCCCTATCCCTGTTGCCCTTGTCTGGGGCCAGCACTGTAAAGGCAGCTGGACCCTCCTGTGAGTGTGACCTGCTCAGGTGTCTCAGCCTGGGGACAGCTTTGGCCACAGAGCTGGGCTGGGGGTTCCTCTGTGCCCTGACCTGCTCAGGAGTACTGATGGTTGCCTGGTTTCCTGTCTAGGTTTTTATGGGTTTTTTGTTTAGTTGGTTGGTTTTGTTCTTCCTATCAAGAAGCTCCAGGATATTTGCACTGAACAGCAAGGGACTGAGTCTCTCAAGGCTGGTTAGAAGAAAACGCTTCTCTGACTCTCAGTTATATCTTTCTGGCAGAGAGGATGAGTTGTTTATTCCCTGCAAGGACTTGATGGGAGTGAGCACCTTCACTGCCATGGTTTCCTTCCTTGGCAGGCTGGAGGTGTTGGTAGATGAACCCCAGGGCCCTGCAGTAGCTGGGTGAGGGTATCTCTTGGTTTAGCTCTGGTCATCCAGCTGCAGTGTGTCTTCAGTGTCTGCTCTGAAAAGCACTGTGGCAGCCAGAGTGCTTGGCCAGGACTGCTTTGGAGTAGAAACTCTAGGGCTGAAACCCAACCCCAAATGCAGACCTGTGTCCTGTCCCCAGGCTTTGCAGAGCACACTACTGGCTCTGAGCTTCTCCTGGGGGAAGGGGCAGTTTTTGTAGGCTTGTACTTGAGATCTGCAGGCTGCCTGTCCAGGCAGGTGTTCCATCAGTGTGGCAGGAGTAGGATTGTCACTACCTGGGGCTCAGCACAGCCCACCAGACTTGGCACTTGCTCCCCTGCCCTTCCCCTGGGACTCAGCCCTTCTCCCCCTCCCTAGTCCAGGGCTCTTCCTGTCTTAATGCTGGGAAGGCTGGTGGATCTGCTGGGCAGAGATAAGAGCACTCTTTGAGCAGCAGCTCCTGTCTTGTTCTTGCTTCCTGCAGTATTTTTAACTCTAGTCCAGCCAGAGCAGAGCCCTGGAGTGTGATGTGCCTGACAGGGCAGGGCTCAGCAGCAACACTGCCACGCTCACAGGAATCAGGGCTGCTGAGGAGACACTTGGCTCTTCTCTCTGACTCCAGGGAGTGCTCCCATGGGCTGGACCCTTCTGCTCCTTGGCTGATTCCTCTCTCCCCTTTCCCCTTTTGTATCTGCTCCTCCATCTCTGGATCTCCCCAGTAGATCTCCCTGGGTAGGAAGCACAGTGTTGGCCAGGAATAGCCAGGCCCTAAATTCTGTTCTTAGGCACTTCATTTGTCTGATTCCTCCATGGGGCTTTAAAGTCCTGGTCAGGGCTTGTCGAGGTGGTGAGTAGGTTGGCTGGTTCCAGTTATTCACTGTACAGAGCCTCTGCTTAGCCATGGGCTGTAGGGGCAGGGGACAGACCCTGGCACCCTGTGGAAGGACAGAGTGAGGGTGGAAGCCCTTTGGCAGAACTGTGCAACCTGGGCAAGAGCAGTGTCTAACAATGTTGTTTTTTTTCATTCTCCCCTATTTTGGGCTCAAAAGTGGCAGTGCCAGCCTAGGAGAGCAGAAGGATTCAGCTTGGCTTCAATAACATGCAGGACCAAGGTGCCTAAGGAGTTCTTTGTGCAGTGTGCTTACTTGAGCAGTGGAGTGGCTGGAAACCTTCCTCCAGCTTTTCTGGAGCTGGTTTGCTTCCAGCCAAAGCTGCAGGTCTGCTGAGTTCTCAGCTTTCTGTGCTAGTGTAACAGGGAACACCTTGAAGTACCTGTCCCCTCTTTTCTTGCACTAGTCTTGTTAGTGAGGAGGATGTTCTGTTGCAAATGAGCCCTGTCCAGCTGGAGATGTTCCTCCTTCAAACAGATTTATTCCTAGAAGATAAAGGAGACTTTTTCCCTTTATCAAGGACATAGAGCAGCTGCCAGCTCTTATAGGCTGTGCACAGAGGTGCTGTGTGCTGGTGAGAGCACAGGTACACTGGTCACAGGCAGGCAGGGTTGCTGAGGGTGGATCTCCCCCTGTCCCTCTGGGTGAGGAAGTCTCCATCAGCTCAGTGCACGTGGCTCCTACATCAAGTTGATAGTCACAAGTCTGTCCTCTACAGAGAGCTGAAGTCTTTGGCTACCAGCTGGCAAAGATGGTTCAAGTTGCATTTAGGAAAAAGCACACAGGAGTGAGGCACCAGAGATGGCTTCTACAGAGGGGCAGCAGTACCACTGACATCACATCTCCGTGTGGGAGGCTCCCTACAGAGGGCCAGAGTTTGAGGGCTGCTTGGAAAGGGATTAGAGACTGATTTTGGGGGGCACCAGGGAGGTGCCTGGAAGGTGGCATCTGTTTATGAAAGGAGTACTGTGGCATCAAGTCACCCAGTAAGCAGAGAAGAGACTCCTGAACACGTGTGGTTTGGCCGTTCGGCTCTGGCAGCGAGAAGTGTGGATAGGAAAGTAATTTAACACCTCCCCTCACGCAACCCTCCCCAGCCCCAGTGCGATCCCTGCTCCCCAGGCACATTCCCGTGCCTCTGCCCAGCTCTGTCCTGCTGTGTGGGGGCTGCAGGGGTGGTGTCCCACTCTCGGGTGCCCCAGGCTGCAGTGGGCTCTGGGTCCCCCTCAGCCCTGTGCCTGCCTGGGGATGGAGCCAGGGCATGACGTCCTCGTGTGCTGTGCTGGTCCTGTGCAGTCCCTGCAGCCTCCTGCATGCTCCTCTCCAGGGAGGGATCCCCCTCCTCGTGCTCTGCAGTGGCATTCCCTGCTCTTCCTCACAGACTCTGCTGTGCTGTAACGCTGGCTTGCTCCTGCCACACACCTTCCTCACCCCCTGCTCCATTCCTAGGCTCTTTGTTTCCTGTCCATCTCTTGGGTTATTATAATTATATTTTTTTGTAAATTTCTGTTTGAACATTTTGTCATTGTGAACAAAGAAAAATGAAACCTTTTAAAACGTATCCATTTTATTAAATGATTATTGTTATTATTATTAATGTTTACTACCTGAATTGATCAGTGAAATAAATACATTCAAAAACCCAACCTCTTTCTGTTTAATTTTCAGCCCTCTTCAGCAGCATTGGTGATGCATTGTGGGCAGGAGAGAGTAAAACTCACCCTGTTTCTCCTTTTATCTAATTCTGTCAGAACAGGCTCCAGGCAGGACTTCCTGCATGGGATTTCTGGCCTGGTTGTGCCAGAAGCTAGCAAGCTGATCTTGAAGTTCTTCTGTCTTCAGGCTTCCCTTAGGAGTGGTGTCTAACTCAGCACTGGGCAGCTGGGCAGGATCCAGTCCAGGCACTGCAGTTTGTAAGTAGCCAGAGGAGCGTTGCCAGGTCTGTGCTGCCTGCAGAGCACAGTGGGCCTGGCTCTGGGTCAGCTCTGAACGCCTGCCTGGGAATAAACGGAGCACCAAAGGCACGAGACGAGGTAGGTCTGCTGAGCAAACCCAACCTGCAGTAGTTGAGCTGCTCCCGAGTGGAGAGAGTGCCCTGCAGGAAAAACTGGGTTGGTTTGTTAGCCTAAGATCTCTTTCCCACTCTGCCTGCCCACCATAGTGGAGTGATCTGCCCCAACTTCATAGAAATTTAAAGCTTAATTGTTTTCTTTAGAGCATCAAAAATTTTCCCTAGGGCCAAATCCTGCCATTATTTTCACCCTCAGTTCTCCTCAGCATGACCACATTCAGGGCATTCATCATTTCTACTCTGTGTGATGTGCACAGGACAAGGTAGCAGAGTTGTGCTCGGTGGGGCAACAGTTTCACAACATAATTCTGGTGGCCTTAGCCTGAGGAGCACAGTGAATGCCTGGTCAGGCTGGGGGCACAAAATTGTCTGTGAAGGTGTGATGGCCATGAGAACAGATTCTACCTAAATGTATTTCGACCCTTGGACTTACCTGTTCGAGTATTTGTGTAATGCAGCTTCTGAATAAAGCACGTGGTCAGTCTTTCTCATTTCTATCAGCAGATCTTTCACTACTAAGTAGGAGTAGATTTGTGTCCCTGTTTAAGGGAAACCCGAGGGTCAGCACCTGGAAAAGTGCTAGTTCTCACCCCTCTGCCAAGTGCAGCTTTCCTGATGAGATGGGAAACCAAAGGCCACAGTGCTCAGGGAGTGTGGTACAAACCAGTAATGCCACCTTGCAGCTGAGGTGCATTTTGAGTTGCTGTGCCATGAGACTGTGCAGTGTGTGTGCCAGGCCCAGAATCACAGTTATCGGTACCGTCAGCATCCCAGCAAACATGTTCTCGTGGGCAGTGCCAGCTCCTGTGCTGGGGAAGACTTGCTCAGTGCAGCATCAGCTTCCCTGACATGCAGCAGACGTGGGGGAGGCCTCGTGTGGGAGGTCCCGGGGCTGAGCCGGACCCTTATCTTGCCAGCCAGCTGGGAGGGCATTATCCGGGATCAGCTCTGCAGGGCACACTCTGCACTGGCTGGGCTGCCTGAAGACCTTCCTCTGGTCCTGTAAAGCCAGCGAGAAAGCAAGGATTGTACTACTCTGGTAAGTCAACAGTTACCTTCTGTTCTTTTTTTCTCTTTGGTTGACAGCACAGGGAAGCACTGCTTTGTTGCAGGTATGTGTAGTTGTTCTCCTGGAGAATTATAGCAGCTCATGTGCTCAGCAGTGGCACGAGGCTGTAATGTAAAGACACCTCATTGACCCATGTCTTGCAGCACAGTCACAGCTCCAGAAGGAGATTATTCACCTGCTGGAGCAAAACTACCATGGAAAACTCCACTGACCTCCACCCTCAGTGATCAGTACCCTTTCTGTGGCCAAGGACTGTTTATCACTTCTTTCCAAAGCTGGAAAGGCTATTTTTCGCTTGTGGTAACAGTAAATTTATTTCTGAATCTCCTCTTACAGTTTGCATGAACAAAGCTTTGCTTACAGGTAATTCAGAGCTATGATAAGGCATGAGCTGTTTCATATTTTAGTTTTTGATTCCTTGACGGAAATTTTATTGGCTACTCTAGTAATTCACCTCCACTAATGCTGAAAATAGAAGCAGCTCTTGTACACTTTGGAGGACTAGTGAAAATGTATTTGATGGCTGCAGCTAAGCCTCCCAGTAGCTATGTGTTCATATCCCTCCTCAAATACAGGGTTGGAAGACCAGGAACATTCTCTCTCCTGTAAAGAGAGACCAAGATTTTGCACATCTCTTTTAATTTTGTTCTTTTCAGAGCTCTTGCACCTGTGAAGGACACCAAATTCACTCAACTTTAGGAACTCATCCTCAGAACAAACCAACAAAAGACCTGGGGCTGCGGTGTCAGTCCTGGAGTGTGTGGTGTCTACTTGCCTGGTCTTCACCTCATTCAGTCTCACCAGGGAAGTGTTTGCAGGTGAAGATGAACAGGGAAATTCTCTTCTTGTCCCTGCTTGGCTTCCTCCCGCTCGTGATACCCACCTGCCCTGTGCCCTGCAAGTGTACCAGCACCATTATTGACTGCACCTCGAAAGACCTCACTGTAGCAAACCTGCCCATTGCCTTCCGTCCTTCAGCTGAAATTATCCACCTCGGTTACAACAGGCTCACCTCTATTCCCAATGGGCTCTTTGACAACCTGAGGAGCCTGCAGGTAGTGTACCTGCAGGGCAACCCTTGGGAATGCACCTGTGACATCCTGTACCTGCGCTCCTGGCTGCAGTGGCAGCAGAACCGCACCCTGTACCGGGATGTGAGGTGCAGCTCCCCGAGGCACCTGCAGCACCGGGTCATTGCCTACCTGACAGAGGACGAGGTCAACTCCACGTGCCAGTACTGGTACTGCAGCCTGGCTCTCCTCTCTCAGCTCTGTCTCTTCATCCTCCTTTTCCTCCAGGGTATCTTGGTTATCTTCATCATTGTTTACCTGCAGAAATTTCGGAGGATGACCGCTGAAGCCCGGAGCACCACCCGAGAACTGCACCAGCAGGTTGACCCTTGGGTATCTTCTTCAAGAAACCCCTACAACAATGATTAACATCCCAAGACTGAAGACCCTCCTCCTCTTGGGGGATGATGTGCCAAGCTCCTGTGGTTTGTGATACCCAGAGCGGACATCTGATCCTGACTGCAGTCCAAAGCAGGACTTGAACTATCAGACATTTGCCTGTGTTCCTAAAGAACCAATCTTGTGGGTTTTTTAATGCTTTGAACTCTTTAGCATGATGTTGATTGCTTTGCTGAGCTGGAAGTGGCTCTGGTTTGGTAGATTAAAGAAATCATAAACTACAGTGACCAGAACTGACTCGAATGGCTCACAGGGTCCTAAAGGCTACAGAGCTTGATCCCTCCTATGCTACAATATCTCAGCCACACTTCCCACGATGCTTCTGGTTGTGTTGGGTCCGGTGAGGACAGAGGTGGGCAGTGAACAGTTAAGGTACTAAGGACTAAGACAGTGGAGAAATACAGTTTCCTCGTGTTACCACAGACTGCCTTAGAATCTTTGGCCGAGTGACTTAGTCTTCTCCTGCCATGGTTTCCCCCATCAGTAAAAGAGAAAGAAAATTTCTTCTTGCTTGATGCATCTTTTCCAATGTTCTTCTGAGGGAGGGAGAGAATGTTTAGAAGCCCACCTATTTTATCCTGTCTGCATTCCTTTTAATCTTCTTACAGTTTTAATACTGACTTCAGCTGAGTGAGACTGGGGCCCTGAATGTTTTTGAGATATTCATCCTGAAGCCAAGAGTTGTTGAGACCAGTGGCTCGCTCTGGCTGTGCCTGTAACAGCACTTGGCATGAGAGATCTGGTCTTTAGAGACTTAAACTGCAAACCCCACTGATGTGCCTACTGCTGGTTATAGTGTCCCTTAATTATTTTTGAAATGAAGCAAAAATGAAATAAAATAATGACGCCGGTTGATGTTCTCTGTTCTACGCTGGGTATGGTGCATGCTGCTGTGCCCCCGGAGTTCCTCACGCTCAGACCGTGCCGGGCAAAGCAAACCCCGGAGCATCACGGGACAGGGGGGCAGTGACGGGACAGGGGCAGTGACGGGACAGGGGCAGTGACGGGACAGGGGGGCAGTGACGGGACACGGGGGCAGTGACGGGACACGGGGGCAGTGACGGGACAGGGGCAGGGCCGGAGCAGCCGCGGGCGCCCCGCGCGCCGGAAGGGCCCGCGCGGCCCTGCCCGTCCGCGCCTGCGGCACGAGGGCGTGAGGGGCGCGAGGAACCGTGAGGGGCGCGAGGGATCGTGAGGGGCGCGAGAGACCGTGAGGGACCGTGAAGGACTGAGAGGCCGTGAGGGGTCGTGAGAGGCCGTGAGGGACTGTGAGGGGCCGAGAGGGACTGTGAGGGGCCGAGAGGGACTGTGAGGGGCCGAGAGGGACTGTGAGGGGCCGAGAGGGGCGAAGGAGCCGCTCTGGGGCTCTCTGAGGTCAAAGGGAGCCCTGGATGTCTGTGCCTCAGGCTCCAGCTGGGCGCGGGGGCCGCGCCCGCCCCAGGTGCTGCAGCGAAAGGCCGGGGGGCCTGGGCGGGCGGAGCCCCTGTGAGGGTGCGGCCCCTCACGGACGGACGGACGGACGGAGCGAGCCCTCGTGAGGGTGCGGCCCCTCCCCGGCGGCGGTGTCGGGGGCTGAGCAGGACCTTCCCTACGCTGTGAGCGCCGGGCCAGCCTGGCTGAGGTGAGTGACACGGGGCTCCGCCCCGGGGGTCTCTTTCTGCCGTTTCCTTGCTCTGCCCGTGTCCCTCCAGCACTGACCCCTGCGGTGTTGGCCTGAGTGTAGCACTGGCACTCAAGAAAATGGGGTCCAGCTCAGATTTGTGTTTTCTTCTGAGGTTTGCGCCTTGCTGGACTTCAGACAACGTATGCCTATCCCCCACAGTGTCCCCAGGACCATGATCTCTGAGGGGGGACACGGCTCCACCAAGAGCCTGCTCTGTGGAGAGGTCCACACTGCTGCTCCATGAGGCCCCCAGCACTCTCAAATCTCTGATTTTTAAGTACTGTTATGTTTGGGGTTTTTTTAATTATTTTTTCCCTCCCCGAGGAACAACCTTTCTATAGGAATGGAAAGCCAGTTTTCAGGCTTGTTCCTCCCCCATTGTCCCTTTCCCAGAATCAAGATGCAGCAGTGTAAGGAAGTAGCAAAAACCCTGTCTTCCTTTCACTCCTCCCTTCTTATTCCTTTAGGTCAATTATACTGTTATTTTAGTGGTTTATGCCTGTTGTTGAAGTTCTTTACTGATACATGGAAGGCAGGTAATAGGCCTTTTCTTTCCCGATGCTTTGCTGGTGTGGCAGAATGATTCCCCGGGCTTGCCTGCGGATTTTCAGCTGAATGTCCCCGGGCTGGAGGGTGTTGGTGGTGGCTCTGGGCAGTACTGACAGTGCCAGTGGCACAGGTTCATTTGCCAGGACAGGCTGGACTGGGAGCAGGCACAATCCCAGCCCTGTGGCTGCTCAGCCTGTCAGCACTGCCGTGGGGTGCTGGAAAACCCTCAGGGCTCAGTTTGCCCACAGACAGAACAACTCCTGACTGTGGTTTCACTTCCCCGGGGAGGAGGCAGGAAGGGGTCCTGACTCTGCGTTGTTCAGTCTTGGCACGTGAAAGGTAAAATGCCTTTGTGACATCGTTTGCCAAAATGTGGGGAGTGCGACCAGCCATAGCAATGTGCTAATGAATTGCACTGAGCACAGAGTGATTTGTGTGCCATGGCAGCATGTCTAATCCATAAATCTAGAGCCTGCATGGCTTGGCTTCTCCTGGCTCCGGAAACTGCATGTCACAGATGCTTTCCTGCTCTGCTGGCCAGTGGAGGATCTGCTGGGATGGCTCTAAAGGGAGAACCGGTTTTCTTTCTGAAGGGAGGGACTGTCCAAGGCTGCACAGAGGCTTCAAAGGGGAAGTAGAAGTGAAATATGACAAAGATAAATGCAAGCTATTAAGCTGGCTTTGGAAATAACTTTCCAGTATCGAGGCCAATCCAACCCCTGGGTGTGCAGGATTGGGCTGCCATGCCTGCTGGACAGGCTGCTGCACTGCCAAGGGTTCAGATGCTTCCAAGCAGCTCCTTTCTCTCAGAGTTACCAGGTTAAAAAACCCTGAGAGACCAGACCAAAGTGTTTGCAGCCTTCGTGATGCAGAGCTCCAAACGTGAGGTGTCTAAGAAGCAGGTCAGCACTTCCTAAGTGAAGGACCAAATGGTTGGTAGATGACACTGGGAAAGGCACACTGCTTCTTTCTTCTCCCAAATGCCTTGTTTCTCAGTTATCTTCGTAGTGACTTCTGTATGTTTTGCAGAGTAAAAGAAGGCTTGAAAGCAGAGCAAGCTGATATTGAAGCCTAGAGAATTTTAGCCCATAATCCAGCTGAGAACCTGTTTGTCAGTCCCTGTACCACGTGGTGACAGTGGTTCTGTTTTGCTTCAAGATTGCTGCAGGTGCTTGCTTACAGATTGCCTGGGTCCATGTGAACCTGGGAACCCACCCCTGTTGTTTTATATACACTTTCACAGGTTCTGCAGCCACGTGCGTGTGGTGAAAATAATCACATTTGTACACATAGAGAACAACTTGTTATCATCCACTGCAGAGCATCCCAGAGAGAGTGCCAAGAAAAGCAATGGTGATTCCACAGCATGGGACATCTTGTCTGTCCTGGGGTACATAGAACAACTATTTTAGGAATTTTTAAAAGTGACTTTTACATTGTTTTTTGTATATTTCCATATAAAAACAGAGGCTCAGGCTCATAGGCCTGGTTTTGGAGGGCTTTAACGGAGACCACAGTCTAATTTAACAGATTTCTGCAAATGATTAGTTGTCTTGGAGAAGTGCCTCTAAAGCAGCAGGTTGCAGTGTTAAGGTTTGTTCTGAAGGTGGTATGTATGTACATACTGAATGTCTAGATAAAGCTCTGTACTCCCTGGAAGGACAGGATAGAGCACTGCTGGTGGACATAAAAGATTTAAGTGGGTTTAGTCCAAAAACCCCACCTTAAATCACTCTCTTAAATCTATAAGTAATGGTTTTTTTCTGTTTCTTTATATGTCTCATGGTCTGCTTCTGCTCTGAAATGTTTGTGACTATGGAGGACAGAATATGCTGGGAGGTATTTCTTTGTATTTCCACAGAGGAGGATTAACCTGAGAGTTATGAAACCAAAATGCCAGGAATGCCCTCTGTGGATACCTGGTGGTTCAGGCTGTGTAGCTGATCTCCTTTCCTGTCTGTAACAGCTGATGATCATTTCTAATCTGCCCTGGCACAGCTGTGTGGTGCCCCATCAATGCCCTTCCTTTTGCAGGGAACAGCTGTGCTCACCAGGGGACAGTCTGTCTGCAGAGCCCCTGCCGTGCTGCCTCCTCACCGGGGCTTGCTCGGGAGAGGGCAGCAAATCGCTTTGAATCTCCTGTCTGCTTGTACTTGTAAAATCAAAGTGAGATGTGGGCCTGGGACAGGATGAAGGCAAGTGTGATGTGTGTCTGCCCAGAGGCTGACAGGGATGCTCCAAACTTAGCTGCCCAAACAGCAGATATTGCTTTTTGAACCTCTAAGTAGTAGTTTAAACAGTTCTTTCTTCTTGTTGTTCCAAAGCATCAGACTGAAACAGAGAGGAAGAGGAAGGTGGGCATTATGGTGCTATGGCTGTGATGGAAATAGTGTTGGTTCTCTGTCTGATGATCTTTGGAGGGTGGAAATCCATCCTTTGGCAGGTGGTGGAAAATGCCCTTGCTCGTAGTCACTGAGCGGTGAGAGCAGTGGGTTTCCACTGACGTGCCTGTTGGAGGTGGGAAGGTGCCTGGAGGACGGGTGGGAGGTGAGTGTTCTGAGAATACCCAGGGTAGGTAGGACAGAGGTGCAAAACAGCTCAGAGTTACTGGGGTTGGCTCTGTGTGTCCATGGGACAGAAAATGCAGAGGCTGAACGGGCAGCTGTGTAAGCACCCAGGGAATTTAAATGCCTCTGTGCTGGGAGGAGCTGTGGGGAGCTGAAATCTGGATCCAAGTACTGTGAAACACCAACATGTCCTGTTAGGAATCCTAGCCCTTGGCTTGCTTGTCTCATGGGATACGATAAGGGCTGTGCCTGTGTTTGGGGAGCTTTTTTCACCAGGTCCTTTTACCTTCGGCATTCTCAAGCTCACCAAGGGTTGCTGTGGGTGCCCACATTTGCTCTGCATCTCCATTACCTGATCTTTCAACACAGTGTTAGCAAGATTTTTTTTCCCAGGATGAGACTTTAATTCCCTCCCATTGATCATGGCCAAAGAAGAGAGCTCAAATGGAGATTTTATTCCAGAAACAATGGCCCCCTTATGTGCTGTGTTGTGATCTCTGTGAATGAACCTGCTGGTGAAATGAAGGCTTTTCCCCAGGCTGTTTTGTACCTTTCTCAGGTGAATCTTCCTATTAGGTCAGCTGCCTGGATTCCTGCAGAGAGAGAGAAGGGAGGTAAAAGATGAAGTCTTTGTTCTGTGGGGACACGAGACAAAATGACAGTCAGTGGGACTTGGACTTCATATTTAGTTTCCATAAATCCCCATGTGCCACAGGGAGTTTGTCCACATTAAAACCTACAAAGCAAAGGGCAGTTTCCCTGCACAGCTGGACATGTTTTCCTACCTTGTAACACGTCTCTCCAGGTCCACTCCAAAGCCTCTGCCCTGGGCTGGCTGCTCCCTTCAAACCAAACTGGTGGTGTCCTTCTGGTCTCGTCCTCAGCTCTACTGGGGGCTGCTACCTGTTCTCTTGGTACCTGCTCTCCCCTACCCTTGCCACTGCTGTCAGCATTTCTCAAGTTGTGCATAAAACACAGCTTGCTGCTTTCCCATGTTTGGTTCTCTGGTGGCAGAGCTGCACCAAAACCACCACACTGATTATTTTGATGATCCAGTGCTGGAGGCTTTGAAAGAAGACGTTGGTGTTCTTGATTACTTCCTCTCCTGTCATTCCTTCTTGCCACTATCCATCAAGACTGACATTTTAATGATCCCTTTACTTCTTTTCCTTTTCGCCTGAGACTTGCAAGAGTGCAAGAAGCAACATTGTCATTTCTGTGCTGCCTACCCCTAAATGAAAGGAAACTCCCTCCAAGTGCTGCACGTGAATTTCCGTGTGCAGAGTCCTCTGTGGTTTCCTACAGCACTGCAGGTAGTGGTTTATATCTGTCCATTGCTGAGTTTGGCCTGAGCAAAAAAGAAAGTCTGTAATATTCTCTGTTTCTGTGTTGAGTGAGGCAGGCACATGGAAAGCAGTAAAGAGTGATGCTTACATCAGGTAAAGGTGGAGAGAGAGGGACTTGCGTTGTCTGTAACTTGAAAAGCTATCCCGAGGTGTATTTTCGTGGATCTCAGAGAAGGCTCCGTGTTCGTGCGGTGCGGTTCGAGCTCTGTGGTGGTGTTCACACTCTGGGACAGTCAGCTCTGTGGGGGGCAATAATCCAAGCCCTGCTTTCTGTTTCAGGTGTGCAGGGAAAAAGTGATTTAGAGACACAACTGCTGAAAATGTGTGAAACCTGAAGGCAGTGGAGTGAAATCCTGGCCCTGCTCTGTTGTGCCTTGACTTCAGTAAATCCAGGGTTCCCTGAAGGAGCCTTTGGAGCGTGTGCTGGGCTGTGCACACACACTACCAAGGGGAATCGCTTCAAGGAGATCCAGGGCAGGAAGGCTCAGCTGTGGGGCAAGGGCACTGGATTATGCATGTCTTGGTAGTGTAACATTAGTGATGTACAGTAAGGCAAGTATTTCTGAAACCACAGAAAGCATCTGAGTCCTGTCAAAATGAGAGGAAATTGGGGTGAAAGTCAGGCACTGTGTTCCCTAAACTTGTTCCAGTGTGTAATTAGCTGTGGAAAAATTAGCATGTAATTTCAATCCCTGTTTGTCTGTGAGTTTCCAGCATTCCTACCTTCCCTTGCCTTTATCTGTAGATGTCTGCGGGGCCCCATGTGCTAGGCACTTTGCGTTCCCAGGGATGGGAAATTGTGAAATCCATGTGGGATGGGAAATTATCTCGGATGTTTCCCATCTTAGAGGGGAAAAAAAAAAATCTATCTTGGAGATGATTCAGCTGAAACTCAGAGCATACAACTGGTGCATTCATCTTCATGCTTATCCTCCTGCCTACTAGCAACACACAACTTTCTAAATGAAAAATAACTCTAATCCAAAACTTGGAGCTTCAGTATTTGTTAACTGGAAAACAGACATCTAAACAAGTCCACCGATTTATACGTTTTTTTAATCCATGTCTTAAAAATAGATTCTTTTACCAACCGTTCCTTGGTCTTGCCAAGTTGGGGATTTCATATTAAAAGAATAGTTCACGGAATGGTTTCCACCAGCTTTGTATCTTGCACAGTGAAGAGGGTCTGTCTGCTGAAGTGTCTTTCATTGTGTGAGGTGAGACAGAGTGAACAGGAGGATGGGGTAAATGATCTTGGTTAGTGGGACTACCAGTGACCTCGTGGCCTCGGGGGCTGCTGAGAAGAGGTGGCTTATGGTCATGGTCCCATCTGGACCAAGCTTCTGTGGTGTAAATCCTCCTGCAAGAGGCTGGATCCTGCCTAAGATACAGCTTTGATTTTGCTTTGCTGTGTGAGGGGATCCACCTGATGGAAGCAGTCCAGGGCTGACAGCATTTGGGGTTTCTCCCCTGGAAAGCAGGGAGAGAGGCTGAGAGTTGATTAACCACAGTGATCCAGCAGGTCTTGGAAGGGTTCCCGGGACCCCGGAGGTGCTGAGCTGAGCTGCACATGTTGACACACTGGGAGTCCAGCGCCTGCTGTGTTTCTCTTATTTCAAAGGAAATGTCAGTCAGAGAGGGAACATCTCCTCTGTTGGGAAGCAGCTGGAGTGCATATCAAACAGGAGCTTCTGCTGGGGTAGGAGGGCAGGGCAGAAGGCAGCCTTTTGCATGGAAGGGAAGGGAGCAGGCGGGAATCCCGATGGCTGCTCCAGCACAGACATGGCCTGGCACCAGTGCAGTCAAGGGCCTGGGCTCCCTGCCCGCTGTGAGCAGCTGCAGCCCCAGAGCTGCTGGGCTGACGCCTCCTGGGGCTGTGCTGGGTGAGGGAGGCACGTGGGCTGTGATGCTGGGCCCGGGTCTGCACAGTCAGCACTGCACCCTGCCAGGTCCCTGCGTCCCTCTGCGGTGGCACCTGCAGTGTGGTGTAGGCTGGTGTGGAGATGGACGGCTGTGCCAGGACAAGAGGCCTGTGAAGCTGAGAGGTTGTGTGGAACTGCTCTCCTTCCTGCTGTCAGAGCCAGCAGAGCATGGTGTTAACTGTGGCCTGGTTTTAATGACTGCCCATTAGAAGGGATAACTTACTACAGCCTGGGGCACTGTCTTGTACCCTTCTCTGGAGCAATTCTCCTGATCCTTGGGCCATGAGTGGATTTCCCCATGTTCCTCATATGGAATGAGATGGGCTGTTCTCCACTTGGCAGTTTCCCCTTGGCTTCCCTGAGCAAGGAAGGTCTGAGCTGAGCACTACGAAGCTGAAGAGGTCCCTGGCAGGCGTGTGGAAGCTTTCCCTGTTGTGAGCTGCCTGGAAGAGGTTTCCTTGCTTGGCTGGGGAGGAAGAACCTCACTGCAGAGTTTAGCACCAGTGCTACCAGTCTCAAAGCAATGTGACAGCAAACAGCCTTCAGGATGAAGAGAGTGAAGTCTATGCACATGATCAGGAGTGAGCAGAAAAAAGGGCTAGACCTGAGGGGCAGTTTCCTGGCAACAAGGAGGTTGATCTGGGCTGATTACTGAGTATTTACAAATGCTGAAGCAGCAGTTGCCTACTGAGCTGGCCTAGTTGTCTCCTCAGCAATTCCTACAGATGGAGAATGAGTGGCAAGAGTAACAGAGGAGGGAGGATCTGGTTTCAGGCTCAGAGAGGAATGCCAGGATTTCCTTGCCTGTCTTGACTTTCTGCTCCTCCTGCCCTGCCCTCCTGCCTTCCTGGCTAATGCAGCCCTGGTTCAGAGTCCAGCACAGCAGGAAAGGGAGGCTCTTCTATTGGAGTCGCTGTACCCAAGTCAGTGTGTGCCAAACTGTACATAAAATAAAACATAAAATACATTGGCATTGCTGTACTTAAGCTTGGAATGGAGAGAAGAGCAGTAGAACTTGTGGGCTGCCATGAGGCACCCTGAAGCTTCACAGCAAAGCAGCTTTCAAGGGACTTTGTGAGCAGAAGGGAATAGCTGAAGTCTATTTGATTGAGTAGAGTTATCAAGAAACTTAATCTATTAAGTTAATCTCGGAAGTATGCTAAGTTTGAACATCTGTAAGTGCTTTGAGATTTGTGAGTGAAAAATGCTGGGCAGAAGGAGAGGATGTATCTGGTTCAAAGCAGGGGCAATGTAATACCTCCTGCCTACAGCTTGGCTATGCAATAACTTCTGAAAAACTACTTCTTTGCTTTTGAAATACATTTGACTGCACTAAGTGGCATGGTCTTCTCAAAATGTTTTCCTTGGCTTGTCCAATGCCTCTTGGCCTCTATTCCTTCTCTTTTCTTTCCCTATTCTTTGCAAACAATTCAGTTTGAACCTTACTTTAGTTTGTTTAGGTTTAGTATTTCCCTCAAATATTTAAGGCTATGATACTTATCTGGAGTAGCGAGCCAAGGAATCACAGAAATTCTCTGTTAATTTCTCGCCATCCTTTTGCTACACAGAGGTTTTCCCAAGCAGATTTGTGAGCTCCCTGGTTGCTCCTTGTTCCGTCCTAACACAGCATAGAGAATTTGGTCTCTTACCTTTTGGATGGTTGGGCACTTTAAAATAGCTCCAGGCGCTGTTCATCCTTTACCTACCTTGCTATGAACCTCCTGTTTTAGGATGTGGGAGGAACACAATTAGTAAAATAAGACTGTCTTTCTCGGGGATACTTCTCATCAATAGACCTTGGAGGGCTTTGCCAAGTTGGATCCCAGTTGCTACATCTATTGCAAAGATAGAGGAACTGAAGCAGGGAAAGAGAGCCTGCTCTCCCAGAACAGGTTGGCAGCAAAGCTGGGACAGAACCACCCCTGCATCTCACACCAGCTTCCTAGGAAGTAGGAGGGAAGGATGCACAGCCCAAGGTATCTGTCTTGCAAATAGATCTTCCTTGTTTTCTTCTCAATAACTTGTACACTGGAGGAGAGGGAACCATGTTCTCCTGTTCTTCATGGATAAATTAATTGCCAAGTTCCCTCAAGGTTTTAGTAAGTCCGAGGCTGGAAGAGTTGATGTTACAGGCTGATCCAGGGTCTTGGGAGCAGTGTCTGTCTCCAGACCCTGGGCTTAGGTGGGCAGCTGCTGCCACCTTACAGAAGTCTTGTAAAATGCTACCATGAGTCTTGTCAAAATACTCAGATCCTCGGTGCTGCAGGAATGACAGGGAACAAGGGCATTTTTTTGATGTGTGGTGCCACTGGGAGCTGCTACACTGGGAAGAGATCTTTCTGACTTTGATCTTGTTGAGCATGAAGTGTATCCTGCAGTCTGTCAAGGTGCAGAACTAGCAATGGGAACAGAGGTCTCCAGCCTCAAACACACTTCACTCAAGCGTGCACAGAGATACAGGACAGTGTCCTCTTTCAGTGTCCAGGGGAAGCCAAATCCTGCTTTCATTGGGTCTGCGTGGCCTTGGAATAACTTCGTTTCTTTCTGCTATGCTGCAGTGATGCACTCTGCTTCCCTGCTTGTGAACCCCAGCACCCCCTGAGGGATGTACCTCCAAGCCCCTTCAAGCCCTCAGCCGTTTTTCCTGGAGCTGAGGTGCAGAGGCAGTTATGATGCTCAGAGGAGGGAGGGCAGAGTGCGTGCCTACCCCATAAGATAACGTGTCTCCACCTACGCCTGGCATGGCTGTGTTTTTCCAGCTCTTTTGTGGTTTTGTTGTTCTCCTTTTGCACCCACAAGACCCTGCTCTGGCTGCAGCAGTTGGCTGAGTCTTTCTTGTGTTCCTCCCGCCGGACCCAGGCACGAGCCCAGCCAAGCTTTTCATACGTGTCTGCAGATGGACCTTTGCCCCTATGGTTTGCCTGGCCCTCTCTTCACCCGTGGCCAGGCACTCCAATGCATGAAGTGGACATTTTCCAGCCCTGAGCTGCCAGAGTTAATTAACCTTCAGCTAAGGCCAGGCCAGTCATTCTGGGAAACAAGATCCATTGGACTGTGCATTCCACAAGCCTCTCTTTGCCTGGCGTCTTGTGTATCAGTACAGGAAGAATCTGTTTCTTCCTCCATATACTGGTGTTCTGGGATTGGAGGGGGCAGAAGCCTGAGGAAGAGAGAAAGGATCAAGTTCCCTAAGGTTCCTTTCTGTCAGCAGCTGCCAGGAACGTGCCATGAGAGAAAACCAACCCAAAGCTGCTGGAGATGCCTTGGCTGTTCCTGGGCAGACAATGCACACATACAGTTTGTCCCATCTCCTCTGAGAAAGAGCCCAGTCTCTCTTTCCTTGTGGCAGAGTTGTCTTTGTATAAGGCAGCTGGCATAGTTTCCCAGGAACTGCTTGGCATGACTGGTCATAACGTTTCTGTCCAGCTTAGTCCTTGTCCTCTCTCCTCCAGGAGGCTTGCCCTACTTTCAGAGGAAAGCACAAGGTTTTCCTCTGGGATCTGTTTAATTTATGTGGTACTACTGGCCAAGCCCCTACAGAATAACGTTCTTGATGCCATCACCCTTTGGGGCCGCAGGGACCCTCCTGTGCCTTGAGTTCAGTAGGTACTGCTCTCCAGCAGCCTGTGGACACAGAGGTCAATACTGACTGGACTCTCACTGAAACATGTGGGGCTTCAATGGCTGAGTTCTTGGGGCAGACTGTGGAGCTGACTGTTGAATTCTTCCCTAGCTGATCTTTATCTTAAAACAAAGTCCCCCTTTTGCCCTGTGTCCAGTGCATCTTTGTGTTTCCAGGCCCGTACCACCTGTGTCACTGTGCTTCATCCCGTGAGGAGTCAGTGCTGGTGCCAGGGGAACAAACACGGGCTTGTTCAGTCTCCAGCACATACATGCCTGACTCCTGTGGGTATCAGGCTCTGTAAGGTCATTGGTCTCCTCCCCAAAAGGCCCTGCAGAGCACTGGCCAGACGTGTTCCCGTTAACTGTGCCTGTCTTTCCTTGTAAGAAAAAGAAGTCTAATTGTGCAGTCTTCCAAAAATAATAATTAAAAAGTATAAGCTTGCATAAAAGCATGTTATGCTCTGGAGAAAGAAAGATAGGGACCTTTTTGACTGGTGCTGGGGGCAGGGTACAGAGTTGTTTGCTTAATGTGACAAAAACCAGAATTTACCTGTATGGTCTGCTCCTGTTTGGATAGAGGCTGCAAATGCCCCCCCTCCCATCTAGTTCTGTGAGTTGCAGTAGATCAGGACAAGCTGAGAGGGAGTTTTTGTTGTGTGGTTTTTTTTTTTTTTTTTGAAAGGGCCTTGATTGTCCAGCTATTTTTCTCCCTCGGTGCTGCTTCACGCCACTTCTGACTTTGATTAATAGGTCTCTGAATAAAATGTTAATCTAACTAGGGGTCCTTGGCCCAGCCCCCCTGGCCTCCATGCCGTGCTCCAGAAATATCAGAGAAAACACACAGAGGTTTTGTCTCCCTGCAGAGCACTTGTACCTTTTGATTAATGGGTGGAAGGGCCCAGCTCCAGGTTTGTGGCATCTCTCCCGACTGCAGAAAAATAAGCAAAAAGTCACCAAACATGACACAGGGAAGGAAAGTCCCAGGAGCTGCAGTGAGGAGAAAGAAAGGAGAGAGGGCATTTGAGATGTACCCCACTGTAAGCTTTGGTATTTGTGAGTCTCAGTTCAGACCTTCATCTCCACTTTAACATTTCTTTACAATTAGCTTGGACCATGTTGCTGAATTCAGCAGTTTCCAAGCTCTGGGATGTCTCAGCTTCTAATATGTGCACCATGAACTACTCTGCACGTTGCCCTGGGCTGACACTTCATGTGCATGTGTTAAGAGTGGCTAAGATGGCTTAATAAAAAAAATGAGACCCTACACTTCAAACAGGACATGTGGGTTTTTTTCCCTCTTCCCCTTCAAACTCTTACCCATTCTCTGAATCAGACTCCTTTTGGAGCTTCTGAAATGATCAGAAACATGTGTTTCATTCCTGTCTTCTGGCCAGTAGTGAATTTGGAAAGGCTGTTCCTTGTATCACTTTCATGTGGAAGCCAGACCTGATGGAAATTTGCTTGTTCCCTCAAGGTGGATGATTTGGTGGAACTACATATATAGAAGCTCGTGCGAGGGACTGTTGAGCAATTAGGCTTGAGTGGGTCATGAAGTCAAACTGAGCTACTGTGTTAGTCTGAAATAAAAGTAATCACTGAAGGGGTTCATCAAAAAAACCTATTCCTCAGGCAAGCCTTAAGTAATGATGTGGGATGTGCATGAAGTGTGAAGGAGATGTGTATACCACCTTACAGCTCCCTTCCCTTGCAACCCCTCTGTCCAGCTGTCAGTGCTCTCCCATGTTCCTCTATTGTGTGAGGGAGTAACTGGAGCACACGTGGGTCACTCAGTTGCCAGCCACAGAATTGGAACGTACAGGCTGAGCTGTAGGCAGGTGGGGATTCTTGTATGGGTACACAGAGACCTTAACTAGGGAAAGGCTCACGTCATTAAGAAAAGAGGGAAAAAATTTCCCTGAGTATTCTGAGCCTAGATTTTTTGGTCAGAATATGTGAAGGACTTTAAATTTGTGCAGTTGCAATACTCCCTTGTGCCGAGGAAAAGTGCTGCATCCTCAATTACTGGAGAAATCTTTCAATTAAGAAAAATCAAACCTAGTATCAAGAGATTTATACTTTTTGTCACCTGGAAGGAATCTATGGAGCAGTGTGGTCTTTCCTGGCACTGGTGTGGGGTAGCAACAATCCCTGTATGGCCTTTCTTTTCTTGGCATCTCCCTGGAGGGCCTTGTCAGCCTTGACGTGCTTGTCATCCAAGTCACCTGACAAGTGACATGCCTAGAGGATGTGGCCGCCCCTGCTGACAACAGCTTTGTCTCCCCGGTGATGGATGGCTGTGTGGCCCAAGCCTGGCCATTGTCCCCTGTCTGTGGCCTTGCTTCAGTGATTCTTATCTTTGTCCTGGGCACCCAGGCCCTGCAGTGAAGGTGAGCAGTTGCCAGTGCTGCACCTTCTCGCTTGGTGCCTCTCCAGGACAAGGGGCATCCCCTCGAGGCTGAGTGAAGCCCAGCTCGGTGTTTACCCAGGCTGTGTGGCACTGGTGCTTATCTGAGGGATCCTTTGTGTTAGTCAAACAGGCAGCTGTATGGGCAGTGTGGAAGTGCCGTGTAATTACCATTCTCTGGCTCTCACACTCCTATCTTGTAAATCACCAATCCATCACAGCCTGGTCCTGGTATTGTTCTATAATTAACTGGACAAACTACAGGAGCATTGTCATAGTTCCCCATTTATAGAGGAGGGACAAAGACCTGAAGGAAGGCTTCAGTCTCCTTCAGCTTTTTCCTCCTCTCTTGAACTCCTTTTTTCTATATCTTCTGATCCATCTCATGGCTCTAAAGATGTCTCACCTGCTTCTCTGAATGAACACTTGGAAAACCTACAATCAACACAGAAAGAGTGGCCACAAAAGGACAGACCCAAAGATTTTAACCCTTCTTGTTCCACTACGAGTGTGTGCACACGTGCTTACTCACTCCCTAGTGCAAGGAGCAGCTCAGTTCTGAACAGGCTTTAGACCCTCTGCTAATGAAAACAGGCTACGGTTCCCTCATCCATTTCCTTATGGTAATGTGCTAGGATTTAGGTCCTAGCAAACAGTCTGTGCCTGAGTTAGACACTCCCTGGGGCTGGATTATGAGCTACAAGGGAGATGGAAAATTTCCAAAGGGCGTGGTAGTGCAAAGATTTGGGGAGTTACTATTACTTTGCTGGTCTTGACCCAGGAAGGTGTTTAATGGCTTTCAAGGTTCCATATGGCTTTTAAGGCTATAAAAAGGCTTGATGCAGGCTCTGGAGCATGGAGGGAGCTGGCAGTGATTCGGGGTAGTAAAGCTGGTTTCTCTTCTGTAGACCAGATGGAGTGAGGCTGCTGTGCTGCTGGGCAGCATGGAGAGTTGGTTGAAAGGCAGAACTTTCCCTAAATTGGGTCATCTTTGAAAGCCTGTTCCTTTGGAGGGGTTATCCTGCTCCATTGCCCAGTGAGGGTATGCAGGGCCGTGGGTGGATCAGAACCAGGCTAAAGCCCTGCTCTCCTTGCTCTATCTCCTTACCCCCTCTTGCCGACAGGGGTTCACTGGGTCAGAGGAGGGTGTTTCTCTCACTGGGGCTCACAGCACCTGACACACTGTGGCCCTGTTTCCTGCTGGAAGCTTTACACACTGGAGCACTACAAATAACAATGGTTTATAGACCCTCTGTTCTCTTCCTCCACAAATTTTTAGGAAAGGTCACAGTTCTCGTGGCTGCTGCTTTGACAGCAGAATTTAGTCCTTTGTGTTGACAGTGTCATGCAGCCAACTTTACTGACCTCATGGGCATCCCTTGGAGCAGATTTTGGCTCAGAGGCCGAAGATCTACTTTTCTTCCTTATTTGAGGTGTCAGGTAGGTCTGTTGGATGAAATGTATGCTTTTATGTTCTGGTAGGCCTGGCCTTTTAATAAAACCCAACAACATTGCTTATTTAACCTCCGTCTCTAAAACCTTTTTCAGCTCTTGTGAGCTGTAAATTAGACCTATCCACCCCATGGAAACTCTGAATGAGCGACCTGAGGCTGACCTCCAAGCCATGGGGCACTTCTCAGTGCTGCCTGCATCCCAGTGACCAGGTCACCTGTATTAAAGTGTGAGCACATTGGATCCCCTCTTGTGAGGCCAGTGAAGCACACGGTGTCTAAGCTCCACTTGGAAAAAGGCTTTGCCACTTCAGTACATTTGAATGGAAGGGGGAAGACCTGTTCATGTTTATTTTACAGCCCCTTTTATTGACTTGATTTATAGCCTCAGGCTGTGAGTTAATTGAGGTCTGGTCCAGGAGAGGGCACCTGGGAAGGGGAGATGCTGCAGTGCCACCAAAGGGAAAACACGCAGGAAAGTGCTTTATAAAGCACAGTTTATTGCAAGCTCTGGCCCTTGCTCTGTGACAACAAACCAAGCTTTTGCCACCAGCACTGGTTGTTCTAGGTCAGGAAACACCCTTAGCTTGCTGTGGGTGGCAGAGGTTAAGCAAGAGGAGGTGCTTTTCCTTGGTGCCCCCTTGGTTAAAGCGCCTGTGTGTGCCGGTGAAACCCAGTCCCTGGGGAAGTGCGACTGTCATCGCCTGCTCTGATGGAGCCCTGCAGGGCTGTTCCCACAGCCTGAGAGCAGGTGCCTTCAGTGCATACCTCCTGGGCCTGCAGGGCACATGCCAAGGCCACTGCTCACCTTTGGCACCCGCCCTGTGGGTTTACATGCAGAGCACAGGCACTGAGGCAGGTGAGGAGGCAGGGCTCTCACCCAGGTCAGCTGGCTCTGAGGCAGGAAAGGGCTCCAGTGCCACCCTAACAAACAAGGAGGATGTAATACTGCTGTGGGTGGCCAAGAGCTAAGCCTGTTGTAAGGTGGAGGATAGCAGGTCACTCTAGAGGGGTTGATTCAGCCTTTCCTGTGCGGGAATCAGTGTTGTGGCTGTGGGGTTTTGTACAACTCCCTGTGCTGTGGGTGCTCCTGAGCTGTTGGGTATGGGACAGGCTGGAGCTGAAGGGTTGCCAGCAAGTGTGCTTGTTCTTCTGAGCTGGTGGGGCGTGAAACCCACGTGCAGTCCCTGCTGAAGCTGTGCTAAGAGAGCAATGTTTCTGTCCTGAAAAACCCCTGATAGGCCAGGGGCACAGTTACAGCAACTTCTCTTGCTAGGCTGGCTCTGCCACAAACACATATGCCCCTCTCTTTCCTTTCAGCTATTTACAGCATGTGTGTATAAATGGTACTGTGCAGACACTATATCCTGCACAGGGAGACCCTTCCTTGCTTCGGGAAGGCCATTTTAGCTTGGTTTGTGCCAGGGAGAGCAAAGGGAGTAAAGATGCTGTCAAATGAACTTCAAGGCTTCCTTCCTTTCCCAGGCTTGTGTGGAGCAGGTACTAAGTCTTCGTTCCCAGCATCCAGCCACTCCTTGGTGGCTGGTTCAGTAACTCCAGCTGAGATGGGGTGGAGCAGCCATGTGCTGCACATGTGGAATTCAAAAAAGGTGAGCTTGTTGAATGGCGAATGTCCCTATTTTCTTCCATCCCAATGTTACTAAAAAGGATCACCTAGCCCACCTCTTTCCTTCCATATAATGCTATCCCAAAGCTTGGCAAGGAAGGCTGGTTTTCTAGGGAGAGGCAATATCCTTTTTCAGATAAGCTGATACAGCCAGAAAAAGCAGAAAAGCTTTGAACACGTGAACTCTCTTAAAAATCTGAGTGCAATCTCAGTAAGCTTTTCCGTCTGTAGGATGTGTGATCTCATTTCTGGGCTTCAGAGGTATAGTTTGGGGGTTACTGTCTTTGTCTTGCACAAGCTTGGTACTGAGCCCTGTCCTGAAGGAAGGCACATCTGGCAAGTGCCCCATGTCCTCTGGTCTTGGTTATATTTACACTACAGCCTGGTGGTAAAGTTATGCTTTGTTTGTTTTAAACTACTTTATGCTGCTTTTTGGAGAAGCCCTGTTAGAAAGAGGCTTGGCTAGAAATGAGAACCAATTTTGTAACTTAGATTTTGTCTGAATGGTGAAAGGAAGCATCAAGAACAGCCAGGCCTGTTGTTCTTGCTCTATTGCTGCACCGGCCCTCTCCCTACCCCAGAGGAAAGGTCTGGAGTTCAAAGGCTGGTACACTTTAGGAAAGAGCCCCTCTTCCTCTCTCCTCAGCCCTGGGGGGAAGCTGTCCTGCCAGACACACCAGCAGTGCCCAGGCAGCTCCTGCCTCTTCCCCACCCTGCAGTCAAACCCTGAGCCCACAGGCGGCTGTGGTGGGTGCTGCTGGACAGGGCAGCCCAATGTGTCCTGCAGAGCTCAACCTCCTGAGTTCTCAGCCTGCTGGTCAGCCCATGGGAGCCCTTCCTCAGGGATCTCTGTTCCTAATTCATCACCGGCTGACATGAGCAGGAAATAAAAAGACCAATTTACCCTCCATTTCTCCTGTGCAATGAGCCCTTTTCTTTAAGCCATCAGCCCCTTTATCTTATCCCATCAGAGTGGCTGCAGTACAGGTTGTTTTCAGCTGTCTCTGGACATCACTTGAATCTTCAGGGCACTTGTTTAGCCCCACTCACATAATCCCCTCTTTCACTCAGAACAAACAGTGCTTCTGGGCCCGGCTGCACTTCCCCTGCCCCATTGTGGTGCAGGACTGCAGGGGCTGAGGCACTTCAGTACGTGCTGAGGGGGCTGTTCACTGAAGACAAACCCAGAGACCCTGGTGACTTTTTAAATACTTTTGTCTGGCTGGAGAGGGGTCGGGAGTGCAGGGATGCTGAGGTTCAGAATGACATTGCAGTCATCGCACGTGCACGATTTGACAGTGACCATGTTGTCCCTCTGCAGATTTGTGGCTGTGTGGGGTACCTGGTCAGACTGGGGAGAGGGAGGGAGCTTCCTATGCCACGGTACGGTCTGTACGTTGTGTTTGAGGCCTTTCCACACAGGCTGCCAGAGGCCGGGGGTCTTCCTCCCCCCGCTGTCCCGTCAGGCTCGTGCTCCTCCCGCTGGTCGGCAGAGGGCACCGGTAGCCTGGAGACAGTCCTCGGGATGCACTTATTCTGCCGCCTCCCTGGGCAGCGGCGAGGAGAACGGGCATCCCTGCTCTGGGGCAGCTTCTCCGGCATTGGGATAGGAACGTCTCCCAGCTGCATCATCCATCCGGTTGCCCATTCTAGCCCGCCAGACTGGGGAAATGGCTCCAGGGGCTGCTTCCACAAACGGGTTCTCTGCATCCCATCCTCACAGACGTGACTGTGCCCTGTGCCTTGCGGCTGAAACAAGTGTTGCTGGCTGAGTCAGATCCTTCTGCCTCTCCTTTGCTTCGTGCTCCAGGTGATCTTGGAGGTGTTTTATGGGGAACACACCCTCGGATCAGGGTGCAGCTCTTCTGCATTTCCCTGTGTGAACTATTAGATCAAGAGACAGGCAATTTAAGAGTTAGCACTGGCTCTGTGAGCACTCCCTACTTAGCCTGCACTTGACTTTTCCTAACTCCATCCCAAATCTGATCATCACAGCTCTGCTAGAACTGTTTACTGCTCGTTTCTACAGACACAGATGAAAACACGCAGTGCTGCAAGGGCAGCTTTGAAGCCAGACGTGCTGCAGTGGCTGGCACTAATGGCATTCCTTCTAGGCTTCTTGCCCTGCTTTTAAAAACATGTGGTATCTAAAAAGACGTTCCTTTTGTTGTTTTGTTTTTGTTACATCTCAAATTCTGACTTCCCTCATGGCCTGCTGAACTCCTGGTTGTATGGCCTTTTTAATGTAGGATCTGGCTCCACATAACACATAACTAAGCTGGTTCTCCAAAGACAACCCTCTTTCCCTTTTCCCTGGTCCCTCCTTTGCACTAGATCTAAGCCATGTGTAATTGCAGGGGAAGTTGATAGAACTAAGAAGAAATACATTTTCTTTTTTTCCCCTACAGATTATTTTCCCAACAGATGAACAGTGGAGAGTGAAGCCAGATTCCTTTTTCATTTCAGCCTACTTGGCACGCAGTGCGTGGACAACCCTGCCATCCCTCAGTGTGACCCAAAGCAAGCAGCCCAGCCTTCGGAGCCTAAACCAGTTCTGACTGTCAGGCCTGAGTTGTTTATGGCATCCCCCTGCCAGAGGCATGTGCTGCAGTGTACCAGCTGCAGTGAAACTCATGATGATACTGCACCTTCTGATTTATTGTCAAAACTACCTCCTAAGCTCTGTTTCCTGTGTGTAAGTCTGAAAGAATGGCACTGATTTTAGCAACTTACTCCAAGTTCATGTGCTGTAACTGAGATTGGGGTTAGGCTGACTGATGTCTCAGCTTTTGTTCCTTTGTGGTTTTTTGTCCCATTTTAATTCCCTCTATTGCTTTCCTAATTGTAGCTGACCAAGGATGAGCAATGAGTCATACAGGAAAGGCTCATGCATCTGCTCATACATGTCACCTAAATTCCAAACCAAATCTGTCTGGTGCTTGATTTCTTTTTCATTCATTTCTGTGTACTGTGGCATTTTCTAGCTTGAACTAGAAAAGCAACAGAGGCTGGAAGGCCTTGGAGTTTCTTTTTCCACATGGAAATGTGAGAAAGAATCTCTATTAGAGGCTATTTCTTTCCAGTCTTCTGGAGTGTTCTTCCTCAAACAGTACAAGCATAATGTAACTGACTTTGAGTTATGTTGGCTGACTAAAAGAAGGAAGATGTGGCTCATTGCTGGAAGTGACAGATGATTTTGTAATTGTATTTAATCACTATTGATACTGGCACGCTGTTTAATTTGTGTAAGTAAGGAATCTTTGTACCAGCCCGTACAGAAGTGTTTGTCTCAAATTTGTTGATTATATATAAATGCTGGACAATCTGTGGATGTGTGTTTCCAGAAATGAATTAAGTATGCTTTTTAAACTCCAGAAGACAGCAGTGCTGCTGGAAATACACAGTGGGTTGGGAATGGTGAGCTTTGTAATGTCGTCTGTATAGATCTGCTGGAAATGGGTCACACCAGGAACACGTTTGCAGGTGGAGGGACAGGGCACAGAGAACCAATCACAGGTGAATTAAGTTTCTCTGGCCATGATTTAATGTTGTATAAGTTCCTCAAACCAGCATTGTTTGATCAGGAGAGCAGGGCTCAGCTCCTTGTACCTTCAGTGCAGCACAGCCGTGTCTCTCTCTCATCTCTGCAGCTCTCAGCCTGCTGGGGCTGGGGCTGGGGTGACTGTCTCACAGCAGTGTAGTTCTTCATTACCACCCAGAGTTCTCTCATCTCCACACAGTTGTCACTGCCTGGATTGTCCTGTGGGGAGAGAGACAGGAACTGAGCTCCATGCTTTGGACTTGGCTGGTGAAGGGCACGTGAGCTCAGAGCTGAGGGTTTCTGCTGGCACCTGCTGTTCATCCACGTCTGGCTATTGCTAAAACTCTGACACAGGAAGGTGATTTCAGTCTTTTGGGCTGCAGTCAATGTTTAGATTATACTGTTTGTTCTGCTGCAGGAAAATATTTCTAGGAAACTGTATTACTTCTAGAGCAACTTGGAAAGGAAGACTAGTATATTACGGTTGTGAAAATTGTGTTTCACTTCTAAGTGAGAGTCAGATTCTGCTATAGCAAGTGCCTTTTACAAGGTAAATACCTCCCAGGACATGGTGCTTCCAGAGCAGATTGTACTTTGGATACTTGCTCTGGGAGAGAGACTCCATGGATTCAATAATACATAGTTTAGTGCTGTACACTGGGATCCTGTGAGTGATTTTTAAAGTCACAGTTTAATGCAAGACCATATAGAAAAGTCAAAGGATGCTTTTGTTTAACCATCATCATTTTAAGTGCTGAAGGTTGTCTTGATTTTATTACAGTTGCAGAAGTTCTCTGGTTTAGGTGTTTCAATTTAACAGACTCAAGGTAATGCCAAGGGGAGGTATTGAAAATGCTCTTTTGATGTTCTTATGCCATCCTGTTTGCAGAAGTGACTGTGCCAGGGGTTGGATTTGTTAACCAAGAATGAGAGCAAGAGCTAAGAAATTACATGTTCTCCAGAAACCAAATAGGGTGAATTCTCATCTGCTTTGCAGCTGGTGGTGTTTCGTGGGAGTAATCTCAGTTGGTGTGTGTAGTCCAGCCTTAGAGTGGTTATTGCAAAGTAGGAGTCAAAACCAGTAAAGATTAGGCTTTTTCTCCTGGCTCCATGACTCCCTGGAGCTGTCATCTGCCATTTACCACAGACACTGGGCTTCAGAGAGGTTTTGAGTCAAATGCTGTGAACCCTGTGGCTTTCTTGGGGGAAATATCTTCTCTAGTGGCCCAGGGTTGATGGGCTTTGGGGTTGTTTAATGTCCAAGACAGAGAGTTCCATGTTCAGCTTTGCCCAGTTTAAAATAAGCCCTGTTTGTGTAAAATTTTAAGAGAGGGTAGGGATTACAGAACACTGGTCCAAAGAGAAACCCTGCAACAAGGGCCCTGCCCCGGAGGGACTGTGGGGAGCGAGGGCAGGGAGAGGCAAACGGCCCACACAGCTAATTGAAAGCCCATCTTCCCGTCAGTCATGGTGCTTGCTCATCAATCATTCTGGCACCAACAGGACTTGACATCAGTGGGGAATTAAATAAACTCCTCTCTCTTTAGGGACCTGCTGATGGAAACCCGTAGGGGGGAAGTGAGCAGAGAAGAGCCGGAAGCGTGTGCGTGGGGGAGAAACAGTCTCAGCGGTCCCCTGGGATGGTGCAAGTCCGTGTCCTTCCTCTTTCTCACACCAGCATGGACAGCTGAAGGGATTTTTCAGTGAGTTCCCAAAAAGGTGAGTTTAAAGCTGGTAACAGACCAAGCTCACCTCAGTTTAAATAAACAGAGTGCAATAGCAGTATCCTGCGGTGAGTACCCGGAAAGCCCAGTGATGCTCTGTGCAGCTGAGAAGGAGTTTTCACCCTCAAGTGAAACGAGTGCTATTGGACTGCAGTAACTGAGGAGAATCTGGACCAAAGTGTCAGAGCAGAACACTGGGAAGGGAAGTGGACAAGAGCAGAGTTAGCAACTGTACCCCTGTTTTCTCTCCTGCTGGGAAACCGTGTCTGCAGTGAATTAGGATGTGGTGTGGGCTAGGATACTGCAGATTGGAGCTGCCTGAAATCAGGGTTTCAGTGCAGATAAAGGGCTGTCCCCAGTGCCTGGTGGAGTGAGTGAGTGTGTGTGTGTGTGCTCGTGAGGAGGGCCCAGCAGCTGGAAACCATTCGGTCACTGACAAGTCCCCTGATGGACCTCTACTGACATGGAGCAGCTTTGGTTTCAGGAAAGCCAAAGGGAACCTGTCACTAATTAGACACACAGCTAATTAACGAGAAGCAAACAAAGAGCAGCAGCTTGTGTTTTGGGAAAGCTGGGCTTTAGTAGGCAAGGACGTCTGCTCCTCCCTTTCAAACCATTTCAAAAACAAACAAAGCGGGGAGACTTGCATTTCAAAGCAGTGCAAACACTGCCAGCCTCAGAAAGCCTTCCAGAAGGGATGTCCAGGAGTGGGATTTAACAGTGAAAGGAAAAAGGGCTCCCCAGGTGTAATGAGACCTTCCCTGTCCCTAGATCAGGGCCCTCTGAATCCCCAGAGTGCATCTCTTATCTGTTAGCTTTTAATTTTTCTTTCTCCAAATAAACACTTCTGTTAAAATTTCGGGTGAGTGGATGAGGAAGAAAGGCAGGTGTGGAAACATGAGCTTCCATTTTGTGCTTTGCTGCTTTCCAGATCTTGCAGAAGTGTGTGGTATCTCAATTTAAAAACCTTTTCTGATGCATTGTTTTTATCGATGCTGTATATATTTATTACTGCAGGGCTGGCTAGAAAGGTAGGTCAGTAACAAAATAATCAAAAATTACCTGGACTGTGTAAACAGATGCTCAAGAGTGGATGAGGCTCTGTTTGAGTGCTAATATCTTTAGTAAGAGAAGTGTGTCTTTGGAACAGGAGGAATCCAAAACTGTAATCCCAGTTATGAGTCCTCCAATGACCCTGAGAAACCTTGCTTAGGGCCTGATCCTCCAAGGAGCCTTGCCAGGGTCCCAAGTCCTGCTTAGAGCAATCATTTTTCACTAACTCCAAATACAGCAGTGCTAGCAGGATTCATTAACTGAATTTTACAAAGTGCTTTGAACATGAAACACGGAAATAATGCCAAGTTATGTGATATTTGGTGTATTTCCTAGAGCCATGCATGTAATTAAGGGAGAATCTCAGCTTTCAAAAACCAAGGCAGTTTCTAACCCTCCTTGTCATAGGAAAAAAATAATAGCCTGAAAACAAGACTGAAGGTTAACAAATTAGGAAGCAAATTCAAAGGAAAAAACAACTCACCAAGTTGTGCTATCTTAATGTCCTGGTTTTGGGAACAAAATCATAAAATTGAGCAGTTGAGTATGACTGTGTGACTATGCTTTAAATATTTATTAAAAGAAAATACATTATTAATCTTTTTTGTGCATTCAGTATAGAAATTATTAAGCCCTTATCATCACAGTGTAATGTGGATGTTGAGCACAGCACTTGTCCTCAGAGCAGCCTGTCAATGTAACTGTGCCTGTTTTCTCCTTGGCCGTGGAGGAAGGTCTGTGTTCCTGGCTAGGACCGAGGCTGCTGGCTGCAGGCTCAGTCCCAGTGCTGCCAGTGGCTCCCTGGATGAGCATCCTGTGGTCCTGCTGGGATCAGTCCCCAGCCCCACAGGGGTGGCTGCAGACACTGGCTCTGCTGGGGTGCAGATGGACACCTCCCTGTTTCTGTGGGATGCTGCAGTGTTCAGCTCAGGAGTGTTTTTAAAGCACTGCAGCCTCCTTGAGCAGAAGGAGTTACCGGAGCCCCTGGGGTTACCCTGCACTAGTACATCACCATGTGCACTTACATTAGGAATTTTTTTTCAGCACTCATCTGGTTTTGCTGCTTTATGGCCTGATTTGAAATTGCCTTATACTATGCTGTCAGCACGGGTGTTTACTGCTGTCAAAGGACCTGTTCAAAGAATCAGCAAAGCCACCACAGGATTCCTTCTTATATCATTTTGGCTCAGGTCTCAAATATGTACCAGCAATTAAAAAAAAATAGAGAAAAAAAAAGGCAATGGCTTCAGGTTACAACAAGTAAGGAGCATATCAGCTTTTCCAGACACAGATTGATTTCGCTGTGCCTCTCCCTTGAATATCCTTAACTTCAATGAAAAAGCAACTGGAGGCAAATACATGAAGCACTTCATAAAGAAAACGTGGTGTGGCACTTCATTTTCTCTTTCAGGGATGTTACTTTACTATTTTATTGTTGAGACTGCAAAACCCCAGCAAGGTACGAAGCAGGATAAGAAGATAATGAGAATTTTCTCTCCAGCCAGCACACACTGGCTGAGGGCTGTTTCAGATGGCATCAGGTTTCTTTAGCCTACTCAGAGCTTGAAAATGTGCCCTTGATTTCAGCCCACAGGAACGTGGGCTTGTGCTGCTTTATTGTCTAATGGATCTTTCCCTTGATCTCCTCATACAAACACGTTGAACATGTGGTTGGGTCACTTAGAGAAAACTGAACCCCACTCATGCTCTTAGTGTAATCCCTTCATATTGATTGCTGTGCTGCACAGGGGCAGCAGGTAACCAAATCCATGTGGCTTCAGGCTGGCAGCTGATCGTCCCACACACACAGTTCAGCTGGTGAGCTCCTCTCAGCACCAGCACTGCTCTGCCCCGTCGCTTCCCACCGAGTGTGAAACACAGAAATATCTTGGAGCACGAGGACGGGGTTGCAGCAGTTGTTCATGGGAAGGGAACAGATGCAGTGGAGGATTTTACTGGGGAGTGTGTTCCTCTCTGGATTTATCTTGTGGGTATCTCATGTTTATCTTTTGCCAGCTTGTGTTAGATCAGAGTAGGGTAACCTTGAAGCCAGTGTGTGTACCAAAAGTATTTTGTGAAATAAAGGCAAGCAATTATAAAATATATAGGGGGCAAACTAAGTATTTGTAGAAGCAGCTTTCCAGTGACCAGAACAACTCTTGATTGGATTTTATGTGTTATTAGGGTCATGTCTTCCATTTCCTGACATTTGTGGGGGTTTGGGCTCAATGGAAGCCTCATTCTTCTCTATGGCTTTTGGGGACTATACAATGCTAGTTTGCAATCAGAGTGATTTGTGGGGGACACATTATAAACTTGGGTCTGAAGGGAGCGAGGAATCCCAGGAACTGTTGTAGCCTGAGGCCGATTTCTAAATATAAAGTATCCTGAGATGATCTGTCATGTTTGACTGTCTCCTTGGTTCAGTTTAATGGGAACTCAAATGCTGGTGATGTGAAACAGAGGAAAATGGGCTAATGGGAACCCTCACAAACACTTGAGTCAAGATGAGTGACTGGTTAAAGGTTTGGTCTAGTGCTTGGTGACTGTGGGCTATAACGGGGCATCCAGTGGGGGAAGGAGGGAGATGCCAACTGGCTTTCCACTCTGCTTCCAAATATAGCAAGTGCAGATTTTGCCCCCAGACGGGTAGAACTGCACATACAATGCTGCTGGTGCAATAACCATGCCCTGGAGTGGGGAGGTGCAATCAGGATACTTACGGAAATGTGTCCCTTAAGAACATTGTATCACGTTACTCCTAACAGCACAGAAATGGAGATAAGCTTCAGGTTCTTCTTACATGAAACGTGTGCCAGTTCTCTACTGTTTGGTAATTCAGTGTGTTGCTGTGAACACACCCACCCCTTAAATAAGCCTGCATTTTTAAAATCTGTGTTCCCAGCAAAACAACAGAAATGATTTTGGCACCGTCATTTCCCAACTAGACACCCTGAGACTGGATTTTTTCCCACCATTTTAATTTGGAGTTGTTTTGGCATGAATTTCAAACCTGAATGCATCAGTATCCCCAGGCTATCTTGAGGATCTGATCTAAGAGGCATCTTCACACTTACCCTAAAAGGTTGGAGACAGTATGTGCTCTTAGCTCATTTAAGACCTACAGGTTTGTAACAGACTTGCACTTATAGGTCACTGAGGATCCCTTACTAGCTAGTGAAAGAGTGACCTTGGCTGTAATGTCAAATGCTGCAGAGAATCAGAGTAGCCATGGGGATAGTCAGGGCTTGCACTTTAAAACTGTGGTTTCCTTTGGGACAGGATAGTTTCAGGGGCAACAGTGTTTGTGCATGACTGAGTGAAGAAACCAAAATCTAACCCCCTGAAGGGGTTTGTATGTGCAGGATTTTAGACTGGTGTTGGTAGCAGGTGATGGGTCGTTGCTTAGGGTATACGACAGACTTGTTACTAGTGATTACTTCATTATTAGCTTTATCTAGTTTTTCACTGTGTTTTATTACACTCAATAAGTAATACCTGGACCTCCATCCAGACTTAAACTGCCCCCCTCTTCTCACTCCCCTCCAGTTCGGAGAGATTATTGAGACAAGGTTTGTTAATTTAGTATCATAGAGTCATAGGATGGTTTGGGTTGGAAGGGACTGTAAAAACCATCCCTTTTCCAACCCCCTACCATGGGCAGGGACACCTTCCACTAGCCCAGGTTGCTCCAAGCCCCGTCCAACGTGGCCTGGGACACTCTCAGGGATGGGGCAGCCACAGCTTCTCTGGGCAACCTGTGCCAGGGCCTCCCCTCCTCACAGGGAAGAATTGCTTCCTATTATCTAATCTAAACCTGCCCTCTCTCACTTTAAAGCCATTCCCAGTTGTCCTGTCTCTCCATGCCCTTGTAAAAGGCCCCTCTCCAGAGGGACTAGAACTGTTTCAAAACCCCCTTGTCAGGATGCTTAAGGAGGGGAGAGGTGAGTTACCAGGCCCTCTTAGCTGCACCAACAGAAACAAAGGCACCAGATTTCATCAAATTAGTCTTAAATCAGTCCCTCATCTTTTAGTCAACCAACTGCTATTAGAAAGCAGCATTTACAGAGCAGGGAATCCTCTCTTTTCTTGGGACAAAAGCCTTGATAGTCTGTATTAAGAAAGAGAAATTGTGCCACTTTTTTACCATGTCCTGAGCAGAGCAGACACAGGAGATTATTTCATTGGACTTTCTCCTGCTTGAGACATGTTCAAGATAAATGTACTCTGGCAGTGTTGCAAATGGAGGCTTTTCATAGCTCTACATGTCCCCCTTCTCCCTACCTCTTTCCAGCTCCAACAGATGTGATCAGAGCAGGAGATTTGGTGGCTAAGTGACCTGGTTTACACAAGAGCAGCCCAATCTCTGGACATTTGCAGACTCTCATTTCTGAAGCTGCAGTGATATTCAGAGACTGCACTTTCAGAGTTTGGCTCTCCCATTCCCAAATATTGTTTTTCATACTGTATGCTAAATAGCCATAGCTGGGGCCACAGATTACAGGAATTTAAGCTGCCACCTTATAAAATGCTAGAAGAATCCAGTGGGACATTTAGAACACGAGTGAATTGGAGCCAGCTGGAAACAGAATACAGGAGGCGGATTTTCTCCTGGAGGGGTGCTAATAATTCCTGGTAAAGATCAAAATGAAGGACAGTTGGATTGGTTTTGAATATCCCATGGCTTTGCATGAAGAGAATCTCACTTCAGTCACAGCTTATTATCAGGAGGGTTTTTGCTTTCAGGTGGAGATCTACTTTCCTGTTCTGTTTGCCCCCTGAAGGAGTGTATTTGCAGCTGTGTGCTCTCCCTAGGGCATGCCACCCTGAGAATTGCATGGCATGCCCAGAAACATCAGTTCCTTAGTCCCACGGGGCAAGCAGAGCTCTGGAGGGATCCCAGCAGTGGTTAGCAGCACAGCACAGTGGTGCTTTTCTGTGCTGGGGTAACCAGTCCCTGCCCACAGGGGTTCAACACTGCCTCTGAATTGCTCTCCACTGCACCTTTGGGCCATCTCAGCTTGTCTACATGGCAGCAGGACAGCCTGGATGTGGGGCATAGAAGAACCCTGGACTGGTTTTCTCCTGCTCCTCTCCCGTTTTCCTCCTGAGCCCAGGGATCACAGCCCTGCTCCCAGGTGAGCAGGCCACCAGCACTTTCTTTCCTCACTCTCAGAATCACAGAACCAGAGAATTGATCAGGTTGGAAGAGACCACAGTGTGTCATCTGGTCCAATGTCTGGACACTTAGGAGCCTTAAAACATTTCCTGTCTTCTGTGTGGTAGATTCTGCTCTAAAGAGGTACCCAGAAGAAGTAAGCTTCTTTTCTTATAATTCAGCCAGTTTCCTTCAAAGAATTTAAATGTGCAACCAGACATGGTGCAAAGCAGCTCCTCGTTTGATCAGCTGCCTGAGTTCTGTGTACATTCAGGTATATTTACATGACAACCATTAGGTTGTTAATGTAAAGGCAAATGCCAAACACTTGGGTGTTCATTGTGATGTCCTGGTTATTTCTAAACCCTCAAAATATTTAATGATCCTTTGGGTTGTATTAGTACCTAAGAGCCCCAGAATTTCGTTGTCCTGCAGCTAAACAAATGTATCACAACCTGCCTATCGAGTCCAGCACATTCTTCATCAGTGTACAGTGTCTCAGTATTTACAGAAATCGTCTGTTTTCTCATTATGCCGAGAAGTTTTGCTTGACGTTATCCCTTTCTGAAGTCACAGTGGTCACTTGTCTGGATTGTTTTAAACGTGTAAGTTTTTCTAAGTTACTAATATCTGTATGAACTTTTTGGGCTGTGATTTTGCAACAAGGAGTATTTCCATTTTTCTTGCAGAAGGCTTTTTGCCAATTTTTTAAACCCTTAAGAGAAAATTTTTTGCAGGGGCTTGGTGAGAAAATGTTTTTTATTGTTTCAACATGTCTTGGGACAAATAGAAACTGGTCCTGAGGCAAGACAGTATTCAGAATTAAAATAATTCTCTTAAATATGTTATGCCAAGATACTGTTGATATTGATGTGCTTCCCAAAGTGTGCAAGGTACTGTTGGCTGTGTCCCCATTCCTTGCAATGATATTGCCTTATTCAATTGATTGGAAATGAGAGCAGAAGAATTTTACCTTAATTTTACTCCCTACAGACAGTAACCTGGAGCTGGTATATCCTCTATACTTGGTACTTACTCTGCTGACTTTATTTTGCAATCCTGGGTTCCCCCTGGCCCATACACCAATATACTCTTATTTATGGAGTGAAGTGCATTAATGCAAAGTGACACAGCATGATGGGTGCTTGGTTTTAGCAGCACGTGGGAAGAGACAGATCTTACTCTTTAGACACTGGAGATGGACATCTTTGAAAGACTTTTGTTGCTGTCTCCTTCTGCTCCCCCCGTGGTGTCACAACACTGCCTGGTTTTCCTCGCTGAAGGTGGAATCACCACATCCAGGTTCACAAAGACTGGGACTTGGCCATAATGTCAAAGGAAATCTGAAAAGCAGAGCTGTTGCTTGGAGCTTGTGCCTGGGTGCTGCTGTTTCAGACAGTCTGTAGCTGAGGTGCAGGGCAGGACCCTGAGAGATGAGGGACTGGCCAAAAGCCACGAGGTCAGGCAGGCAGTGATTACAGGGCTCCCCAGGCGGGTCAGGCTGCCCTGCTCTCCGTGCTGTGCATCCTCCTGGGAAGCAGCTCTTGTGGTCCAAAAAGGCACCTGGGCTTGGCCCCACATGCAGGTTTATGTGCCCTGTGTGTGTGCAGCCAGCATTCCTCAAAAGCACAAAGCACTGCAGAACCCAGGGCTCCGCCAGAGTATGGGAGAGAAACCCACAGATCCCTGGGAAGGGAGAAGAGGTGTCTGTCTGGAGAGCAGAGAGGCTGGGAGGTTTCCAGGAGGCAGCTCCAGGCTTGCTGACATGTATTCTCCAGGGTGCCAAATAGCTGTGCAGGAGTCTGGGGCTGCAGTGAGGGCTGCTAACAGATGTGGCTCGTGGCTCTGTTCACCTGCGACACAACTGTGCTACCAGGAAGTGCTTGTAAGTTGGATTACAGGGCTGGGAGGATTTTTTTGTGTATTGCCAAGTCCTGGCTGTCCCCTCTCATCACCTACAGCAGGGAAACTGCTCCGTGGGGACACTGCAAGTCAACTACAAGGGTCCCCACCACCATGAAGTGCCAAATCCTGACCCAGCAGCAGGTGACAGTGTGGCAGCATGGAGTGCTGGGGAGGAGATGGTGAGCTGCATGGGTTTGGTGGCCCGTGCAGAGGGACACAGCTCTCTGGATGGCCTTTCACAGGTTCGGGGAGGTAGATAAGCATCGGTGAAGATGAGTAACGATGCCACACAAGGTGAAGGAAAACTGCTTCCAGGAATATGAGGTGTAAGAAGAACACTTAAAACAATGTCAGAAATAGTGTCTCTTCCAGCCCTGTAGGTATCTGGCAATAAACATGTATTGATTAGCTGACATTCTTGCTAACAGATGCTAACAAAGAGAGCCTGTACGAGGCTGATTTTTATACTGAATCATGGCTTGTGCATTGGAAGCTACTGGAAAGAAATTCCAAAAGTCTTATACTCATGTGGGCCCTGCTCCCATTTCTGCAGATGATCTTCCCAGTAGAAACAGGGGGGATACTTCCCTCTTCTGCCACTCAGAAATACCAGTCTACTTTCTTCTTGGCAGATCTCTGGCTCTGCTCTTCAGATTCTTGCTCATCTATCTTTTGTGGACTGTGTGGGTTATACGGGCCTTGGCTCCTAAAGCCTGTGTGTTAAAGGAGTGCCTTTTCCTGGGACTGTTTGACCTCTTAAAGCTCACTTGCTCTCAGGGATCATCCAGCAGAGTGACCTAACACGTGGTCCCACCATGCAGCAGTGGAGAGCAGAGAGCTCAGGCAGTGAGGGCTGGAGTGAGCACATCAGTGCCAGGGCTGGGGGGGCACCCTGAGATCTGTGCCATCACAGTGGTGAGATGTGTGCCCTGTGTGCCCGAGGGCTGCACTTCCTTCTTATCTGTACCCATAGCTTAAGGAGGAGTGACCCTCTGGATCCTGGCTATTTATCAGTGTGTGTACCTGAGCCCAGAGAGGAGCACAGCAGTGGCTGTGTGTGCCTCAGCCCCGAGAGGAGCACAGCAGTGGCAGCTGGCTGCCAGCCTGGCAGAGCCCCTGTGCCCGTTTGGCTGGAGCTCTGCAGACAAGGAACCTTCGCTGTCGTTACTGAGTGCTTCACTGTCTCCTTGTATTGGGAGAAGCAGGCCTGCTTCCAGAGTGCAGCTGGGCTTCTAGGGAGAGAGCAGAGCAGAAAAGAGAAGATGAGGAGTGCAGGTTCCCTCCTGCCCCATGGCTCACTGCAGCACATTAGCTCTCTGTCATGCAGAAGTGACCATGCAGCTCCTTCTATTCGGATTAGGCTGTATTCATTTGTGGGTGAGTACAAAGACCTCCAATACAGATATTCTGGGACTTCTTTCATAGAAAAGGAGGAGCTTGCTATTGAAGCACAGTCCCCTGTCCAAGTTCTGAATTTTGCAACCAAATTCTGCAGTGTTTTTTCAAATTAAATCCCCACTGAAGTAAATTTTTATTCAGTCAGGGGGTGAAGAAATAGTTCACTCTGTTTCATAGCAGCTGAAGTCCTTAATCCTGGCTTCTCAGCTGATATTAATGCCAGTCTTTCAGTTGCATTCACTACCTCTTTGACTTTAATTCCTCTGAGGAATCTGTCTCTTAGATGCCTGAAGTAAAAGCCCAATCCCTATGTCAGGTGGGCTTCTGCTGTTTTGTAAGTTTGATGAGAAAAGCGGTTCTTTATAGGGAGACAAATCAAAGCTGCCTTCTTCCAGGTGTAGATGAATAGGATGGGTAGAGAAAAGTGGCTTTTTAATGCAGAGGTGTGTGTTAGCTTAAACAAACAAACAAGAAAAAGAACAACTAAATCTGGGCATGAATTATAGCCTGCTTCAGATTTCAGTGTGTCACGTTTTGAATTGAGCTGAAGTACCTATGGCTTTTTTTAAATTGCATTTGAACAAAAGTAAATACAAAGAGAAAGAAACCAGGACAGCAAAAGCCTGCAGGAAATTCCTCTACTGTAAACAAAGTCACCTTATGATTGATGTGAATGTACAGCCCCTTGTAAACATGTCTGTTTACTTGCAGGAAACCAGAAAGAACCCACATTGGGCGCTGCTGATTTTATCTAGCTTTGCCTAAATGCTTTTGGCTTCCAGTAGTCACTCTAGAGGGAGCACAGGAGTGATGGCTGCTCCCTGGAAAACTCGAGTCTACTGTACTTTTAAAATCTGTGCCACATGCTGCAGATGGGCAGAGCTTCGCAGGGAAGATTGGTAACAGCTTTTGGTGGCTGTCCTGACCCTCAGCAGTGAAAGCTGATTAATAGTGGATGTAAGCATTATTCCTTTGCAAAGGAGCTCTCGTTTTCAGTGCACCTAATGAGGGAATTTTATACCTCTAAAAACATAGTAGTAACCCTGATCCTACACCCTTAGGTTGCTGTAGGCTCCCACTGAAAGGTCCTTGTTCTAACAAAGATTGTGTGCTGCTGAGGCTGATGAGTTTTGTGGTGATGGAAAATGCTGTAATTGTTTGTGGGATGTGTTGTTTCAGTTTAAGGTTTGGTCCTTTCTGAGAGTGAAATCCTGGCTGTGCCGACGTCTGTGGGAAGCTGGTCATAACCTTCAGGGGCTGCAAGTCATGGAAAGCAAATCTGGATTTTTCTAATGGATATAGCAGAGGAGTGATGGGGGTTATCCATGTCTCCTGCTGAAGGTGTGACCTGTGGCTACCATAGAGCAGCCTTGCATTACAGACAAAGCTAAGTGGTCAAGGCCTGTGTCCATGCATAAGGAAGTTTTCTATTCTGTTCTCTGTTCATTTCCTAGCAATTTCTAACATCAGAATGGCTTTTTTGACCAAGTACAAGTACTGAGTTGATGTCTTCAGTGTTCTATCCCTGGGACTTCTAAATTGCCTTTTGCCAGTGGTAACATCTGACCCAGACATGTCAAGGGGTTTGTAGAGTTTGGGTTTCTCCACATGTGCATTACTTTCTAGTTATTGAAATGTAATTCAGTCTGACATTTCCATACCATGACAGCCAGTTAGTTGAGATCTTGCTATACCTCATCACCCTCAGCTTCAGATTTGACAACTTTGAATGATTTGGGAATCGATTGCAAATGTCATTTTCCTAATCACCCCTTTCCCACGTTGTTATGGATGAGTTGCACAGGATGGATGCCAGGACAGGTCTTTGGAACAGCATCTTAGCAGCCCTGTCCTGCTGTAAAAAATTACTTTCTTTTCTTTAACCAGTTACTAATCTGCAAGAGGTTGTTCCTTCTCACACCATGACATCATTATGAATCTTTGGTAAGGGAACTTCTTAAGAGTTTTTCTTTAAAAAAACCCATATTTAAACACTATCAGCTAGATCATTCTTCCCCATTCTTAGCCATACACACAGTGAATCTCTCAGAGAGCTTGAAGGGATCAGTGGTACCATTATCACATATTTACAATTAAGTCTGTTCCTCAGCATAGCTTCTGCTAATTTCTTCAGAACAAAAGCAAAGTGTACATACTCAGATTCCAGGATCACCCATAATTATATTTTAGTGAGCAGACATATATGATGCTCAAAAATTTAGTCCTACCTCTTGATTAAATATGACATTTATTCATTCTTTGTGAAGACAGGCAGTCTCCCCCTACGATTATATCTTCTGTTTTTGCACTTCTTGAGGGTCTCTGAGCAAGTTCTAGTCAGAGTTGCCATCCTGGTGGGACAGTTGAGAGAGCAGTCCTAATGGTTCCTATGTAGAAGTAGTAACGTTTATGGTCTGAGACTAGAGAAAAGCAATGTTGGCTTCAAAGTTACAACTTCATAAGGGAAGTCCAAAGCCTGAATATTGGCTCTGACACCTCTGCCAGGCACAGCACCCACAACAGCCACCTCTGGCTCCCTTCAGGATAATGCCAGGTGGGAAATCTTTGCACTGCTGGAGTCAGCGAGGCCAGTAAGAGTAATGAGCTGAAAGTAAAAGGGGAATTTGGGCTAAATACAGGGAAAATTATGCATGTCACAGTTAATATAGGCAGACAGACATAACAGCCGAATAAATACTTGTCTAGAGGCTGGTGGAGATTTCCCTGCCCAGGAGGGAACTGAAGTCAGGATGTGTAGGTGCAGGTGAGTGCAGTGTGTGCGAGGCAGAGCCAGCCCCTGGAGCAGCAGCAGTGTGGCAGTGCTGTTCCAGGGGCAGGATGCTCAGCTGGTTGGAATTGTGCCATTTTCTGACTGCAGGCACTGCTGATCAACCTTCACATCCTCAGTCGTGAGCTCTCTTGGCTTGGTAAGGCAGAGAGGACAGAACAGGAGGAGAATTTATGCCAGACCGAGAACAAACACTGCCTGATGTGGGTGGTTTTATACCTTGGAGACCAATCCCTCAACTTTCTGACTTGTTTGCCCCCTTCTTTGTTTCTGATGGGAAAACAACCCCGAAGGATGTAAATCACAATGCAAGTCTCTCCACCCCGTGTAAAAGTGAGAAACTGGAGCAGAAGGGGCTGGCCACATGCAAGCAAGGAGAGATGGCAGAATGAATTTCTTCCTAATAAATTTGACACAGAGGCTGGGAGCATGTTTATAAAACCCTAGCTGAGAGTAGAGCAGGGTTTGTATCTTTGTTTTTTTAAAGTGCAAAATCAGGGCTGGTTTATCGGGCCTGTGGGATTGGGCAGTGTGTAGAAGGCCACCCATCTGGAAACCAGCTGATTGCTGCTGAAACTTTCTTCCCAGGCTCCATCCCTCCTCTGACAGGGTGCTGGGGTTTCATGAGAGGCTGACAGCAAGCCTTTTACAGACCGTGACTCCTTGTCTCAACAAAAATTGCTACAAATTAGCTGGAGAAGGGACCTGAGGGGATTGTCCCAATCTGGCTCAGTGTCCCAAGTACAAAGTCAGCAATTTTAACAGAATAATCTGAGTTTTCAAATCAGTTGTGTCTGGAAATGACCTTTATGGGAAATGGGTGAGTGGAAGGTAGGAGACAGGGAGCAAGAGGAGGTTATTTCTAAATGGTCAAAGTGTAGGTCATGTAAGTCTGTTGTCCAAAGACTTTTCAGGTTTTATAAAGAAAATCAGCTAGTCTTTGGTTTCCCAGGACTTCTTATTTCCTTTGAGCTGAAGGCAGCTTCTGTATAGAACTGGGACTTGTGCTCCAAGCCTGGGTATCCAAAATTCAGAAAGCGAGCTTGCATTTGGCCCTCACTGGGGATCCCATTTTCACAATAGCCTAAAACTAGTGCATCCTGGAACACTCCATTCCCCTTTGAAAGACGTGACAAAAACCCCCTTTTTTATCCAAATAACCAATCTGATCCGAGGCTTGTATCCCAGAGTGGTTCCACAGTAAAAAGAGACGTATAGGGTGGAAAGAGATTATCTTGAATTATACACTGACCACAGCTGAGCATTGCATCCAGTCCTGTCAGCTCTGCATGGAGTGTGGGATCACTGGGGTGATGCTACACCAGAGAAAGAGACTGAGAAAGCTTTTCAAAATAAGGAAGTTAAATACAAGCTAAAACTTTAATAAGTACTAAAAAGCTTTGTTCAGGAAATTAAGTATTTTGGTACACCATAGACAAGTAGTTACCTTATTAAATCCCCAAGCAGTGTTTCCAGGTAAATAGACTGAATACTTTCTGATTACAGCTATTTATGCCTACATTTGTTTGGGAACTTTTGAAAATATCCATGAAATAGAAGGAAACAAGTGCCATTAAAAAGGATCAGAGAGCAGTTTGCTTGGGTTGACCATGACAATTGTCAGAGCAAACTTGCAGTACTTTCACTCTTTATGGTAAAAACCACTTGGCTGTTCTGTTGCACACAAGTCTCATGATGTTGATTTTTGCTTTCCAGAGTGACTGAGCCAAGCAGTTGTGGAAGAGGATGGAAACCCCTTGGACTTCCCATCTTGGAGAGGGGAGGACATCTCTGAGAAATCAGGGAGAACTGCAAGGGGCCCTTCTAAGCTGAAGGACGAGAGGAGAGGAGCACTGGACACGTTGCCTGGGTGTTCTCAGCAGTTGGGGCCATGTCCTGTTTAAAGGAGAGAGCTGGCCAGCGAAGGGCTGTGAGCAGCAGCACCCCTGGGGACCCCTCCTGGCCAGAAGACAGCACCAGGTAGGCTGGAGAGGGCTCTGGGTGGGTCCTGTGACCTGGGAGGTGCTCTGTGGGCTCTGGAGCTCTCTCAGCCCTTTGCCATTGTCCTGGTCTGACCTTCGTGTGCTTATGGGTTGGTGCATTACCACACCAGTGAGGGCCCTGCTGTTGTTGGTGTGGTTATGGGGTGCCAGGGCCCTGCTGTTGTTGGTGTGGTTATGGGGTGCCAGGGCCCTGCTCTCGTTGGTGTGGTTATGGGGTGCCAGGGCCCTGCTGTCGTTGGTGTGGTTATGGGGTGCCAGGGCCCTGCTGTTGTTGGTGTGGTTATGGGGTGCCAGGGCCCTGCTGTCGTTGGTGTGGTTATGGGGTGCCAGGGCCCTGTTCTCGTTGGTGTGGTTATGGGGTGCCAGGGCCTGGCTCTCGGGAGCTGTGGCCTTTGGCATTGGGCTGTGCCAGGCTGGGCTTTGGCATGGCATGGGGCAGTAGTGAGAGGGCGTACTGTGGTTTACAGATGCTGCTTTCCCTGGTCACAGTTGTATCTGTTGTGCCTTTAGCCAGAATGTGTTTCACTTGTGGATCCAAACGCTGCTTGAACTGCAATAATTAATGATCACAACACTTCAGATCAAGTCTGGCTTACACAGGGATGTTGACAGACCCATGCCCCAGGTAGAGCATCAAGCAGCAGGGCAATATCCAGCTGGTGCTGCCCTCGTGTGACCCTCGGGGCGGGAGTGGGGTGTGTGCCTTGTGTGTGAGTGCCCAGGGCTGTGGGACTCTGCATTCTCTGCCCCGAGGGACAGCTGGGAAAGGCACCCAGAGCAGCTCAGTGCAGAGGTTTGGATGTGCAGAAATTGAAGCAATTTGAATTTGGAATAAATTTCTGAAGCTATTTGCAGGAACACTTGGAGGCTCTCAGAAATCTAAGAGAAAATACACACTTGCAGTGTGTGAAATGTCTTGGCAGAAAGCTTAGCACAAAATAAACCAAAACTTTCACCAACTTCCACCAGCTGGAGCTGTTACTGTAGCTGCCAGCCTGTCTTGGTTCAAAATTGCCTACTGCTGGTTGATCTGTAGCACTGTTGGGGTTGAAAGACACAGTCAAAGGGAGTTCTTTAAGTTCTCAAAATGTATTATGTGTGAAAACATTCAAATATACACTTAATTTAAAACAAAACTGTCGAGAATCAGGTTTTTTTGCTGTTTGCAGACATGCCAAGAACTCTGCTCTCTCCTGCAACAGCTAATTCTATAACTTAGTCTGATGGGGGCTGTTCCAGCTCCTATTAAACACAGTGGAAACTGCTGGTGGAAGGTGGATTGGGCTCATCTGGTGCCCTGTTGAAATTCGTGGTGATACACCAAAACAGAGCACAGATAAGAGCCTCAGACTGCAGAGTGGTTGGGGCAGGGACTCTGTTTGTGTGCATTGTGTAGTGTTGAACACGTTTGTCGACACTTCAGCAATAATGAATAATGCCAGTGTGAGGAGGAAATCTCTCCACTCAACCCTAGGTGTTTCTGCTGCTAAGTGTTGAAAGAGAAACACAGAGCCCTGAACTTTGAAGACTTGGCAGGTGAGAAGAAGGAAAAATCTTTTCACTTTCCATTTAAATTTAGGCTTAATCTGCATTTGTTGGGTCTGGTAGAAATATTTGAGCTTTTAATTTAATGTTGTTGATTTTGGGAAAACTTCTTGGGACGCATGGCATGAAACACCTTGGATATGAGGCAAGGTTTTGATTTAATTTCTCCTTTCATCTGTTTTCCATTACAAACCAGACTAATTGCAGTAAGATTCTCTGTGGCAAAAAATACTAGGGGAAGTGTGAATTTGGAAGTTTTCTCACTTTACAGTAACTATAAAAACAGTCAGCAAACAGGTTTTAAAATGATTTAGTATGGGAGGGAGCAAAGTCTGGTTGTCTTCATAGCAGCAGGATTTCACTGGCACTATCACGTTTTCAAAGCTCTCAATTCAGCCTGTTCATATTTATAGCAAAGCTTCCTTACACACGAGTCATATTTATTCCTATTTTAGAGACTTGTAATACTGAAGCACAAGCTGCTGTGCCCCTGGTGTTGAGGTGCCCACGTGTTGCTGTTGTGGCTGATAGATGGGTGTGCTCGTGACAGAAAAGTGCTCCTTTCAAACCAAAGGAGGGGGCAGCTTTAAGCAGTGCTTGGGGAGCAGGACTGAAGGGACCCTTGGCGTGGTTGTTCCTCGTGTCCTATGGATCTGGTCATGGAATGATCCTAACTGTAAAACAGTGCCTCTAACAGTATTCTGGGAATGGGATGAAGCAGTGAAAGGCAAGGATATCTCCACTGCCAAAGACAGTGTGTCAGGAGTTTATTGCCTTGGTTACACTTTCCTTCGGGTACAGACTTGTCACAATTTTTATTTTATTTCAGACAGTGTCTTAGGGGGCAGTGCCAGGATTTTAAACTGCCACAATATGAACCTGGCATTAAATGTCTGCCCCACAATAAATAACATTGGGTTTATATTTGTGCTTTATTTTGTTTTTTGTTAGAGAAATATTTGAATTCACGTTTGCATTGAGAAAGATAAACTAAAAATCAAGAAACCTCTTAAGAACACCATATGTTGTTGTGATTTATCCTATGATGGGTTTGTAGGGAAAGTCTTGTAACACTGAGACAAGTTATCATTACACATTAATTGGATGGTGTATGAGCATAAGAAACTGGCTTGAAGTGTGTCACAGTGTGTGTGTGCATTTGGAGGGGTGAGCTGGGCTGTGCTCCTGCTCCTTCCTTCAGGCTTGCAGAAGGGAGAGGCCCTGGTGACTGTGACCTGGGAGACACAGCTGTGGGACAGCTCAGCTTTCTCTTCAGAAAGCTCAGGTCTGCCCAGCTTAGCTTTCTGTTTTGCGAGATCCATCGGCATCGTTTCTTAACAACACCCAGGACCTTCAATGCAAAAAGAACAGAGCAATAAATGTATTAAAAGCAATAAAAGAACCGAGCTCCCTTATCTCCATGAGAAATATGGATTCTTTGCATTTTTAATGCATACAAGTCTCTTTTTGGGAACTGCCCTGTGGACACTGTGCTTATCAGCTCGCGATACACTATTGTTCTGTACGTGTTGACATCACTTGTGTAGCTGTTGAGAGAAGCAGGAAGGAAGCTGAAATGCCAAGTGACTTTCCAAGTCCTTATCATCATGTGGAAGAGGGACAGTTGTCACATGAACAGTGACAGAATTGACAGGACGGGATCTGATGGTTTGGTACTTCTGAAGCGCCAAGTAAACAGCAAACAAGCAGTTAAACAGAGATGAGGAGAAAAGAGCTGTCACCTTTCCTGTGTTCAAGTTGACTTGGGAATCCAGGCTCCCAATGGATGCTGCTAATTCTTTTTAAAAAAATCCTTCTTGCATTGCATGTATGGAAACATGCTGCTCTTCTACAGTCTCTGTGTTTGTGTGGCTGGTTGGGCTTAATATTTACATGTTAAAAAACCCCCACTGATCCTTATGTAGTGCCACAAAAATCTCTCCAGGTGATGTATCAAGCTGTCATTAGGAGGAGATTCTGCACCCTTGGCCCTGCTTCTTGTATGGCTTGGATTTAAGCTGTGCCAGAAAAACAGTATTCTTTTTTGGTAGTATTTCCTATATCCTGCAGGCTGGAGCCTCTCCTTTTGCTGGATGTTACTCCCTTTCTTCCCCCAAAGAGCCACTCCTCATGCAGTAGAGGACAGTGCTGATCTGGCAGTGAGCTACCTCAGCTGGTGGAGTAGGTCCTCCCTGGAGTGGATCTGTGATGCTGCTGTACTGGAATGTGTGGAAGGAGCCAAGAAACAGTTATGGGAGAGTAGAATTGCAGTGTTTGTTCTGGAGACAGGCAGAAGGAAAAAATACATACAAAGAGATCTCTGTAGACGTGTATATGACGAAGCAGAATACTTTTCAGGCACATGACACATTTGATTACATTAAAAATCCCTTTGTTCTCTTTTCTTCCCTTGCTTTTTATGTTGGGTGGTGTTCCTGCTCTTGGGATGAAGGATGTGGATGTGATGTAGGATCTTCAAACCTTCCCCAGACCTGAGCAGGCTGATCAGCTGCTTCTTCATTTGCTTCTAGGACAGCAAAATTCGAAAAAAATTACTATTTTTTTTCTGTATGATTTATAGGGTTGTCTTTGAGACAGGAATCTGATATTGCCACCTTTGCTTTTTTTGCTCTCCAGGGTCCTCTTGCCTTGATTATAAGAGCTAGGTTGTGCATTTCATTGGCAGACCTTCATCCTCACCCCTTCAGTGCCCGTCCAGATCAGGGAAGTACCAGGTCCCATCCCAGTGCTCTTTGGGCCTCCCTGAGAGCTGGTGTTCCTGGTTTGGAGCTGCCCTGCTGATTGCAGGGCCGGCACAGAGGAGCTTTGTTCCCTGACGCTCTCCCCGCCCTGTGCCCTCCTCTGGGGCTCCACATGGCCCACAGAGGATGTGGCACATCTGCGTGTTCCCACCCTCCTGGGGAGCGCTGCTGGTGGTGAGGATCATTTGGCAGTGTGGTGTTTTGTGGTTACATTATTGCTTCCTCCTGGGATTTCCCCTGCTCTGGCACACAGGGTGTTTAGTGGCATCCTCAGTTACCTCCAGGGTGACTAATTTGCTGAGACTGCACAGGCTGTTGGTATCCTCTGGTGAGGATTGGTTACAGACCTTAGTGCAGGCTCCTGGCACACAGCCCTCCTTCCCCACAGAGCCAGTGTGTGGGGCCAGGCATCCCAGTGCCCTTCACAGACATCTCCAGAGCGGGCTGGAGCACAGGACTGCCCTGTGCGGGAGTGGCTGGGATTTCCCCTGGCAGTGCAGGGGCACAGCCTGGCTCCCTGCCCCAGGCTCTGCTCTTACAGCCCCTGGTGCCAACGGGCAAGGGCCGCTCTCGTCCGAGCAGCCGAGAGCACGTCCCCCCTCAGCAGCCCAGCCGGGCTCCTTCCTGTCCTGCTGGCAGATTGATAAGGAGGGACTTTCTTCCTCCTCACCAAGTGCTGCTCTGATTTACTGCAGCTCTTCCTTGAGCGCTTCCGGAGGTCAGAGGGCCGCAGACATTAGCCCGTGATGGCAGACCCGGGGTCATGGGTAACCAATACGAGTGCCCTGGGTGCCGTGCAGCGCGGCTGGGAGTAAATAAACCTGTCCCCTGGCTGCCTTTGTAACACCTCTCACTAATGTGACCCAGGGAGGTGGAGGGAAGAATAATGGATGCTTCTCATCAGAAGAAATACAGTGCCCAGTGGCTCGTGAGGCGAGCGTGTTTATCTGTTATTCTTGCGGCCGCTGCCCTGCGGGGCCCGCTGTGCTCCCTGAGCAGGCTCGGGGCCACGGGGCCTGAGGGCTGCATTGCTCAGCCCACCTTGCCCCAGCCTTGCTATTTACCTTTTGTAATGGAAAGTTAGAACATTTCTGATGAAATTATTACATTTTAGTTCAAAGAGCGCTATAAAAATCCTGTACTGTGGTAACACCAATCTGTATCCATAGACCCAGGGTCGTTCATAATCAGTACGAATTAATCCAAGCTGGGTTAACTGTGCTGAAATTGCTGATGGTCCTTGCTCCAGTAACACTTGAAAACTGCCCAGCTGCAATGGCTGCTGATAGAAGGAATTAAAATTGTGGGTGTCCTGCAGGCAGAAATCCTTTTGGAAGTAACTGAAGGACTGAGTGCCATATGCAGGGAAGGAGACCCAGACAGCATGTCCTACTGTATGTGTAAATGAAGGGGCTAATCCTAAAGGCAACAAAATTTTGTGCATTTCGGTGCAGTAAATCCCACTAAAAGCCATGTCAGGGCTCTCGGGGGCTGGCTCTGAGGCTTGGCAGCTGCACTCGAGTGACTGGGCTGCCACGGGACTGAGCTCTGAGCAGGAGGCCCCAGCACCAGCCCCTCCCGTGCTGCAGCCACGGGCAGAACAGCCACAGTGCCCGGGGCACAGGGAGAAGAGCCAAGTGGTGACGGAGGTGCCACTAAGGCGCTGGTTGGGGCTGCAGTGCTGGCAGCCTGTGCTTGCTTCTGCAGCTCTCTCTCAAACCACCAGTGCAGTGTCACCATGAAATGGGCAACTGTTATTCCTGGGGGTATCTGGGAAGCAGTTCCTAGCAGGACTAGGGAAGTGTCAATGCCATCTAGAAGGTGTGGGAAATCCCATCTTTAATAGCGTGGTCAGTATTGGTTGACCCACACCCAGAATAGGTATATTCCAACTGGAGAAGGTACAGAGAAGACCTTCTAAAATGATCAGGAAAATGTACTATTTGTGGATTTTATATACAAAATTTGGCTTATTTTGTGTAGCAGAATAAATAATGTGACTGTGCCCTGATGGTACGCTGGGAGTAAATTCAAGGGAAGCAGGTGATGTGTTCTCACTGAAAGATGATGCTTTGTGTTTTAGTGAAAGCCTTCTTAAGGACACATAAGCAAGTGGGAGAAAGACCTTTGGATGGGGTTTTTTTTCACCTTCCTGGGCACTTTGTAAAAATCTGGCACATCCACAGGTTCTCCCCAATTACACACACCCCCACACGTATTCTGTAGAAAATGTACAAAATTAAGTCAGGCAGGGTGCCTTCCCCTGGGTGTGGAGCCTGTGTTGTGTGTAATTGGGACAACAATCCTATGAAAATGTTTTGAGCTCAACTGTGCAGGATTTTTCCATCTGAAAATAGGAACTCAAAAGATGGGAAGCAGTCTTTTTGAAACTTCCTTGCAAACAGTGGCCGTGCTTAGCACCTCCATTCATGCAACAGGACCTGTCATCAAGAGGCACTCAGACCCGCTGAGTCTGCTCCAGCTTCATTACTGGATATTAGGTGTGTTTGTACTGCTCGGAGTGCCCCACGCAGTACCAGTCCCGAGGAGGAGGCAGACTCCCCTGCTGCCTGTTTGCCTGCTTGGGTCTCTCTCAGCAGAGGACACAGTCTCCGTGGGCAGTGGAGCAGGAGCCCCTCCCGTGCCCAGCCCCTGCAGTGGCTGCACCGCCAGCACCCTGCACCGCTCGCACCTGAGCCGCGCTGGCAGCACGGGGGCGATGACAATGGGCCTCCCAGGTAAACAGAACAACTGAACAAAAAGTGCTGAAAGCCAGCAGCAGGTGAACTGCTAAGAACAAACCCACATGCCCATCACCCCGCCTTCGAGGCAGGCTGGGCTGTGGCTGGGCACAGCTTATCACTTAGGCTAACACACAGTCCTTTTCCCCCTCATGCCCCAACGCCTCCCTTCCCAGCTTTCAACAGTTGTTTGATTACTTGTGTGATACAGCTACAGAAAAGAAATTATTAGCTGCCCCCCTTCCCCTTTCACAACCAAACAGAGAGGAAGCAGCTCCACTGCTTCGTACAGCAGGCAGGTGCTGTTGGGTGGCTGGTCTCTGCTCTCTTCAGGAAGGTAAATATTGGGCTAGAGATGATTCCAGGTGTGTTCAGAGGAGCCCCACATGGTGTGCAGCCTCCACGTGCTTCCAGGAACCCCGTGCTGCAGAATGCATTTGCATGTCTCCTGCTGAACCAGCTCCTATTGGTGTGTCTTTGGCAGTAATTGGCTTGAGCCTCAAGTAAACATTGGCTCTGTCAGTCATCAGTGCACATATGGAGGTGCTCTTTGCAGGGGTTGAAGTGGTGTTTACCTTTTGCTCCAGCCTGGTTAAAGACAGTTGTGCTAGGAAGCGAGCAGACAATCCAGCTGAGATGGCCTGTGCTCCAAAGACCACTGGTGTCACCAGGACTGTGTGCACTCCAGCAGCCTCTGGAGCGTATTCCTCTCCTGCCACATGCTGCCAATCGCTTGCTTTACTTCAGTTGTATTTTCAAGGAAGATTATTAGAATGATGGAAACTCTGGAAGTTTTCCCTGTGGCAATACCCTTCCTAAAGCACCTCTGATCCAGAAGGCCAAAGCAGCTGGCTGCAGAGGCACTGGGTTCCAAAGGCCTTCCCTGAGGTGGGAGCAGTGATCTCAGCCATGAGATGGCAGCGCCTGGCAGGGTCTGTGTGCCATGCATTCTGTGTTCATGGGTGGGGGCAGTGTCCCTACTTGCTCTGACCTGGTTTCACTGCTGTGGAAAGACAACCCTCTCCACGGGGAAGAGTTGTGCAGAGCTTTGCTAACAAGTGTTCCTCTTGTGGTGCCAGCCCCTGCCTGTGTGATGGGTGCGAGGCTGCAGCAGACAGAGCCAGCACCGAGGGCTGGCGGGGTACGAGGGAGGGCAGATAGAGTGGTGTGAAGGGAGCAGGGGCACGGGAGGGGCAGTGACAGGGTACAAGGGAGGCCAGAGGGAGTGGTGCAAAGGGAGCAGAGGCACAGGGAGGGGCAGTGACAGGGTCAAGGGCTCGCAGCAGGTCAGAGCTGGTCCCGCGGGCCCGGCCCATGCACTGCCCAGTGCACCGCCAGCCTCACACACTCCCTTCTGCAGCACATACAGGCACCCTCTGGGGAACGGGGCTGTTTGAACAGCTGCAAGCTTTGTGCAGGGTGGATTCAGGGTATGTGATGCTTTCTTACAGCTTCTTAGTAGGACAGTCAGTGCAGCACAGTGGAAACTCAGGGTCTTCTTGGAACAGCTTAGCATGGTTTTAATCAGCTTTCTACTTGAGCAGCACTGTTCGTGCAGTGCAGAGTTTCATGAAGAGGCAATAGCGGGGCCACTTCATTGCAGCTCTCGTAGCTGCAGGGAGAGAAGAGTAAGTCTGGGACACACAGATTTTTAGGGCTTCTCTCAATCCAAGTGGAGCTCAGGGCTGGCAGGCAGGGAAACCTTTTTATATTTTGTCCCTGCTGGATATCTGGGTGGTATTGCCCCATGAGGAAGGGAGTAGAAGGGGACCCATTTATCATGTCTTCTATTTTCTCTTTTTATTTATTTTCCTTTTAAAAACACATAAAAAAAATTAATTCAGTGCTGGGGAAAGGTGACAGATTAACAACCCCAGAGATTTCAGCCCTCTGTTTATCCTCTGAACAGAGAGCTGTAGGCATTCCCAGTGCTGCTCCAGCACTGTGCCCCAGCCCTGACCTTAGGGAGCAGCTTCTGAGAGAGCAGCTACCCCATTGCTCCAGCCCCTTGATCCGCTGGAGCAGCTCCTCGGATGGAGGGAGGGGTGCTGCTGGCACTGTGAGGCTGTGCCAGGGACTCCTGCAAGCAAGGAAGTGGATGGTGATCCACACCTAGACTGCTCAGCAACAAGCTGTGTTTGTGCAGGGAATATTGCTTGGAATATTGTTCCCAGTCCTCCAGGTGAGGCAACGCACTTTGAGACCTCAGGCCACTTCTTTTCCAGTCTTTAATCTTCTCCCTTTAAGGAGGGGAAGAAAGCTAATCATGTGAGAGCATAGTAAAAAAGGCCTTTGGGATGCCCAGGTATCTGTGGATGGTGCTTTTCACCTCACTGTGCAGAATGGATGATAGTTTCCTACCAGCATGTAGAGTAAGAAAATCATGTAGGAAAAGGGTCTGGGCATTTGCAGCTCCTGCCAGCTTCTGCAGAATTTTTAGATGTGCTATAATCATATGGTTTTATTTATGGAATAAACATGCTCCATGGATCCTAGTACAGGTTGCCAACTTTGAAAAGGTGAAATTCATCCCCCATCCCTCCAGCCTTTCACACTGTCATACTTGGTTAGATTTTGTTTGATAATTCTCATTACGGGTCATTTCAGTTTCCCACCATAAAGGCCGTGTGTAGTTACCTTTTCATCAGCCCTGGTGTTTGGAATAGCCCTTTGCAAACTAGGTATTTCCCTCTGCCATAAAGCTGGAGTGTTTGGGAGAAGGGAGGAGAGCATCCCTCAAACCAGTCCCCTTGGGTCAGGGTGGGGTGGCACTGTGGGGGGTAAGGCTGCCCAGTGCACACAGCAATACCTCCTTCAATTAGTAATGCTGCCACTGCCCCCTCCCCTCTCTCGAGAAGTGACATTCCGAGACATGCATTTGGTGTTTGAACTACCCTGTCTCCTGGACCCAAGGGACAGGGGCTGGGACAGCTCTGTGGGAGGCCCTGGTGTTGAATCCATTTGGCTGGTGTGCCCAAGGGGCCTTCCATCATCACCTGCCTCTGTTGGGGCAAAGGCATCCACTGCACAGGTGGTACTTAGGAATTGTATCCACTATGAGTTACTGTGGGAAGAAACCCCTCCTTTGCTTTTCTGCCTGTGGTATCAGACGATTGACCCCATTCCCGCTTTTTGCTGAAGGGGCAGAAATTTGATAATGGCCCTAATTATGTCTGAACATTAAACGAATGCTCTGGATCATCATTGCTGTATCCACTTGTCCATAATTACCAGCACTGGACATGGGGGCTTCAAAGGCCACCCAGTTATCATTTATGTTTACTATAAACACAGCAGCTGTTTTGGGTTACGAGGGTGGTCACTGCTGGAATTCGATGAGCCAGACCCTGAAATCCTCACCTGACAGCACTCTCTCCCTCCTTCAGGAAGCACATCCAGTAGAAGAGTGCTCTGTGCCACCTAGAGAGGGAGGATGGATGGGCTGTGCCTCGTGCACGTCTGGGTTTTGCAGTTTTCCCAAGCTCCCTCAGTGACCTGGTCTGTGTTTGTGGAGCTGTTCCATGTTTGCTAATTTGGCTAGTCACCAAATACTCAAAACAAAAGATTTGGGATTTGGTCAAACTTAACCAAAGTGTTAAAAACTAATGCTTTTTTGATTCACTTTGCAAAACGGGTGAAAATCCATCTTGCAGTCATGCAAACTGGAGTCTTATGATGAGTGAGCTCATAGACCTCATGCTGCTCTGTGCACAGGGGAGCTCTGCATTTCCAGAGTGTGCCTGGTGTTGCTTTGGGCTGTGCTTCCCTGTACCCCTAGGGATGAGACTGTCCTGTCTTAATGCACAGGGCATTCAAAACATGTTCTGTGCGTTGTTTGTGTGGTGTGAAGGAAAAGACAAATCCTGCTGCAAGGTGAGGAAGAGCAGAAATCTCAGACAAATACAAAGCTTTGGAGATTTTGAGACTTTGGAGATTTGTGAGCTTTGGTGATTTTCAGGCCAGGCTGATGTTGCCCATGGCTTTGGTGAAATCTCTACAGAATTACAAGTTGGTAACTCATGATGGCAGCGACAGAGTGGAATTTATGAACTGCCTCTCACCGCCTTTTGTGTTGCTCATAATTTGGCTAAAAGAGTTGGGACTTTCCAGGTTTTTCTCTTAGCTAAAAATCTTTCATCTGGTGCAGTTTAAGAAATGCCATCAGAGTGGGTTTTTAAACTAGTTTGTTGCTGGTGTGTAATCCTTTCTGATTTGTGTTCCTACTCATTTTTTACCAGAGGAAACTGAAGTTCAGTGATTTCAGCATGGACTGTAAACACTGATGGACTGAAAGGGAATGAAAGGATGGCAGCATATTTTGTAGCTGTGATAGCACCACTTTATGAGAACTGAATTATAACGTGGGGAAGTTTCACAGCACTGCTGGAGAATAAAGCTGTGCCCGTGCCTCAGCTTGGAGGCCAAACACAGACTCCTCCTTCGGGAGGAGAGGCACAGAAGAGCCACTGCTGTGCAAGGCTCCTGCTTCCCGTGAGTGCAAGTAGCATGTCCTGCCTCAGCCAGGGCCTTGTGTGAAGCCCCTGGGAGCAGTTCAGGGAAAGGGAAATGGCACAGCAGGGAAGGGGGATGGATGTGCAGCAGGTTGGCACCTGCAACCTGACTGCAGGTAATGTGGTCTGACTCAGTTATTCCCCACTGAAAAAAAGATGCTGCATCTTATCTCGAAAGGGAAGAGCAAATTGGCTGGGTTTGCAGCAGATAACACACATCAGGGTGATGTATTTATAAGGGGAGGAAAGAACAACACAATCAGTGCCTGTTTATTTATTGTTTCATGAATTACAGAGGCTAAATAGACTAAACACTCCTTCGGTCCAGAAAGAAAAGCAGTGCCAGCGCATGGAACTGAGAAATGAGCCCTTGGATGAGGTGCAGACTGTTACAATGTTCTCCTCCCAGTCAATAAATGAGGTACATCACAGCCTCAAACAATGTTCACGGGAAAGCCCTGGAGACAGAGCTACAAAGGCAGCCTTGGGATGGAAAGCCGTGCTCCAAGGCTTGCTAATAGCTACGTTAGCTGATGTTGTCATGCTGTGGCACGTGTATGTGTTCTGTAGTGTGTGGCATGTAGATTATCAGCAGTTTGTGGGTTGTCAATGTTTGCAAGAGAATGTTTCATGTCAATTGAGAACAGTGTGTTACACCTCCGGAACGCTGCCCCGGGTCTCTGCACCCTCCAAGGCTCTGTGCTCTGCCCTAGAGCCAGGGACAGGTAATGTTCTCAAGGGCAGGATTGCAGTGAAATCCCCAGAGGATTTCAGTGCTGTCCTGCACAGATACAAGTTCAGGGAGAAGGCAAAAGAAAAAAGCATCTAGCAATGCTAGACACAAATTGACTTCAAGTAAGAGGTAAACATAGAGGAGAATAGGTTGCATGGCACAACACATGAATACAGGGGGGCAACTCTCAAGGAGGAAATTTTAGCCTGTATAGCAGGGCACGTTCAGTAAAACAAGGTACCTGAGACTGGAAATGGGGAAAGCAAAAACTAGCTTAGTGATATGATACAAAATGTATCAGAGGCACACTCAGCCTTGGCAGCAGGAGAGAAGGGGTTATTTAGTGTCCAGCCTCTGTGACAGCACAGACTGGAGCAGCCCCAGGAAGGGCCCAGCTCCTCCCCAGCCCCGGCCCTGTCAGGCTGGGCAGGATCAGCTGGAGCAGGTGTCACAGGGATGGAGCAGCACAGCTCTGCTGGCTTTCTCAGAGCAAGTGGCAGGATCTCTTTTATCACGCTGAGCCTTCTCCTGTCAGCAGAGCAGACGGATGAAATTTCCTTCTCTGGAGACCCCCTCTCCGTTGCTGTGTAGCCAAAGGATTTTCTAGGCTCTTTTACTGTCTTAATTCTCATCAGATTTGCATCATTATTCAGGCCTAGAAAAAACTATAAAGCTGACTTTAAAATAAAAATCTCTCCACAAAGACCATACCAAGGACTTCTGACTTTGGTGTGTTTGGAAATATTTTGGGATGGTTTTCTTCTGAGCATTTGGAAAGTAGGGTTTTGAACTGTTTTGTACTAACTTTTACAAATGCTAAACATCTGGCTCTGCTGACATTACTTCAGGTATTCATTCTGAGTCATTTAATCTTGAGTGTGTTTGAACTCAGAGAGAGCAAAGGTGTTTTCTGTATTTCAGTAAATGTGCTTAAAATGTAGAATGGTGCCATGGGTCCAGATTTGGAATGCTCCAGGCAAAACCTGGAAATAGAATTTCATTTCAGCCCTCTATAAAAAGCAGTCTACTCGGCAGTCTTGAACAACTTTCAAATTTGATTTTTTTGAGTGCTTTAATTCTGGGGCATTTTAGTCTGGATTGTCTTCATTTCCTACCTTTTGAGAGTGGGTGAAAGATCACTCAAGTGTAAAAATGCATCGAACGTGAGACTGAAACACTCACCCATAACCTTTGTTCTTTCTCTCAGGTGGCTTGTAGTTTCAGAATTTACATGGCAACAGAAGTCCACATGGGGGAGGAATAGTGAATTCCAAACAAGATCTGGCACTTGGCTTTAGAGAAGGGATGAAGACACGGGAGGTGCAGGGGTGGCACTTCCCAGGTGCTGCTGTTTCCTCTGGGGGGTGTTCTGTGGTTCTTATCATCAGAAAGCAAAGGAAGTGGGTTTGGTTTATATTTCTGTACAGGCATAGTTAAACTCTGCCAATGGGCAGGGAAAAGCCCCCATAAATGAGAAGGCAGAGCACCTTGGTCCCTGTGCTGGCAGGCCCACACTGTGTCAGGGCTGGGAAGGTGATTCTGGGAGCAGGAGGACTGAGCTGGTCCCTGCCGTGCTGTGTTTGGGGTGCTGGTTTGCACAGAGGTGTTGCAGTCATTGCTACAACGTGCAGTAAAGCACATCAGCTACTTGGCAGGACATTAGGCCAGGATGAAGAGAATCTTGGAATGAGGAGCTGCCCTGGCAGACTGGCCAGGCCTGGCACCATGGAGGGCTGTGCACAGTGCCAGTCCAGCTGCATTCCTTGCTGCTGCCCACGGCTGTTGCTGCAGCACCACCAGCACAGAGCCAGGGGCAGGAACCCCTCAGCTATTGTGTTGTGTCTGTGAGGGATCTGGGTGCAGCCATTCCACAGCCTTTGGCTCCATGGATCCTGCAGGAAGAGGGAGAACAAGGAGCAAGGCTGCTAGCTCAAGTTGACAACTTCTACCAGGAGGCAGGAATTGGCTTTTATTTGTTTGATTTATTGTTTTCTCTTCCATAAATGTAAGTTAGGAAGTTCTTGCATTTATTTAAAACAAACTTTGCCTACTGAGTGGGAAATTCAGAATAGCTGAGTCTCTGTCCAGAGCTGTTATTCCAGGCCAAGGAATTGGTCTGTGATATACAGAGGTGTTTATTAAACACTTCTGATGTTTATCAGGAAATTATCGACAGTTTTTACCTGTAAAAAAAGAGATGTTGCACTATGGAGTTGTCAACCATCGCATAAAGGAACAGTCCCACAGCCCAGCTGCAAATACTTTTGCAACCAAATGCCAGTACAGTTCCTTGAAATGCCAGGGTTAATAATACATGGATTTCATTTAACTTTTTCCATTAGAACATTTAAAAAAACCCTCTTAGGTTACAGGGGAGACAATAAGGGTCAAGGAAAGAAAGCAGTTAAAAAGAATAAAAGAAAAGGTTTAACAGCAGCATAGGATTGAGGAACGTTTGTTGGGCTGTAGGAGACCTGTCCAGCTGGACTGAGCATCAGCAGTGCCAGTGCCGGGTGCTGCTGCAGTGATGTCTCTATTCACACAGGATTAGGCACTGTCTGGCTGCTGGCTGAAAAATCATTATTTTTAGTGCCGTGTCCTCTGGTCGGTTTTCATTCCCCTCCTGACAACGTGCAGTTGGGATACATTTTATCTTGCCCCTCCCCTTGTACCAGGTTTTGAACAAATAGAGTTCTCTCTTGTTGTTAAGCTGTTTTCCCTGGCCCTTTTTTCTCGTTTCCTACCAGAGGATGATGGATTTGGTCATTTCTAAGGACCTTCCCAGCTGTTTTGGACATGAAGATAAAAACAAGCTTGAAGAGATTCATTGATATTATGGGAGATTAGCCTGGGAGTTTAAAGATTTCTTTTAAAAAGAATTTTTTCCCCAGTTTGACTCTTTCCTGGTGTGCGTGACTAAAACACCTGTGATATGGGCTCAGTGCAGAGATGGAGGGATGTAACCCTCAGCTGCTGTCAGGGAAGTGCAGGACACCCACCCCTGTGTGCAGCTGCTGGCAAAGCCCCCACGGCACAGGCTGTGTGTGTGAGGGGAGGGCACACAACAACAGGGGCACAGGCTGTGTGTGTGTGAGGGGAGGGCACACAACAACAGGGGCACAGGCTGTGTGTGTGTGAGGGGAGGGCACACAACAACAGGGGCACAGGCTGTGTGTGCGTGAGGGGAGGGCACATGACAACGGGGGCCCTTCCCTCGCTGGTTTGTCACACAGAGCCAGCAATGAGGAAGGTGGCACTCCCTCCTCTTGAGCCAGGGGTCCAGGGGTGGCAGTAATTGGTGGCCTTTGTCTCTCCTGTCCCCCTGCCCAGCTGTCCCAGCAGCACTGCTCTGTGGGTGGAGGGCATAGCTGTCATTCCAGCAGGCTTGGCTGGGCCTGTGTGAAAGCGTGTCCTACAAATTGAGGGGATCCAGCATAGTGACAGACAGAGATTTAGCATGTAATTGCTCTGAAAGTGCAGCACAAAAGCTCTGGGAGGTAGGAGAGTGGAGGATTTGGATTGCATGAGATCTGCTTGGAGTGAGGGTTGGATTTTTTTTCCAGAGCGCATTTGAGCTCCGTAACAGGTGTGATGGTAAGGCACAAATACATCATCCCACAGCCACTGGGGCACTGTGTTAGTCCTCCTCCAGCCTGCTCTGTCCCCCTGATAAAGTCCTGTTTGAGGCAGTATCTGTTACAGACCAAGCAAAACCATCCCTTGGGCTGTTGCACAGCTCCCACACCCTCAGACTAAACCTGCTTCTCCAGGGAAGCTGAGCTACGTGTCTCTGGCCCTGTTGAATCCCAAATGCCTCACACACCACAGCTTTCATATCATAAAGGTAGAACCTAAATTTCACATGTATTTGGAAGTATAGAAATGGTTCATTTTATTTTCTGGGTTTTAACATTGGTCATTAAGGACCAATTCCATTTCTGCTGAAACTGCTGCTTCCAAATGCAATCAGGTTGTGGCTTCATGCTCCTGGGGCCAGTCTGCTCCTATCTGCCCTCCTAGAGCTTCTCGGAGCCACAGATTCCGGGAAAGTCGTGTCCTAGAGTCCAGAACTGATCAGTGACTTTTACAAAGAAAGCTCATGCTCCCAAGTCATGTTATTTTTAAAAACTCGGCACTGTGAGTGGCTGTCAGCCAGTGGTGTAGCTGGGACATGGGCCCCAGGTCTTCTCTCACCTGCCCCTGCCCTTCCCCTTCTGCAGGTGTTCCCAAGGATTGAGCATCAGTGTCTGCAGACACTGGGAATTGTCTCGGGCTATAGCAGAACTACTAAAGGAAAAGTCACAGACCGACTTTGGAAAAAGCATCTGAACTTGAACGTGCCCAAATAATCCCTGAAACACCCTGGTCTGAGAGGGGGGAAAGCTGTTATACAAATTTGGTGGGCATGGTCATATGATGTGACTGAAAAGAGAAGGAATCACTGGCTCTTAAGTCTGTGTGGTAGGACAGGTTGCACATTAAACTACTCATGTCAGCTGCTGGGGAAATAGCTGTAAATCAGTCACTGGTTCTGTGCTGGAGACAGGACAAGTGGTGGGAAAACTTAACAGTGCTTTTGGGCTGCTTCTTTGCACGACATCTCTGCTTCTATTCTTAGGTGAACTGTACCCAACCAGCCCTCAGCTGGAGTTTGTTAAAGGTAAACTTACAAGAGGAAGCTTTTAAAATAGGCTACTGAGATCTCAGTTTATTTTGAGCGTTACTGATGTTTAGAAGTTTAAAATCTGTGTTTTTGAACCTGGTCACAAAGCAGCAAGAGAGGGGTGCAAAAGGGTGGAAACACTTTATTTAACATTTACATTATTATTTAGTAAATCAACACTGTAAATGGGTATTTATCAGAGCCCTCAGCTGGTGCTCAGGAGATCCAGGTTCTGTGGTTTCAAAGGTCTGCTACAGACCTCGTGGGGTGTTTGGCCACTTTTCTTTCCTTGGTCTTCTGCTGAAGTGTCCCTGACTTCAGGGACATGGTACTCACTAAGGCTTTGGAGAATTCAAGGACAATGACCAGGCCATGGAAATCCTAATTGAATGTATTGATATGCATGAAGAGATTCCTTCCCTTAGCTCCCAGCAGCAGCTGAGCAAAGGCAGCACTCCCGAGTGGTCAGACCCCAGGAGTGGGTCTGGGGGGTGTGTGAGGTGTTGTACACACATGTAAGGGGGGAATGTTCCTGTCACTGTGCAGCCTGTGCAGATGATATAATATTGTAAGGAGCTGGCTGGAATGTCACAACAAGCAGTGTGATTGATCATTGATGATAAGCTCTTGTCATGTTCACTTGATTTAGATTGTTTTAAGTGTATCATTTACGGATGTACCACTTACTGTCTCTGTGAGAGAGAGGAGATTCCACAACCAAGGGGTTTTTGTAAAAAATGATGTTGTTCAGTATGTTCATTTTTCAATGCCCAAACTGAGAAAGTTTAAAGGGATCTAAATTCTATGTGTACTCTGTTGTCCAAAATAGGAAGACATGCTTGAGGGTCTGGGTCCACAGATCTCTTCCTTGTTAAAGCTTTTCTAAAAGTGGTGGAAGAACTGCAGGTGAAACGAGCAGGTAGCACATGTGCACATGGGCACATCCCAGGGAACAGGGATGGGGGAGGCAATGATGGGACACACCTCAGGCCCAGCTTGTGCCAGAGAAGTTTGCAGCAGCTCCGCTGACTGGGATGCCAGGGCTCAGTTTATTCCAGTTTAAATGAGGTCAGAGGGGCACTGGAGGATTCCTGTGGTCCTTTAAGATCATCCAAAGGCAAAAGTGCCAAGCAAGTGTAATGTGGACATTACTGACGAGGGGCTGTTGCTCTGCTGTTTGCAGCCACACCTTCTGAGTGTTTCCTCTTTGTACAGCCCAGGCCCAGGTTGCTGTCAGGGAACATGATAGAGGAATAAAGCTGCAAGTGGGATCACGTTTCCCTTCGCTCCTGGTGTGTGTGTGTGTCTTTGTTTTTTCTGTGCTGTAGCTCAGGGGGACTCGTAAATCTTGGAGACGACTGAGGGTTTTTTTCTCCCCGTGTGACTGATTGTGTGAATTTATGTGTGGTATTTCTCTCCCCAGCCTGGCTCTGTTAAACGAGACAGGAGGCCAGTGAGTTTGCAGTGGGAGCTGGGCAGGGTGGTGGGTCCCTGAGCCCCTCTCTTTGCAGCCCGAGGGCTGTTCCTCAGGTCATGGGTTGGGGGTTCTGCCAGGGGAGAGGGGGCTCTCTGCATCACTCTGCTCTGCTGGGTGAGCAGCCTTTGGCCTCTGCTCCAGCACCAGGGGGTGGAAGGCAAAGGTGCTTTCAGGAGAAAGTTACACTCTCCCAGGTTAGTGTTCAGTGTGGGCAAAGGGAAAACCTTGAGGTGTGAGTTAGAACGAGGTATCCCAAGGTACACCCCTCTCCTTCCCTGTGTCCAAGAACACAGCCCGTCACCTCTGGCCTCTTCTGACTGCAATCACTGAGCCAAGAAGAAGAGTTTCGGTGTTTCAGAAGTTGGTTGTGTTACAGGGAAGGAGCAGTAGGTTTAAAAACTCCTCTAAAATTATGTCATAAAACTACTTGTCTCTGCTTCTAATTCCTGAAATATTCCTGAAAGGGCCCCTGCCTGTGCCCCTTTTTCTGAGGTGGAGGGGTGCCCTGCATCCAGGCAGTGTTTCCTACCTTTCCTCCCAGCTCTGTTAATCCCATATAGCTTAAACTGTGATTGGGAAGTCCAGCCTCAAGTCTGAGTGCCACCTTGAATTTGAAATACTCCAGTAGGAGTATTTCTCTTGAAAAATACGGTGCTGCTTTCAAAGCATTTCCAGGTTTATTCCAGACTTATTCCAGTGATAATTGTTTTAGCAGCAGCAGCAACAAGTTCTGGAAGTTTTGGTTCCTGAATAGAGTTAAGAGGCAAAATAATAATTTAAGGTCTCATCTTCACCTGAAACCATAGACATGTCACATGGCCCAGTTTAATTAGTTTAAAATGTCTTAAAACCAATCTAGTTTTAGCTAAGCTTATTAAATGCACTCAATGAAGTCCATCTGCAGCCCAGCAGAGTTGGAGTGGACGTGCCCAGTGTTCCCCCGGGTGATAACACGGCTCATGCACACACACCTCAGGGCTGTTTCGATGCCCTGAGCCAGTTCCAGCCCGAGCTGGAGCACAGCCAGGCTCCTGTGCTGTGCCCAGAGCTCCAGGTGGGCTGTCAGGGCAGGGCTCAGCTGGGACAGAGCGGGGCTGTGGGACAGGGCAGTGTGGGAGTGCCTGTGGTGGCTGGGCTGGGGCACTGCTCCTGTCTGGATGTACAGGGTCACAGAGCACGGAGCTGCTTTGCTCAGTTCTGTCCTTCTGACTGGGAGATAACAGGGGCTCAGGGCCAAAATCTGCGACTGCTGTCCTGTGAGCTGTGCCTTGTCCCTTCCATTAGGACACAGCCAAAAGGGGTTAATCAGACATGTTTTATGCTAGACCCCACAGGAACCGAAGGGTGGGCAGTCGCCTCTTACAGCTGCGTCTCTGGGTGAGCCCTGTGTGTTGTGTCTGTGGAGTCCACGGGCCAGGTTCTTGGCTTGGCTCTGCCCTGGGTCTGTTATCAGTCTGTGGTCTGTCCCTTAACCCTCTGGATGACATTTTAAAAGGCACTTAATGGCCAATTGCAACTAAACATCCAGGGAGAAGTGACTCCCCAGGTACCTTGTTGCTCCAGGGCCTTGGCTGCAGCCTTGGAGGTGTGCAGATAACAGCACTCTCCAGCCAGGCCAGACTGAGGGAGCACATCTGAGCCCTGTTACCCCTCCAGAGCGGGAGGCTCACCTACCCTGAGCAGTATTTGGTTGCTGCAAGGACCTTGCAGTCGCTCATAAATCTCTGGCGTAACTCTGAGGCGGCTTTGCTGACAAATTGGCACCCACCTCTCCCCCCACCTGGCAGCGTGACTCTCGCATTCAGGGCTGCTCAGAGCTATTTCAGGCCCATAACAAATGGAATATTCGTCTCCCCTTTGCCCTGGCAGTTGCCTCCACACCAGTGTTTCCCTTTCCCACCGAGCCAAGGGAGGGAGCGGGCTGGAGCAGTGCTGCTCTCCAGCCCCTCAGCACTGGAGCCCTGGCCAGGCAGCCTTCTCTTCCTCTTCACCTCTCCTGCCCCTTCACAGCCCACCCACTGCTGCTTCAACCCCTGTGAGAACTTGGCCCCAGATTTCCTCTCTCCTTGCTGTCTCTCCCCATCAACAAACCATTCCTTTTGTATGGCACATGATCTGGAATGTCTCGATTGCTCTTTGTGTCTCTTCCCATCCGTGCTTACCAAGAGCTGGGGCACCCAGGGCCTGTCCTGTGACTAAGGCAAAGGGAACCTGAAGTGCTGCTGGGTGTGAAGTGTGTGTGTAACAAATGTACAGAGAAAGAAGAGTTTCCATGTGGTCACTGTGCTCCATATGCCATTGCAAAACACCAGTGCTGTACAGCATGCCCAATAAAGGCAGCAGAGACTGACTTGCTTTGAAGCCTTTGCTTTGACTGTATATTTTTTTCCCCCTACTGTGCCAAAATGCTCTTAGACACACATCTGCCTTAAAAACAACAATCTCCCCTTCCATTAGCTCAGTTAAAGCTTTTCTGTAAGCCTTTCATTTTGAAAAGACCAGGAAAACCAGAAAAAGAGAATGAGCCCAGGACAATCAGACATGTGGTTCTTGTGACAAAAAAAAAGTAAATTGAATTTTAGTCAAGAAATGTGAGAGATTTAGAACAATACAGTTAGTACTTAGGGGAATAGCTGCCTGACAAGCAGGTAAGACCAGGGTAATCCTCCATCAATATGTAAAGCAGACACAAAACAAGAGCAAAGAAAATAGAGAGCAGGCTCTTTGCTTGACAGTTTAAATCCTCGGGGTATAATAGCCATGTAGAGCAGCATCAGGCACACAGACTGAGTGTACAATAACTCCTGCTGTGGGACATGGTCACCATCAGTGCCACTGCAGCAGCCCTCAAACAGACTTCTCTCCCAGTGCAGCTCTGCGTGTCTTGGTACCGGGTGGCATCAGCCCAAGCTTTGGCAGACCTGGGGCAAAGGAAGCTTTGCAAAGAGGAGCAGAGGCAGGGAGCCTTGCAAGGAGCTAGGGGTGTTAGTTATGATATTCACCATTGCCTTTTTTTTATGGAAACAAGAGATGATTTGGAAAAACTGCAGCTCTCCATACTGCTCCATGTGCTGAAAATCTCTGGTGCAAAACTCCTCCAAATTTCCTTTTCAGAAGTCACCTGGGAAGAACATACTGTTCTCACAAGAGCTGTGTCAGGTGAGACAGCAGTATTACCACAGCCCTGTGCAACACTAGCTCCCATAAAGCCAAGGAGTACTAAAGGATTTCAAACTCAAAGAATTAATGATATGGCCAGCACAAATTTATTTAGCAAAATATGTTTGGTTTTGCAAAACAAATGCTTCATGCTTACAATGCTTCTGAAGGCTGGGTTCTCAGCAAAGGAACCCCAAGCTAGCTCACAGAATAGCACGTAATAGTCTCAGGTAGGACAATTTTCTGCACTTGCCAGTCATTTTAAGCCTCACATACGGGTGGCTGCCTTTGTCTTCCAAGTGCCTGCTTGTACAATGAGATTTACCTGTTGTGTTATGACAGACAAGTGATTAACATGAGAAAGACAAGTTGGATCTGGTGTTGAGCTTCCTGTATATCTCCCTTGCATGCCCTCCCAGACGTTTCCTCGGAAGCAAAAGGAACTGTTAGTGCTCCTGGTTGCCCAGAGAAAAACATTTGTGATGGGGTTTGACTCTTCCTGTGTTGCTACAACTCTCTTGCCAAAGGAGCCTTTGTCACACAGACGGTGACAGGGCATTGATGGGCTGCTGCCTCCACTCTGTGGCATGTTTGCAACTAGGAGAAAGAGCTTGGATTTGTGCCTGGTGCCAAGGGTGGGCTTTGGTACTGTACCTTCTGCCACAGAGTTCCCATTCCCGAGGGCCTTGCAGTCTCCCAGCTGGCAGGAGTTCTCAGTTCAGGCCCAAATGAAAACTCAAGGCAGTGACAATTCTATAAGCAAAGGTGCTCTGTCTCCAGCCCTGTGGTGAAATGGAACTGAAAATACTTTTTTCCTATGGATGGAGTATAGTTTGTAAGTCAGAAGATCGTTTAAATACATGTTTAGCATTTTTTATGGAAGTATTTAGACTTCTTTTTTGGGTAAGGATGCCTTCCTGAACATTGGATTGGGATTTAAATTGGGCTGGTTTTGCAGCCTTTTTGGTGATTTTCCATTCAGGTTATTTCTGCAAAGACATCTCTTTTGGTGAATCCTCCAGTTTTCAAATTCTTCACATGGATCCACTAATTCATTCTGTCTTTTATGACTTATTACTTTTTTTTTGTTTTTATAATGATGGTGCTTTACACCTCTTATCTAGGAATCTCCAGTAACTTTCTCTTAATTAGTTAATAAGCCACAAGTCAGCCCTAATGTACCTGACACCACGTGTCACTTCTTTTCTAAGATGACACATCCCACGTGTCCCCTCCTGTGTAAAGGCAGAGAAGTTGAGAAGCTGGGCCCCGAGCAGAAGAGCCTCGCGGTGAGCCCTGAGGCCACACCGGTCCATGCCGGTGCCAGTGCCGGTGCCAGTGCCAGTGCCAGTACCAGTGCCAGTACCACTACCAGTGCCAGTGCCAGTGCCAGTGCCAGTACCAGTACCAGTGCCGGTACCAGTGCCAGTGCCAGTACCAGTGCCAGTACCAGTACCACTACCAGTGCCGGTGCCAGTGCCAGTGCCAGTACCAGTGCCAGTACCACTACCAGTGCCAGTGCCAGTGCCAGTGCCAGTGTCAGTACCAGTGCCGGTACCAGTGCCAGTGCCAGTACCACTACCAGTGCCAGTGCCAGTGCCAGTACCAGTACCAGTGCCAGTGCCAGTACCAGTGCCGGTGCCAGTACCAGTGCCAGTACCAGTGCCAGTGCCAGTACCAGTGTCAGTACCAGTGCCGGTGCCAGTACCAGTGCCAGTGCCAGTACCAGTGCCGGTGCCAGTACCAGTGTCAGTACCAGTGCCAGTGCCAGTACCAGTGTCAGTGCCAGTACCAGTACCAGTGCCAGTACCAGTGCCAGTACCAGTGCCAGTACCAGTACCAGTACCAGTGCCAGTGCCGGTGCCCTGCGGCGCTGCTGGAGCCCTCTGGGGCCCGGCTCTGGTGGCACCTGAGCAGTGTCCCCTCCCCGGGGCCTGCGGGGCGCAGTGCTGGAGCTGCCCTTTACCACTCCAAACAAACAGGGGCTGTGGGAATGGGAGCAGCTTCCTTTTCCCTGCAGCCCGCGGGGCGGTGGCGGTGCCGCCGGGAGCCCGGGGAGCCCGGGGCTGCAGGCACGGCGTGGAGCGGGCAGGGCACCTCCTGACCTCCCGGCCAGGAGTGCGGCTGCCTGTCGGGCTCCGGGAAGGCTTTGCTTGCTTTCTGCAGCTTAAGATCCCCCAGGTTTCTGATGGGAAGAAGCTTATAGCATAATTTTTATTTTCTCAAGTGTGTTTTAAGAGGGGAGATGCCAATGACATGGTGTAATCACCAGAGAGCTTTAGAGAGCGGCTGTTCACTCACTGGGGGTGCAAGGGCAAAGTGCTGGGATTAGTGTTTCAGTGTGCCAACAAAGCACCAAAGCTCACTCCTGGTCTTAGCAGAACAAGACCATAATATTTCAAAATAAAATGTTGTAACAGAGAGGGAAATCTCTAAAACACTTCTAAGTGCGACTAATCTCTCAAAAAATAAAAATGTGCTCCATTTCTTCCTTACAGGGATGTGATTCCCTTGCCATGTGGGTTCTGTACCTATGTACAAAGTCAGGTCCCAGTGGGTGAGTCTTGGTTCAGCTCTTGTGGTTGGTTTGTGCCATCCTGTCTCTTGCCCTTTGAGCTGTCAAACCTGGAGCCAGATTTGTTGCCATTGTAGGATGAAAACAGAGCTATGTGCTTTGGAAACTTTGCTCAGTGGAAATTTGGAAAATTTCCTCAGTGACCCACTGCCCGTGTTGAGTAGAGGAAAGCCTTATGGGGAAGCCATTCTTCCCCAGGTGCCTCTGTAACCCATTTCTTCATCTTTACTGTCAAGAAGCTGTGACATAAGTAAAAGGATCCATTTCTAGCTCCTTTTTCAACAGAAAAACCTTCCCTCTGGGCCAGTATCTGATACTGTGTCATGGCTACAGAACAGCACAGTCAGACTTGTCCCTCCAAGCACTTTGGAAATGTCAGCCCCTCTGAAAGTCCTTCTTTGCAGAAATACCCATGGCCAAGAGGCAAACAACCTGATTTGAATGGAAACCTGCTGAAGAGCAAAGAGAAGGAGCGAGAGTCCCCGCAGGAAAGCGTCTTATCCTTACTAATCAGCTCTCTGAAAAGAAGTCTGTCTGACTGTTTTAGATATTTCAGTTTTCCTATGAGATAGTCAAAATCTAAATATTAGGGTTCAAAAGTATATTCTTACTTATGCTGGTGTAAACCTATTGCATATTGAACAGGTTCATGGCTTTGCTCTGGGTTAAATCCAGTGTAACACTCAACAAGCTTTGACCTCAGTCTAATTTAATTAGAGAGATTTTAGAGGCAGAGGCCTGCTTTGTAACTGCAGACCAAAGATCTTCAGCTCTGGCAAGATGTCCAGCAATATCTATGGAAATATAACAGCTGCCCTGCTCTGCTGCAGGAAGATCTCCTCTTCTGTGTTTTAACAGTGTGAGTGATGGAGAAGCACCTCAGTTCCAGTTGTGAATATCACTTACAATTAGAAATTAATGTCTTATTTCTCATATTAATTGAACTACTTGGAGCTTAAATAACCTGAATTTCAGGATGCTTTCTCCTGCAAGAGTGAAAAGCTAATCCAACTCGCTACCAGTGTTTTCTGGATTTTTTTCCAATGCTGGTATTGTATTTTCTTCTAGGCTATTGGAAAAGAATAGTGAAAAGCTTGTTGAACTAAAAGCACAAGAATATATCTTTCCAGGATACTTCCTAAATCTCCCCAAATCCCTCTCTCTTAAAAATGCTTTTTGTATTCTGTCTTTGCAGTGGTTTCAGGCTGTGGAATGCACCCACACAGATTTTTGTTAGTATTTCTCTCTCAGTATCATGAAGAACTCCCTGTAATGTTCCACAGAAGCAGAGGTGCTGATGAGGGTTCATTGCTGGATCAGTTGGTTGCTCTGCTGCCATGTGCTCCATGCCAGGAATGGTGTGTGACACGTGCTGGGGAGGTGAGTGTCCCTTTGCTTGGCACTGCCTGACACCAGTGCCCACACCATTCCCAGCTCAGCTGCACAAGGGGCATGGCAGCAATGCTGATTTGTTTAGGTTTGCTGCCTTCAGGAAAGGGGAATGATTCCATGGTAAACACTGAGCTAGCCTAAAATTTTAATATATATTTAATTTGCATCAAAAAGAGTTCAGTTGTCTGATTACAAAGTTGGAAGCACAGTTACAAACGATGAGCTTAACTAGGAAAATCAATTCTTAAAGCATGCCCTTCTCATACCAAAGGATTAGCAGTAGTGTTTGTTTAAATGACCCTTCATAGCAGCCATCCCCACCCAGTCATTCCTTTTACTGATCAATTTAATGACAAATTGCTAAACTAACAGCTTCAGGGAGTGCTGCTCACTTGGGAGGGTGCACAAGAAACTTTGCTGACGTTTGTTTGTCAGTCAGAAATAACTTTGCTCACCCTAAGATTGTCCTTGGTTTTGGTATCTAGGACATTAATTTTATGTTCTCCCCAGACAGCATGATGGAATATGAACCATCTCACAATGTTTTTCACTTTAAAGTAGATAGGAGCAGCTGCAGACATCTCTTTGGTAGAGTCTTGGGAGAAGGCTGAGGTGGTTTTCCAGGATGACCAGGGCTGGTGAGAGACCTGCTGGCTGCAGGGATGTCTGTAATGCTGTGGAGGTTGTGTTGTGCAAGTTAAAGACAATTTAAGACACAGATCTTCAAACCTGTGTAGGAATGTACATTTCCACTCAGCTGGCACATGAACATCCACATCTAATCTGAAACAACATCTTGTACAAAGCAGAGCAGCTCTGTGACATCTCCATGTCTGGTGAGAACTGAGGGTCTCTTGGGGGTGGGATGGGGGCAGAGGTCTCACGCTCACAGTAGGCACTTGTGTCTGCACTGCCAGCTGCTGGGCAGGAGGAGAGACCTGCACCTTTCCTGTGCTGACCAAGCCCTGCCTGTTACCTCTGCAGTTCAGGAGTGCCCACCCAGGCTGTGAGTGCTGAGGCTTTATGGCTGGGGGAGGTGGCTGGGGACCAGTTCAAGGTGCCAGTGTTGCTGTGGTGTATCCCCTCTGGCTTCTCACACGTCCAGACTCTGTTCTCTCTTCTTCCTGCAGCAGCCATCACTATGTTTTTGTACTATTTTGTGATATTCTAAATACCAAATTGCTTTTAATACAGACAGCTCTGAAAGCAAACAGCCTCCCAGGTGCCCTTCACCTTGCTCTGGGCAGTCACTGAGAACAGGACATTCCTTGCCCCCAGGGAGGGAGGCCCAGAGGATCTGCTACATCTTTACACGTACAACAGAGGTGGCTGAGTCAGGAACTCTGATCCTCATGGAAAGAGAGAGCTCCTTCAGGTGCAATCTCCTGAAGTCCTCAGTTACCCTTTGAATGTCTCAATTTCCCTCTCTGGACTAGTAAGAATGCTGGGAATGGTTGGGCTGGGTGGATCTGCAGCTTTGATCCTCAGCTGGAGATTAGGAAGTGTTGTCCCTGGCTGGGTGAGACACACAGGGAGGCACAGCCCTGAACTCTGGAAGAGTTCATACCTGAACTTTGCATCCAGGCCCAACCTGTCCTGCCCGGACGTGCTCCGGGAGAGAGTTTGGTCAGTGCCTGTAGGGCTTGGGTGGGGGTAGGGGTGAGGAGCTCTTGAATAAAATGATGATGATTAATTATTATTTCATAATGAGGGATTATCACAGGCTTTGCAGCTAAATAACCCAGTACTTAGCATTTCTGTGTTGTGGCACCCTTGCACGTTCAAAGCATTGTACAAACAGCAACGAAATTACTAAAATGAAGAGATTATTTAATAGCCCGTGTCTTTACATTTCTCAGGGAAGGGTGGGGAGGGTTTAGAAATTTGCCCTCGACATTACCATGCAGTCACATTCCAAGATTGTGGCTCATGTTGCCAGGCCTGTGATGTGCTTGTTTGGCTTTTATATTTGGGAGACTGTAGTTACGAAAATAAAACTAACAGGCTCACAGGTACAAGTGCTCCGCAGCCTTCCTCCGACGCCCTGCCAGGGACGGATGGGTGGAGAACTCACAGGAGCAGCTCTTTGGCCCAAGTGCCATAAGATGTCAGCCTGGTCTTAAAGTCCCAGACCCTCCAAACATATTTTGACCCAGCACACCCTGCTCCCTCTGTCCTGCAGAAACCCCATGCTGCCAAGTGGTATCAGATTATCTCCAGTGATAACACTGGGATCCCAACTCAGTGTCCCACTGCCTGTTCTCACAACTCGAAGGCTGTTGGTTTTTACAGACAACCTCTATTTATCATTCCTGTGCTTGCCCTATTTTGCACTGTATTCCTGGTTGTCTTAAAGGAAACAATACTATGGCTTTTTTTTTTAACCGCAATGCTGCCTGTTATAGCAGCAGCATCCTCCCTTCTTAGATACTAACACCCTAATGGGGTAGAAGAGCTTTAGGATATTCCATGAAATAGTTATATGGACCAGCCGTGGGCCCCATGTTAGCAATGTACATCTGTGCAGACACCCTTTTCCTCAGCCATGCTGGTCTACAAAGATATTAATGGAAAAGAAGCTCCCAATCTGCAGCTCATTTGTTTCTGTGAGCAGAAATAATATTTTAGTGCCCCTTCTCAGCAGATTTGGTTAGGAATTACACGTGGGGGGTTATTATTTGGCTTTTACTCAGCAAAAGGTGCAGTTAAGTTCCAGGAATGCTGCTACTCAGCAAATGGTATTTTTCCTGTGGGGAAATGTATTTTCAAACTAATTTTAAAAAATCTTCTGAACTTGGCTGATAAGTCATGGTATTAATTGCTCACTAATGAGCCTAATTGCTGTTGTAAGAGCACACCAAGGCACAGCTCCCGATGCCTGTTGGAGCGGGAATGAGCTGACAGGGGCTGACACAAAGGCTGCAGAGTTGTCTGAGAGCTCTTAGAAGAAGTCCCATAGACATTTATTTTGGTGGGGTTTCATATATTAATTGCATCTGCTCTTGGGCTTTTTGGAGGCCTTGGCTCTGTTCGAGCTCCAAGGCTGCTGGGGAAGGAAAGGTGAGGTTCCACCTTAGCTCTGGGTACTGATTGCCACAGCTCCACAGTTATCGTGCTGCAGCCTTTAGTAATCTGACAAGCTGGGACAACCAGTAGAATGTTGCTTTTCCTTCTCTTTTCTAGACTGAACCATGCTGATTTCTTCAACATTTCTTTAGTGAACGTTCCCCTCCAAGCCTCTGCACTCTGTCCAGTCGGTCCATGTCCCACTGAAGCCCAGCCTCCAAAAAGCAGGCAGCACGTGGCCAGCAGGCAGGGAGGTGATCTCACTGTCCTCCCCCTCTTCGTACAGCCCAATGCTCTCCTCAGGGGGGAAACTTCCATCTCAGTGGTGTTCCCCAGCCCTGAGCTGGGCACTGCTCCTGCAGGGTGGGTGGATCTCCCTGTGCTCGCTGATCCAGGGGAATGCCCTGCAGCTGGAGCTGGACTCTGTGCCAGTGCTGCCCAGGGAAGGCCACACATCTGCTGGGCAACATCAGGCGCGGGGGAGGCCGATGCCTCCACCCAGCCATTCTGGGAATTTGGGCAAGGCCTTTGTGCCTCAGTTTGCCCATCTACACATATGTGTGTGCTCAATGCCTTTGAGAGTCTTAAGAAGAAAAATCACTTTATAAGGACTCATTATTTATTAAATGCAAGTCAGAAGGTAGCACGGGGACTGTGGAAGACTTATGCAGCCATAGGAAAAAACAAGGCATCTTGTTTCCAGGACAGAAATGTACCACTTATAATTCTAAGAGAAAATATTAAACCTCTCTGTAAGTAACAGAGAATTCTTCTTGTAGACAAGGTGAGCTTTACTGGTGTATCAACATCTTTAAGAAAATCTGGCTCTTGCTCTTGTGTAGACTTGATAATCTATGAAAAGTAAGAGGAAAATATGAGAAACATAAATGTGGTCCCGTGGCTGGTGATAATTATTATTTTGTTTTGATTTATCGTTCACAGGAATTTTTTTATGAGAGCCTCACAGGCATAATTCTTTCTCGTGCATAGTTTATTTTTTGCCAAAACGACAAGAGGACAGGATATTTAGCAGAATATGTATGATGGGTGGGTGGAAAGCAGAGAGGATTTGGACTCGTGCCAAACATGGGGAAGGCGAAAGAATGAGAGGAACCCAGCTCACTGCAGCAGTGTGTTGCTCCTTATCTTGGCACGGGGTGTTTGCCTGCAGTGGCACTGCTCAGCCCTCCTGGGTGTGTTACAGGTGTGGGGCTGTGCTCCTGCCCAGCTGCAGAGGGCTCTGCAGCCATCACATCACTGCAAACCCCTCAGTGATCCAGGCGTGCACAGCAGGAGTTTAAAAATATAATCTTCCTTCTGGCATCTGAGCCCTTAGGATATGTTTGGTTTGCATTTTGAGGTGTTTCCCAGTAACCATGAAGAGCAGCAAGGTGCTCTGCTGTTCAGGGCTTGAATGCAGCAGCTGAGCCTTGGGACAGAAAGGAGCAAATATTGTGGTGGCTGCCGAAAAGTCACAGGGGTTGTCACCCAGCAGTCGGGCAGGACAGAGAGCTGCCAGGTGTTATAAAGTAAGCACAGACGTGACCATGGTGATTTTCAAAGGGCACTGCTAGGTGCCAAGTGTTTTGGAAGGGCTGTTTCTTATTTTGAATATTAAGATGGAAGGTTTAAGTTTTGGGAGTGCTTTTGAAAATATTCCACTTGCATTTTAGCAGAGTGCCAGCTGTCAAGAGCAGGAATTTGTGAATAAGTTGTCCCAATGCCAGGTGAAGACTCAGCTTTCCAACTGTATCACTGTGGCTACAACTTCTCACCTCGAAAAGGTCTTAATCCCATGTACAAGGTGCATAGGCACTTATGGGATTTATGTATGCAAGAGAATTGTGAGGCCTGCCCTTACTTGCAAAATAAGAAGGAAAAACTTATGCTCAGCTGACCTGCTCCCTGATCCCATTGTGACCTCAAATCCCTGCAAAATGGACGTGTTCATTAGGATTACTGAGCCAGCCTTTTTGAGAATGTGGCTGTTCGAGGGGTATTAATAAAATGCTCTGCAGGAAACTAAATTACATTTTGAGCCTGTTAGTAGCTTCTGTAGAACATCTTCTATTGCTCCCATTGCAGACAAGCACAGAGTCTCCAGAACTCTTGTATACCTGACCCCAAAGAGCGTTCTTACCTCCACAAGAATAGTTTTGGAGTGGGAACTGTGTCCTGGGATGACCTTGGGGTTCCACTCAGGCTCTGAAAAGGGACCAGCATGGAACAGTGAGGAGGGGATTTGGCACTGGGTTACAGTGGTGGGACTGATGCTGGGACCTGCTCCATACCCCATATTTGGGGTTAGCTCCACTTTTAAAAAGGGAGGTGGGGGAAAATCAGGGTACAAGGAAGATCACAAACAGTTTTTCGAGCTGAACAGTGTGAAATATTTAAACAGCTCAGTCCATCTGGCTTACCAAAACAAAGTCTGAGAGGTGACTTGGCTACAGTTGGATGAGCAACACTTCAGAGGAAAAATACCAAGAACTAAAGGCTGTTTAATCAGAGTGGAAAGGCAGAACAAGAAACTGGCTGAAAGTTGAAGCCAAATAATTTTAATATTGGGCACTTTTTTCCCCTTTTCACCAGTGAGAATAATTAATCATTAGAACAAGGTTATGTGTATGTTTTTGTGTTTCTTGCTTCTTCACATCGAGAGGAGGTGCTTTTCTGAAAGACAAGCAGCGAGTGGCCAAACACTCTGTATAAATACCGGGGTGAAATGCTGGGATAGGGAAGGGTTCTTACTGGAGTCTTCGATTCTTTCAACTGATTCTCTCTGACTCGTTGCCATCGAAACATCACAGTGCTCCACAGCTGTATTTCAAAGGCAGTGCATGGGTTTAAGATGGAAAGAAATGCTGCTCAGCCCTCCCTGAGGGCTTGGAGCACTGAAGCCCAAGCGGGCACGACTCTGCCTCACAGAGATGGGAAGGCACTTGCACAGCTGTCCCGCCTCAGAAATTCCTGCTGATTCTGCAGGGGTCAGTCCTTCACTCAAAAATGTGTTTCTGATTAGATTCTGCCCCCTTGCAGATAACAGTGCAGTCAGTGACAAATCTAGGGGCAGAGAGGCTCTTGGAGCAGCTACCATGCATTTGCCTTCCCTGGGCTGACACAGCTCATCTGGTTTAAGTTGGGCATGGCAGCGGGCACCAGTCCAGCCCGGTCCTTGGGGAGTGCAGGGCTCCTCTGAGCCAGCGTGGCCACTGCACTTGTGAAATGATCTGCTCTTCTCTCAGTGATACAGCACTTACTTACAGTGACTGATGCCCGAGCAGGGCAGAGAGGAGAACTCATCCAAACAGCAGTGCTTTTCCTCTGCAGCCAAATCACGTACTGGACTGAGCATTACAGAAAGAAATAGCTTTATCTCAGAGCTCTCCATCTGATATTTTATAAACCATGCCTGAGCCCTCTTAAATGGGGCAGAAAAGCTTGGCAATGACACTTATGAAAGGCAGCTGGGCCCAATGAGTCTTTTACTCTCTTTTCTGGGAGAAAAGTCTACCCTGGACAGCTGTGGATGGAGGAATTGATGATCCTGCAATTAAGACCCTGGTTGAAGAACTGCGTGACCTGGATTCAATAGGTCAGATCTTATGTCTGGCCCTGGGCCAACTGCTGTGATTTGTTATGCCCCTGTTTTCCTGTTGAAAAATGGGAATGGCAGGATGAATTTGTCTGGCAGAGGTACAGGGGGAGAGGTGATGCAGGGTGCTGGGTTATAAAATAGAAAAACTGAAGAGTTCTCAGGAAAGCAAAGCGGCAGGCTCTGCTCCAGAAGGCTTTTGGGAATCCCAAATCCAGCTGGCACGGGGAGCAGCTCCAGGACAAGGCAGGCTGGCAGGTCCCAGGCAGGCATCTCTGCAGAGCCCTGCCAGAGCCCACTTGCCCTTGCCAGCAGCCCTGGGTGGTGATCCCAGGCCGGGAGGGGGCTCAGGGGCCGGGTCTGTGCCGCAGTCGGTGGCTCTGGGGCAGGCACAGAGCCCTGGGCTCCTGCAGGCCCTGTGGCTGCGGCACAGCGAGGCGGGACACGGAGCCAGGAGCCGGGGCCGGCAGGAGCCGGGGCTGCGCTGCCTTCCTGCCCGCGGGTCGGAATGGGAATGCTTTGGCTGGGCACTCCCTCCAAAACGCACCGGCCAGCCCTCCACGGAGGAGCATTAGCATTCCTGCACCGCTCTTCCAGACCCTGATCAACTCTCAGATGTATCGTTCCCACTTCATAGCACTCGTTCTCTTTTATTTTTCATTCACAACCAATTTTATCTGGAGTTTAACCTCAGAAAGTTGCCAGTTTTGTTCTAATTGCAGGTGACTCTGAGCCAAAACCTCAGATATTATCATGTGTGAGCGGGTGGAAAGTCAGCAGGGAGAGCAGCACACGGGCTGCCTGGCCTCAGCACCTCCCCTGGGCAGGCGTGGGGCTGGCAGGCAGGGCCCGGGCTCTGACCCTCCTCTGTGCCCTGAACGCCGCTGCAGAGCCAAGCTCAGCTTTGGGCCGTGGTATGAACACTGTATTTTTATGCCTGTATCTTGCCCCGCAGGAACAAAGTTCTTTGAATATAAGCCCTTAGATAACCCAGTATCAGGTGCCGAGAGAGAAATTAAAGGCAGGGAGGTATGGAAGAGACTGCTGAGGAAGAGAGACAGAGGGTCTCTTACAGGAGGAGTAAACTGGGAGCTGCAGGTCACGTGCAGTCAGGTCACACAGGCTTTCCATATCGATTAGCCTGAATTCCCAGTGGCTATTCTCAGTATTCTCTGTCCCTTCCCAGCTGTCTCATTTCCTGGTGGATTTTAGTTGAAGTGTTTTAATCTTTTTTAATCTCCTGTACTTCCCTGCTTGAAGATTCTTTCCTGCCTCTGGTCAGGGATGCTGACAAAGCTCTCTGAACCATCAGTTTCCCAGTCTTTCCCTACAAGATGACAAAAGTTTGTTGAAAGCATCAGGGTGGTTGATGCTGTTTTATTTTCAGCCTTCATCATGGAGAAGTGCATGGAGCGTGTCTGTGGTGGTGACTAATGACTAATATTAGGCCCTTATTGCTGTCAGGTGAACTAGTAGCCGAGCCTCAGACATGTGGTCATTGTCAAGAGGAATTTTTGACTCCCCTCTTAGGAGCACCTCCTCCTCCACTCCCCAGCCATTAATTACTTCCACCATCCTTCCAAACTGCCAAGGAGTGAGGAGCAGCAGAGCTGGAGATGAAAGGAAGCAGCGGCTGCCCCGGTTTCCAGGTCTTTCAAATAACCAGTCTGTAATAACTTCCACAGCCGAGGGAAATGGGCGAGCAGTGGGAGGAAGGTCAGTGCGGAGGGGAGGAAGGCTCTCGCGTAGCAATGATGTAGTGGCTCCTAATGGAAGAAACCTGTGGAATTAATCAAGCGCCGTGCCTCATTTGTTAATGACAGCACGCCCGAAACGTGCACCAGCCCGTCTCGGTGGTGGGCAGCTGAGACCCTGGGAGCCCTGCCAGGCTGCCCCTGTGGGGACGGGGGTCCCGGCGCGCCGGGCGAGCTCTGTGGCAGTGGGTGCTGAGGGCGCTGAGGGTGCTGGGTGACACCTCGTCTCCCCCGCAGGGCTGTGCTGACCTCCCATGCTTGGCTTCCAGGCTGTCATGCGTGCAGCTGGTCACGCTCGGTTTGCCCCCGATCAGCGCGGGGATGGAGCTGACGCTGTTCTGGCTTGCTCAGAGCGGCAGCTCTGGGGAACCAGTTAAGGCGGTTTGGGCCCAGCTTCCGTCTGCTCGCCCCCCACACACGCTCCAGAGTTTGGCCTTGATTTCAGGGGCCAGAGATGAGCAAGAATCAAAGTGGAATAATTACTGGTAGTGCAGGGGGCACGTCCCCAGCCCCTCAGCCCCGGGCTGCCTCCACAGCTGAGCGTGCAAGGCGAGGTGTGCTGGGAGAGCGGCTCTCCTCACACCCCAGGGAGGGCTGCAAGCAGGCAGAACCCACCACACCTTCTTGGTTTGTGGGAGGAATTGTTAACAGGGTTTTGGGGAGCGTTCGGTGTTTGCACCCCCAAACACTGTCTCTCCTTTGCACGTCCTGGGGGTAGGGAGGTCACCCAGAGCCCCTGAAGGCTCCTGGGCGTTGGTGTCCCTGTAGCCAACCAGCACAGGGGACGTGTCTGGGCTATTTGCACCCTTGCACCCTGTACCATTGCTCCCGGCTGTGCTCTCCCCTCTGGCAGTGAATAACTGCTGGCAGTGTTGCCGAGGTTCCTGGGGGACTGCTCTGCTCCTGCCGAGGGCAGGCAGAGAAGCAGAGAGGGGTCTTGGCATCCTGACCCGCCGCTCCTGCCGCGCCGCTCCCTGCCCTTGGACATGGATGGAGCTTTGGTTCTCCCTGTGCCTGAGGCAGTTAACGGATCAGGCCTGTGTGACTCCACAGAGGATTGCAGATATGAATGGTTAGCAAGTAATGAGTCTTCTCAGATATTATAGTCTTCCTATGTGTATAAAAAATAATGTACAGTCTTGTTATAGGAAACATATGTGTCCTTTCTCCAGAGGCTGGGCAGATTTCTGTTTGAAGAAATGACAGTCTGACCACAATGCCAAGCCCCGCATAGGATCACATTACACCCAGGAGAAGGGCTGAGTTTTCTGAACCTAAGGCTCTTTTTAAGCTCCAGTCCCCTTCAAAGGAGTGCAGCTGCACAGTGCCTGATGGGGAAGTGTCTTCAAAATATCCGTGAGGTCACTGTCTGATCTTGGATCAGTCATTTGCTGCCCCATTCGTACCTCAGCTTCTCTGCTGGTAAAATCACAATGATACCTATTGACCTTTCAGACACTTTTCAAGATCAATTGCAGAAAATGCTACGGGGCAAAACCACAATGTAAAGAAATGCAAAAGGGTAGGTTTTCTGTGCTTGTCAGTACTCCTGATTCCTCTTTAGGTAACTATTAATTGATGCACTGGACTATGAGCTTTGAAAAGTCACATGCTATCACACTTGAAAAGCTGAAAGTGAGATGCGGTGGCTTGGATTCATAGTTCCCTGGCATGAGAAATATCAAGAAGTAGACAAACATCCCATCTGAGGAGGAGGGGAGGTGCTGAGCTCTGAGCTCCATGAAAACTTGGCCTTTAAGAGCCAGCCAAAAGCCTGGCAGCATTCCTGGCACTGTGATAACCCTGGGCAGGACTGTCGAGTCCTTGGAGCTGGGCCACGTGCCAGCAATGGGCCATCTCCAGTCACAGCCTGCCCTGGACCAGCAGCTTGTGGGCTCAGAGCCTGGGCATTTGAGGGGCACCAGGACCCCTCCAGACTCAGCCTGGGCTGGTGCTGCAGCATGCAGGGCTTCACCCGCTCAGAGAGGAGTCTTCAGAGAGAGACAAAGGTACCACGTGCCTTTTACTGCAGTGATCTCAAGTTGTGCTCTAGGCAGGTAACGTGAAAATGTGAACAGCCACGGATTCCCCTTGTGCACAGCCTGCTCTGACTGACGAACCTGACACCCCAGGATTCTTTCATAATTGGCTAGTGCACGTATGTGCATCTCAGAGTGAGCCCTTGTGCTTTTTTTCTTTTTCAGCCCATGATAAATTAAAGTCTTTAGTCCCATTAAAGTATTAAATTTTAGCTAAGTCCTTAATTAAGCCCTTCTTGCTTTAATTAAGGCATTAAGGTTTAATTAAAAAGTTAACACATTGGCAAAATCTCCTTTCTCTTCTGCCTCAACTTCACTGGAACAAGTTGTGGCCCCAGATGTGATCTGATGCTATAAAATCAGGAGAAGCCTCCTGATGCTTTCCCCATGCACGTGAGCAGGCTGCAGTGCACGCCAGCGCTTGCCAGCAGAGCCCTGTGACCAACTGCTGTGTCCAGGGTGGGTGTCCCAGCACAGTGGGATGGGGCAGTGCTCCCAGCCTCTCCTCCAGCTCCCTTGCCCTGCTCCGTGAGGCAGAGCCTGCCTGAGCCCCCACGCTGGGCTTGTTCCCCAAAGCACTGCAGGGACAATCCACACAGACCATGGGACAGCCACTGAGTCACGTTTGCATTGCTGGGTCTTGTCTTTAGGTGTGTTTTGGTCCCTGGACTGGTGAGTCAGATAAGTTCCAAGAAAGACATTCTCAAACCAAAACCCTTGTCCCCTTCAAAAACAGTTTGTTGCTGTTTGCCTGGGTGCACCCAAGAGCTTGGCTTTGCTTCAAGCCCCAGAATTATCAGGCACACTTTTGTGTTTTAAGTGGCATATTGGAACCAGGCTCTTGGCTGTGACAAAGACCTGCACTTTGGAGCAGGGAATGAGGGCCTTTCAGCTGGCCCTGGACAGCTTTGTGCAGCTCCCATGGAGGTATGTGTGGGAGTCATCCTTGGAGGAAAATCCTGCCCTCAGTGTAAAATTAAAAGCAGAAGAAATTTTAGCAGCTAAAAAATCCATTCTAGAAAGTGGCAAGTAGGTGTGAGAATCTGCTTTGTAATAGGTTCACTACCTGAAAACTAGAGCAAGTTGCAAGAGCTGAGATTATCCACCAGAACATGGCTGGTTCCAGGCTGTCCAGCAAGAAGCCCAATGAGAGAATACGCTGGAGAACTTGTCTGAACAAATGTGCTTTTCTGGACTTGCTGGTACCTTGCTGAAATCAAGTATGGACTCTTGTCACCTCAGTGCCCATTGCCTTGATTGTTTCAAGGGAAGGTGAAGAGCTTGGGCACAGAAGGCAAAAGCACTGTACACCATGTAGTCTTTCAGTCATGTTCACTTAAATCTTCCATCAAACCTGCATACTCTGACTTGTCAAAACCAGCTCATCCCAGCTGTCATTGCAAAAGCGCCTTTCCTCGAAGCAGAATAGAATTGGCAAGGAGAAAACTGCATTTTTAATAGGTTGCATTTCTCCAGAAGTTCTCTTCCAGGGACCTCCAAGATCTCTGCTATGATAATGACACCCTTGCAGGTCGTATGGTAGTACCGTGTTTTCAAGTCAAGGAAACCAAAGCTCCCACGTAGAGCAAGCTACCAGCAGGGCCTCAGTCTCACAAGTCTCAGCTCCCAGCATCTCGTTGTCACAGGGACACAGGGACACAGGGACACAGGGACAGGGCTGCTGTGTGCAAGGGGCACACACGGCCAGTGTGGGCAGCAGGGGGGTTCTCCCCGTCGTGGGTGATCACCTCACCCTTCAGGGAAAGGAATTGCAGGGTCGAGGAGGTTCTGGTCAGATGTTTACTGACAAAGTACAAATCTGTGTGGCCTCTTCTCCATAGGAGAACTCCTCAGCTGTGGTGCAGTGTCCTGTGTCATCTCTGTTCTCAGTGTGTGTGAGAACCACTTTTACACCCTCTCTGCATAGAACAGAAGGCTGTTCTATAGAACAGAAGGCTGACAGAAGGGCACCCGTGCTCTGCCCTCCTACAGCACAGGCAGCTGCTTGAACAGCGGCCCTACAGCCCCTGCTTTGGCCAGCGGGCCGAGCATCTCCCTGCCCTCGGCTCTGCCCGGTTCGCTGTGCCGGGCTGGGCTCCGGGCCCCGCGGGACGCGCACACCCGCTCCCCCCGGCACGGAGCAGCGGCTTTGCCTCGGAGCTGGGCACGGAGCGGGGCCGGCACTGCGCACGGGGCTTGGCCGGCGGCTCTGGGGCCGGGGGGGAGCTGACACCCCGTGTAGTCACAGCGCTCGCCGCGAGGTGTCCCCGTGCGCTGCGCCACGGCCACGGCGGGGATGGAGCGGGCATGGAGCGGGCATGGAGCGGGCATGGGGACGAAGCGCGGCCGTGCCAGGGACTGCCGGGCTGTAGCTGCTTGAACACGCACGGGCACCCCGTGTGGAACAGGCAGAAATATTTCTGTAGCTTGGTAGAACAGGAGTTAAGCTGAGCCCCCATCGCTTTAATACCGGGCCTCTCAGCACTAGGAACCGAGTTTGTTTCTTTCCTAAATAACTAGAATTCATACAGAAATATGTTTAAGTGCTAGCAGCAGCCCTGGGAGCCCAGCGGTGGACAGCAAATGAGAAAACAGGTAGCTAAGAGCATTTGGAGGCAGAAATGAAACTGTGCAGCCCATCAGCTGGTGATCTGTGATAACCAGCCCAGCAGCTCATGGTGAGCTTGTATCCACCTTTGTGCATCTCTGCTGGAAAAAATGCCTGGAAAAAAATCCTGTTGCTTGCGGGCTGCCTCTGGCTCATTAAGAGAGTGATGACTAGAGCCACAACAGGAGGGTATTTCACAGGTCTCAGCTCTCTGGGGAGAGGAGAGGGGCTGCCTGAGTGTGCAGGCTGCAGCGCAGTGCTGGGCACTCGGGGGGAGATGCAAGAGCTGCTGCTCTGCGCTGCACATCTGTGCACTAAGGGAGAAGGCAACGTGACACACAGCTTGGTGAATTCAGCCCAGGTACATCTTGGTGACTGTTCTGGAGAGGAGCTGAATGTTCAGACACTCTACCTGAGTGTGAGCTAGAAAGATGCTCAGACTGTGCTGTCCTCTGCAGCAGCAGAGTTCCTGTGTGTGACTGCCTCGGCTTTCTCAGTGCCAGGAACTGCTGGGAGTTGGTCTCTACCATAAACCTGGAGCATCTCCCGGCACACCACGGAGTTTAACCTGTCCCATCTGAAAGGCTCTTCCCTGTATCTTATCAAGGCTCAGGCAGAGCTCCCCAGGGCCCCCAGCAGCCCTCCAGGGGTGTCCCAGGTTGGAGGCAGGGACCGCACACCCTGCAGGCACCTGCCTGTCATGCTGAGGTGTCCGGGCACTGTGAACAGCCGAGAGGAACCTGCGCCTCTCTGCTCCCTCTTTGCACGGGATACATGTGATGACAGCAAGTGGGACATTTGCCAGGGTATGAAAACCTCTCATCCTTAAGGAAATAAGTCCCTGCGGGGAGCCATTCCTGAGGAGTGGGCAAGGCAGCTTGGGAAGTGAGTCCAGGAATGCGGGAGCCTGCTTGCCAAGGAAGGCCTCGTCTGCCTGCTCAAAAGGGAGGAATTACTGGAATGTTTGGGGGATCCAAGCTATGTCATTGTGAGATGGGAACCAACAGGCTTGGGAATAAACCCTTAATGGAGAAAGGTTACAAACTACCCCTGTTCCTTTGGTGATCATGGCTCTGGAGGAGAAGAGCCAAGATTTACGAGTGATTTGGGGCAGTTCAGTGAGTCAGGCACTCAACATCGAGGCTGCTTTAGAGGCCTGAGTTACTGATGGCACTCGTTAAATCACACATTTTTATAGCATTTCTGTCAGCTCTTCTGCCCTGGCTCACTGGAGCAGCTCTCCCAGGTAGAGGGGCTGTCGTGCCCAGGCCAAGGCGCTGGATGATGGACAGCACAGAGGCCAAAGAGCCTTTTTCTGACAGTTTGGCTACACTGAAAAGTCTTTTGCCAGCATGTCTGTGTGACTTGAATTGTTTTGTGCATCCAAAACCAGTTCCTTGGTTCTAGTGCAATGTCCCATGGTAGGCAAAGTGTGGGACACCAGCTTACAGCAATGTTTGGGAAACATCTCCAGCTCCACAGCCAAAAGAAAGACACGGTGTCTGTGTTAACATCCCCACTGCCTGACACAGTTTCAGCACTGGCTGTTCAGCAGTGCACCTGCATCTCCACAGCAATTCCTGTTCTTTGGCTTTTGAACTTGTTTGTGCTCAGTGCAAAGACTGCCTGTGGAAATTGGGAGGGACAGTGCCCTGGGAGCAGAGAGGGAGAGAGAGGGTGACAAGGGTGGGCACTGGGAACGGAGAAGAGAGACAGATACTCTCTTCTTCCCTCAGAGCTGTGAGCAGGAGAGAGCCTGGGAGGCACTTGGAGCACGAGGAGTCAGTCAGATTTTCAGTGAGCTGTGCATGCCAGGCTGCAAATATCCATGGGGGAAAGCAGTCATAGGGAATTAACTTCCAATGGCCAACTTTGTACTACAAATTCCTCACTACAAGGGCTGTAATTGCCTCCAGTCCATAACTCACCGAACTTCTGCACTACCTGACGTCATCCTAGAGCTCTTCACAAGGAGATAGCAAAATTCCCAGACCTAAAGCAAACAGAGAAACTAAGTGATTCATTAATGTTTCATCAGGGATTCTCTGGCAGGTGACGTGGGATGTGAACTCAGATTCACAAATACAGTGATTTTATTATTTATATTAATTCAGTGCATTACCATAATTCTACATAGAGATTCTATGGACTAATGACTATAAAGATATACCCCAAATTATTTATCTTCTTGAGGTATTCCAAGAAGACTGTCTAACAAATCTAAAGTCTAGGCAAAAGGATGTGACCTCTACTTAGGAAAGGTTCACCCAAAGACTAAAATTCTTCAAGTCATGGCCATCTTGAAGCTTGTAGGGAAGGGATAAGAGAATGGAGTTTGAAAGAAAAAAAAGCTCCTGTTTGTTAGTTTTATTAGGAAGGCATTTTAATGATAATTTTCTCCTCTGTTCTTTCACAGAGTGATAAGAATCTCTTTTCTTCTTGTTTCTTGGAGGGCACTGGAAGGCATCATGGGTCAGCTAGACTGCCCTTTATCCTCTCCCATCCATCACAGTTCTGGCTGGTGATGGGTTCAAGGTGTTGCAGGTTTGAGATCCTAAGCAGTTCCTAATGCCTCCTCCACACTCTGAAGCTTGCCTTGTTTTTTCAGTAATCCATCCTTTCCCCTTCACCCACGAGAGAGTTTAAGACATCTGCTACCACAGGTTTCTGGAGAGAACAGGGAAACTGATAAAGAGTGTTCGTTGTGCTTTGATTTCCAGGGGAAAATTTCACCCTAGTAGTAGTGACACTGGTACATTTTTCTTAAAGGGTAAAAAGGAAGCATGAGAAATTCCACAAAAATAACTTACAGCTGTCCTCAGTGCTGTTATACCATTATAAAGGACAAACAGGGTACAATCATAAATATGCCCAAAGATTTTCTTTTTTGGGATCACAGATGAGACGTGAATATTAAATTCTACCTGGTGCAGCCTGAGGACTTTAATGACTTGTGAATTGTCATGTCTTGATATAAACCAGAACTGCCTACCGATTTAGCTCAAGGTATTTAGCTCAGTCTAAAGGGACTGAGGAGCAGCTGAGAAGGACAGTGTCAGCATGTCAGCACGGGGGTTGTGCAGCAGACCCCGGGGCTTCCCAACGCTCCGTGAGGACAGCTCTGCCTTCGCTCTGGCACTGCTGTGACAGCACAGGCAGCCCGGGGTAGGACAGGGGGAGGAGAGCTCCCGCGGGGGCACCTGGCAGCTCAGGGAGAGGATATCAGCCCTCATTTGTTCAACGTTAAGCATCACACCCTTGCCATTATTTAACTTTACCTGATCTTTAGTGGGATAATTGGTGTTTAACATCTGTATTATACATCCTTCTTGAGAACGGTGTTGACAGTGCAGCCCTGACACAGCCTGAATGGCAAACACGCTGTGGGGTGCCCTGCCCAAGATAGAAATCTCTGATCTTTCCTCCAGCCAGACTTGCCTGTTTCCTCTCTGACTGAGGTGTAACTTCTGAGTGAGTTGAGAAACTAAGGGGTTGCTGTTGTAAATGTGATCAGACAGAAACATGTGTTAAGCAGGGAGAGCTTGCCAAATAGATCCTTATGCCACTGCCTTGAACTTAATGACAGTAAGATTATAAACTTTAGTCCCCCAGACTGCAGGTGACTCTTTTGGGACCAAGCATGCTACATCTGGATCCACCTGGTCCAAGGTGTCAGTGGGTGTCTGCAAAAGCAGGCTTGAAGATTTTAAATGCAAACCATCATAGGGACAGTGATGTCAGAACTCCTCCCTGTTCCTTGAAACAATCCCTAGACACCAGGCTGCCGACAGTCGGATCTGGCAGGGTCTGAGCCGTGTGTTGGAAAAGCTCCATAAATCTTGCCCGCACCTTTGGAGCACTCCTGGTCTCAGGCTGCAAAGGGAGCTTTCTGCAGGATCCCTTTGTACAGAGTTCGCAGACAATGACATTTTTGTCTTGGTTTTCATTTCATATTATTGCACCAGTTGTCCTGGATAAGATCATAAACTTGTCCTCACTGGTAATGTGCTTTCACAATGTCTGGAGGAGGCGAGAGGAGGTTAAAATTAATGCGACTCCTAGCGTGAAATTATTCATGGCTCAACACTTGTAATTACCAGGGCCAGTTTTAGGAAGCCCATGGTTATGAGGAATTTGATATTTTAAGACTTAAAACAAACGTTTTACAAGCTTTATCCTTTGCCCACTGCAGAAGACATTATGGTGTGGTAAGATCGCCGTGCATGTGCCCCATCCCAGCCATTCCATCAGCTGATCCCACCTGTCAGTCGTTCATCACCCACACTGCCCTTGGATAAGAACACTGCTGGGGGGGTCAGCCCAGCCACTGTGCTAATTCCCCACCAGAGCAGGGCTCCTGCAGCCAGGCCCGAGGCATCCTGGGCAACGTTCAAAGCTTTTGGAAAAAGTCATCAGATCAGACCAATTAGGGCCTGTCTGCCCACACTGACAACTGTGTCAGGAGCCCCGTGCAGCCCATCCCTCCTGGGCATGCCCTGACCACTGCTGCCCTGGCTCCAGGCTCCTCTCGCCATCTCAGGCGTGTTCTGACAGAACTCCACAGCAATTCCCCCTCATTCCCAGTAAAGCAGGAGCAGAATTTGGCCCCGGTGCCATTTTATACCAAAGGGACTGGCTGTGGGCTGAATGGGGAGTGGGGCTTAATTCAATATTTAATCCATGTTCTTAGACCACGTATCATATTACCACCTTTTAATTCCCTTTGTTACTCCATGATTTGTTATGTGTTCTGGGGGACTCCCACACAATCCTAAGTGCTTCTGCAGCTGAGTCAAAGCAGTTCTGCTTTCACTGGAGCCCAAAATACCAGGGGCTCACAGGGCTCGTGTGGGTGTGTTCTCACAGCAGGACTCCCGGCTCCTCTGCCCCACAGAGGGCAGCTGGGCTGGCCATACTCCACACCCACCACTGCCAGGTCCTTCTTCCACCACGCTGTGCCACTCTGCTTCCCTCTGCCACCGTTTTGTCCAGGGAAAAGAGATCTGTAGTTCAGTTTGTGTTAAGAAACTGTGGTTGTGTCACTATCAGGTAAATAAATATTTATGACAGCTACTGGACATGCATTTCCCTTCACGTGTCCCCTTCACAGTCTTCTTTCTTACACTTTCAAGCCAGGAAATGTGTGATTGTCTCAGACCTGTCTGTGTTAGTAGGTTGGTTTTGACGTCCGTGTTCCGGGTTACCTGGACTCTTGACAGCCTAAAAAGGCCCCCAGACTGCTTGGTGTGTAGGACTTCATTTGCTTCATGGTTGTGATTTGGGCTGTGAGAAGGAAACAGGTCAGAGCTGCTGTTCCTACTTTTGTGTCTTGAGGTCTTAGAGGGCATCCAGCAAGTTAGAATAGAGGATCCCTCAGTCTGCAATATTATCACCTGAAAGAAAATCCAGTTATATTTTGTATTTTCCACTTATACATGCAAAGTAAGTTGTTACTAAATGACAGAAATAGGGCAGTTGATCGTTAGTGATTGCAATAGTGTTCAAGAGGTCCTCCAAACCATTATGTGACAACTTCCTCTCATCTGGTCATACCCATTCATAAAATACCCTATTTATAGTTAAGAATGCATGGGTTTAAACATTTACACTCTCTTTAGAAGTCATTCATAAATGAGCCCTTCATATGAAACACGGCCAGAATGATTCAGTGTTACAGCATCCCATTTATGGAGAAACCACATCCACTGACAAAGTCAAGCCTTTGAGGGCTGCCTGGCTTTTCTGGCACGAAGAAGGAAGCAGGCTGGAGTGCAGAGAACAGGACTGGGGCACTGCAACCAGTGCAGCAGAACAGCCCAGCTCTGCCCTGCAGGACCCGGCCCTTTCTGGTTTGTAAATGAGAAAGTCAGTTGATCTGGAAAAAACCCCTTGCTGTGTGTTTTTCAGTGAATGCTCAGTTTGCCCCAGTGCAGGGCTCACATGTGCCCTGTGGTGTGTCTGGGCATGGCAGGAAGGCAGCAGAGAGCACAGCCTGATGGAACTGGAGGAGAACCCAGCGCTGTGCCAGGTGTTCATTCCCCAGGGAGCACCACAGCCCAGCCTCTCCCCAGGCCCCGGGGCAGAGGCTCTGCCAGGCTGGGGCACAGGGCATTAGACACTGTGCAAGACAGGGAATTAGAAACTATTTCAGAAAACATGCCCTGCTCCATGAGGTGCTCCTGGGGCAGCCAAACAGCATCACTCAGAGATTTATGTTATTCTAGGAAGGATAACTCCTGGAAAGTTGAGAATATGAGAATATGAGCATATGAGAAGCACACGAGCAGACAAACGTGGTCCCATCCAGACAGGCTGAATTAATGCCATGGCCAAGTGTTTGGATTTTAAAATGCCTCTCCCAGTTTCAGACTACCAGATGCCAACTCCCAGCTTTCCAGGAGCAGGACTTGACCCTTTGTAGGAGGACCTGTCAAGATCTCTGCTTTAATCATCACAAATGGCCAAAAGAAAAATTAATCTGTCATACTCAGAAAAAAACTTTTGAGATCACCCCTCAAGGAGGATTGCAAGTAATCCCTGTGCAAAGGCCCTGTAAAGTGATCTCTTTCAAAATCATATGTATGAAATTAGTTATAATCTGCATGGTAACAACCCAAATTTTCAGCTTGACTGTGCAGGGCACAATAAGGAGAATCCAGATGGTTCTGAAGGGGGGTTGTACACAGCCTTTCATTTGGCCATGGTGAGGCCTTTGCTGCGCCTCAAAGGCTGTCCCATGGAAATGTGCACAATAAATCCAGGGTGACTGTGTTTTCCTGGTAGAGCCTGACCCTGTGCCCTCTGAAACTTGTGACTAATCTCTCACTAATTGTAGTGGTATAGGATCAGCACTTCATAATTTAGAGCCTAATTTTTGTCTGCGTGTAGGTGCTTTTACATTCTCAAAGTTATGAACCTAAATGTCAAAAAAATGAGCCTACAGCAGGGACTGTTCAAGGAGCTTGCCTTTACAAGCAAGTCACCAGGGAGCTCTTTGATGCTCGCTGATCCTTTCAATTTTATGTAATTTAATAAAAGCAAACTTTTACTTAACATTCAGGGTACTGCAGAAAGACAAAGTGCAGTGTGATGGTGGACTTTTCTTACATAGGGCACCTTGTGTGGAGGAATCATATTGCAGTGCCCCAGGGAGCAAACAGCACAGCTCTGAGCTGGGTTGGGCATCCAGGGATGTTCAGTAACAGAGATGCTGATGAGGAAGGAGGAATCTGGGGGCTATTCCATATGCACAAGACATGTGGATCTCTGGACAGAGGTCATGGCCAGGCTGCCAAGTGTCTGGGTTTGCACAGCCCTGAGCTCCAGGCCCTGCTCTCTGCCAGCTCCTTCTCACTGCACACAAAAGTGGCAAGGAAAGGAGAGCTCTGTGTGACCCTGTACTGCAGAGCAGAGCACACCCTTCTCTCCTCGGGAATCATCCTGTGGATGCACAGCTGAATCATGGCATTGCTCTTCCCCAAGTACACAAGAGGACTATTATCTATGATAAATAAGTGCTTACCAGACATGGTTACCAGAATGGAGTTTTGGATGAAGTGCAAATCATCCCATTTACTTCTGTCACTGTCAAAAACCTATCCCCTAGACCAGCATCTGTGTTGAAAGAGAGACAAGAGAAGGCAAAGGATTGTAAAAAAAATGCAATCAAAACAACCTGAAACTGGGACAAAGGGGATCTAAACGAGACAAAACGGAGCAGCCGAACTGAGGACTTCAGAGGGCAAATCCACTTACTGGGGGAGGAGAAAAGGCAACCTGTTAAGAAAAGGGCAAGTGAAAAGAACCTGTCCAGGAAAAATAAAATGCTATCAAATTTGCATGTAATATTATCAGTCAATTATAATAACATCGAGGGAGACTTCATAAAAGAGCTGATAAGATAGGTGCTCTGTGTGCTCTGCCCTCTGACTGGAGCACCAGCATTAATGGCCTTATCTCTTTTGACTTAACGTCTCTGATAAGAGGCAAAGCAAATGCTGTGGTTTCTCCTCTTGTTTGCAGCGGGCAGGCAGCTTGCTAAGCTTGTTCCCTGTTCTTCCACAGTCCTCAAAAGTGGACATCTTCCCAAGTGGAATGGGGAGAGGTGAGTGGCCAGCTCAGGATGGTCAGGTCACAGGTCTTGGGCCTGTCCCTGCTTTTGTCCCAGACTTGCTGGGAGACTTCAGCCAAGTCTGTCCATCCCCCTGCTCCTGTCAGTCCCTTTAGCCCCCAGCAGGGACAGTTTCTGCAGTACCTGACGGCAGCACTGGGGTCTTGCAAATAATACATCAGAGGAGCACTTGGGTGTCAGAGCAGATCTTGTCCCCCCACTCTGAGAGCTGTGGGATAGTCTGGCAAGGCTGCTGCAGTCCTGTCTGCTGTGACCTGCTCAGCAACTGGAGGGAGAACCCAGGAGTTCTGCTCCCAGCTTCCTCACTCTTGCATCACTGGAAATATTTTGTGTACAACCCTGTTAATTAAAACTTTACTAGTAGACACTTGAAGTAATGAAAACCAATACACACCTGCCAGGTCTAAAGACATTTTCTTCAGTGAAACTATTAGATCAACATACACTAAAACCTGGCCTGTAAATGTTTTGGCCCCGGGGCTTTTCTCATAGTACATTACAAAAATGTCAACCCAAGTTAATCCCCTCTAACAGTTGGTAGATATGGTTTATCTGATCGAAACAACAGGACAAAGGGATTTTACTGACTTTATTTTCATTATCATTAAAGTAAATGTTTTTGCATCACTGAAAAAAAGTTGTTGGAAAGTTATCTTGTGCTGTGGAATAGAAATTGTCCCATGCAAATCTTGATTCAATATTATTATACACTACTGTAAACAGCATGGTGTTGATTCAGAGAGATCAGGGGAAGGCGTATTTTGGTTAGTCTGTTCATTTGTTTCCAGTTCCTGCTGGGGCAGTTGAGTTCCAGCTGCTGGCTCTGCTGGTTACACTCCCCTTTCCCTGAGCCTGCAGGCTCTCAGGTCAAGCAGCACTGCTGACATTCCATGTTCCATGATGGTTTTCTCCTGCTCCTTGGTTTGTAATCCCACCCCCTCCCACAGGAAAATACAAGTAATGAGAGAGTGAAACTTATCTACCTTATTTATAGTGGGCTGACCATTGAGTTTGTCCTGAGCATAAGTTTAAATAGGTACATTCAGCCCTGTACAGACAGGAAAATGTCACAGGTAGATGAAGTAAAGCACACAACCAAACCTGTTCTCAAGAGCTCTTTTAGGCAAGGCAAGTCCTGCACAGCACAAGTCTTGCTAAACAGTTACCCCTTCTCACTTGACCTCATTTAGATAAAAGTATGTTACTAATGAATAAAAAATCCCACTCATTCCCCAAATGGGAAGACAAGGCCATGGGCAGCTCTCTCAGGAGGAGCCTGTCCAAGCTGCTCTTGTATTTCATTCCACCTTGGGGTAGTTCCCCACTCCTTGGCTTTGCTGCTGGCACAGCTGCACCAGGGATTAAGATGTTAATCCTCTCTTCCCATTAGCACTGGCCAGTGCTGAACTGTCTTCCAAGGCCTGACACATGGGTGTTCCATACACCCCAGGGCAAGAGCCTGGCTTCCTCCCCAGTGAGCAGCACAGGCAGGTAAAACACAAAACATGTTTGCAGAAATCTCTGCAACGCACAGGCACAGAGGGGAGAAATGGCCCCAGACCTCCTTTTCATGGCACTGCTTCTTGGCCCCATAAAAAGGGATCATTAGCTAAAATCCCTTGGCCTCCCTGGCTTATCTCTCTCTATAGGGCTGTATTTAGGAACAGAAATGGGATCTGGCAATTTTTAAAGATTCAGATTCCTTAATCATTCATGGTGGGAGAATGTCACTGAGTGGGGATCCGCACATAAGCCCCCAAGATGGGAAAATACAGGGAGCTTTTGGTTGCTAAGGAATAAATGAGGTTAAACAGAGCACATACCCTTTCCTCATACAATGCCTGTCTGGTGGGAATGAGAAGCCCTGGGTTTGGTATGCAGTGGTTTGGTCTCTCTAGAAACATCTGGATGGCAAGACAGGACTGTGACTTTGAATATTGTTCTGCACATTTCTGGCTGCAAAGTCCTGTTTCCTCCCATCCTCTCCCCATGAAAATACCTCTCCCCATGATATGATGGGGGAATCCACCTTCCAGTGGGTTAAGAGATTTATTTCACAGCAGCTGTGACAGGATGTAGGTAGAAAGTACATGTGCCATTACAGGGCAAGGGAGCCCAGAGAGCAGCTGCTCTGTGCACACCTGCCCTGGGGACAGAGGGAGGGCAGTGATTTATCTGCCATGTCTGTGGAAAAAAGCATGGACCAACCAGACACAGGCAGCCTCTCTTATTTCCCAGCTCTTCTAGGAAGGCTGTTCCTTTCTGCCAGGCTCCCCCTTGCTTTGAGCCCATTGCAGTTGGGTTGTGCAAGATGTGAAGCCACAGTCAGTTCTCCATGACAGAGGGCAAGATGTTTAAATCCACTAGAGGCATCCAGATCCCTGCTGTGGAAGGCAGCCTTCTTCCCATGCCCATTTGGATACCAAACACATGCAGCACTAAAGCAGGAACTTGGCCCATTTTGAACCCAAATGTACAGATCAGATTTCTGCTTTAAATCCTTAGAGGAAGAAGGCACAAGTGGCCGTGTGGGAACAGGAGCAGCAGTGCTCCAGCACAGTCGTGTGAGGGCCCTCAGCTGTCCCTGGTGGGTTTGTGTGGCTGTTCTGTGTGTGAGCCCAGGCTCAGGGGGTGTCCATGCCCTGGTCAGTGCCCGTGGGCTCAGCTGCCCCGTGGGCTCAGCTGCCCCGGAGCAGTGACACACCCGGGTGGCACCAGCTGCAGCTCCAGCTGTGCGAACGAGCGGGGAGGCTCCGGCTGCTCCGGCCCGGGGAGGTGCAGAGGGACTCGGGACAGCAGCTCTGTGGGGCTGGTCTCTCTGAGAGCCTTCCTATCCCCCTTCCACAGTTCAGTGGGTTTGAACTTCCCTCGGTACAGCACCAGTGGATATGGAACTCCTGAGGGAATCTGAGCTTTTGCCAGGCTGAGGAAGGGGCAGGGCGAGGTGCACGTGGAATCCAAATGCAGGGTGAAATGAAAGGCAGTTTCTGGGAAATAGCTTGAGGCTGTGGCAGACACTCACCCAGACTTTCACAAACTGGAGTTTACTCTTCACCAGAGAGGTGTGTTTTGCAGCGTCACACACATCTCTCTGAACACAGAATATTCTCCACGCAGACTGAGGATGAAGTCAGCCCAAGTCAGCAGAACTAAGTACACACAGGGGCCTTACCCAGTAGAAGGAGTCAAATAGGAGAATGGAAAGTAAGTTTTATTATAGATGGAGTTAAATGAACTAGAACTAAGCTTTCCAGAGACAGCAGGATCTGGCCTCCTCTCTTACCCAACATGCGTGCACGGAACAGGAGACAAAACCAAATTGGCACATGCCTGTAGATGGAGAGCAACATCAGTGCTCAAAATACATGAAACCAAAAAAATGAAATAGCAATAGTCTTTTAGTGACTGCAGAAGGGTTATATCAGGAACCCTGTCATTTAAAGTGCTACAAAAAATAATTAGAGAGGAGCAAAGAGGCTCATTAAAAACCTGATTCTGTTTCTACATGTTTTAAGTGTTTGTTCTTATTTGCAAAACTGGAATACTAGCATTTTCAAAGGTTTATGAGAATGGGATTTATATCAAGAGCAAAGGGATTTTTCCATGTGCCAACCACTTACAGAATCTTAAAAATAACTGGGAAGAACTAAAGAGATGCAAATATTCCAGATAAGTTTTCTTATCAATGGTCACTTTACCTTAGTGAGGCCACATTTATAAGGCCAGGTAGGATTATTTTGTAACCTAAGACCAAAGTTATGGAAGGGTGATGGTTGGAGGTTTTTATTCCTGCCTTCTCCTTGCAGTTCAGCTGACAAACACTCAGGCAGCTGATAGAGAACAGAGCTGGCTGCTCACAGCACGTTCCAGAGCATGAACTGCAACCAAAGCCTGAAAGGTGGATGTTGAAGTGTTTATTTCAGTGACCTTAAGCTTTAGACTTTACATATAACCTTTGGTACATGTGTAATGGTGCACGTGGAGGAGGTGCTACACCCTCTGATGAAGTTTTCTCCCTGATTATGATTTTCAGACTGGGAGCTCCCCAGGCCGCAGAAGGGCAGCTGGGAATGTCTGAGGACAAGCTCAGTGGCTTTGGTTCCCTGTGCTCTCGGGTGCACAGTCCCACCCAGGGGACTGGGGGGCTGCTGAGCACAGATGTGTGCACAGAGCTGAGTGTGCAAACACAGATCAGCTGCACCAGCACAGCCTGCCCCTCTGGGGCAGTGTGTGTGCAGCAGCAGCAGTCACAGCAATCCGGGAACAGGTACAAGGAAGCAAAGCATCCCCTGTGAACCCTGGTGGGAGGCAGAGTTACACTGGGTTGGAGCAGATGGGGAAGCTGGTGTCTCACCAGGGAGGAAGGAACCATGGTATGTGGCCCAAATGGCAGTGCTTGTTTAGGGTGGGAACAGGGTGTCTGTCCTAATTATAATGTGCACAAAAGCCAGCTAACTGGCACTAAATCTTTACTGTTTAACTGTAACTCAGTTTAAAATCAGGTCCCTGCCAGCTGAGAACTAGAGATGCCTCAGTGTGCTTAGTAAAGAGAAGTTTGGATGGGAGGGTGGCAAAAACTCTCCCATCTGTTCTTGAACACAGGCTGAAACCAGTTCAGAAGTCCACCCAGAGATGGCTCTTCCATAGCACGGGCTTCAAGGAGGCTGGGTCCAGAGTTACTTCATGGGAAGTGTTTGGGGTGCTGAGTCAGCACTGCCACTCCTGGTAGCCCTGAGTTTTCCATGGATGGTTCCTGTGGGCTGAACAGGACTTGTTTATCTGCTACAGCCCAGCCCAGCATGGCAGGATCTCAGGCAACATGAAAAATAAACAGGGGATTCTGGCAGCATGATGTCACTCAGGCCAGCCCAAACACTGCAGTCATGCCAAGCTGGGGCACTTAAGCAAATCCTTTGAATGGGTTTAAGAGACAGCTAGACATTTTTATGAGGAGAAAGGAGATTTGCAGATGCAAAGACAAAGCAAGGAGGTGCATTTGAGATAAACTTAAAGGGCCAGGCTCATTGGGCCAAGTGGCCATTTCCTGCCTCACAGTCCTTTGCTTCCTCACATCTCTTCCCAGAGGAGCCCCTGGACCAGTGCACAGCCACTGCTTTGGATACGCCTGTGGCAGACCTGGCACGGGGGCACCACTGGCAAGAGAAACACTTTCCATGGAGGAGATGGCTCAGAGGGGTCAGTGGGACAGTCCAGACTGAGTCAAGGTTGCTCCTGACATTAGATTGGACTCTCTCGTGAGTCACTGAAAAATTCCTCACTTTCTACCCTAGAGCAAACAGGGACAAGATGGCAGGTGGGAACAAGTCACCCCACTAGTGAGCCCCGAGGAATCGTCCTCCTGGGATGTACCCAGCTGGCACTGCAGAGACAGCATTTCCTGGCATGGGGAGAAAGAAATCATGGTGATATCCCATTTTCCAGAGTTTGAGTTTACATCTGTGCCTAAATACTTCAGAACTATTTAAAGAAAGGGAGCAAAGAAAAAGGAAATAACTGTGCTATATTTTTAGCAAACAAGCAGGACTGACTTACATGACACTGCTGTGATGAAATTCTCTGACTGCAGTACTTGGGTAGAGGTAAATTATTATTGACACAGAGCAAAAGACTGGAAATAATTGAAATAAATTCTAAACTTATCTGACCTATCCCCTTTCCCTGTGTCTCTGGGGTCTTCAAACTGGGTTAGAAGTCTCAGGAGGACTGTGAGTTTCTGTTACCCCTTGCTTTGACGGAGCTACAAATACCTCAAGATGAAGTGTGTCCCTCTGTTCATTTCTGTTCATGTTCTGTTGAAAAACAGAAAAGGTGCTTAGAAATAAAAAGGGAAAGGAGAGAGCTGCCTGGCCTTTTCTGGCTTAGCAGCAGAGTTTGGTTCCCATTGATCAGAGCTCAGAGGATGGGTGTGTTTGACTGATGAACACGTTAGAAACAGAACTAACAGTGCAGAGGTGAGGACGTACAGCCCTGCTGTCCTTTGCTCTTGTCAGCTGTCAGGTTTACAGCCCTTAGCCCAGGGCTGATCTTCATCCCCTCTGCCTGAGACTGTAGATAAAGCATCACGTTTTACTCTGGTGCTCCATCAGTTCCTTCATGGCAAAGGTGCAGAGGTCTGGTGGGTTATAGAGGGAGATCTCCGTGCTTCCCGGCCAGTGGAGGCACGAGGGCATATTCTTGGGAACAAGAGAGGAAGTGGAGTTTTCTAGGATGAAAGTTGTTTGTGCTGTTTCCTCTCTGCTGTCCAGCTTTGTGTCAGTGTGTGAGATGAAGCTAATGCACCTTGCATCCTGCACCTGGCGCCAGAAAATCCTGGGGTACCTGACCTTGGATTTTGAGGGACATGTTAATTGTTCCAAATGTACAAAGGCAAGATCAGTTTTGAAACGCAGTTCCCCCTGCAAGGGACATTCAGTCCTTCCCAAGTTACGGTTCTACAGGTTCATTGCATTAGGGATAAAACATGAAAAAGTGAGGCATTTTCAAACAGTGAATACAGGGAAGAAAATTGTGATCTAGTCCTGACATTCCATAGCAACAACAAAAACACCACTAACAAATTATTGTATGAGTAGCAGAACTAAGGAACCAGAACTTGCTTCAGATTTGTGGGTTTGTACAAATGCAGTATAGGAACTGCAGCTTCCCCGTGGCCTCCCTGAGCCTCAGTGGGGCAAGGTCAGCCCGTGCTCCCACCAGCCTGGGCACTGTGCCCGTGGCTGCCCGGTGCTGAACCACAGCCCAGTGCTTCCTGCCTTCCCCTGGGGGGGCAGGAAGGGAGTCTCTTACCCCAAATCCCTATTTTCACAAAAGTCGTGGAAGTTCTGTTTTCTTTGTGTCATTCATCATGTTTTTAGAATTTTACTTGTGATGGAGCAGGAAATAAAATCATGTTCCAATGCCATATAATAATATTTTGAACCAAATGTTCAAAGTCCATAATGTAATGAATGTTATGATTTAGAGAAGCTGTGCTTAAGAAAACCCTAGTTTGGAATCAGTGTATAAAGAAAGCAGTTGGGCAGGGGGTGGTTTGTGAAGTCAGACAGTCGCCGAGTGTCCCTTGTGTGCCCAGGAACGTCCCTCCCTGCTGCAGAGGGGCACTGCAGGTGGCTGATGGAAGGGAGGAAGGATTTGGTGTGTTACTGCCATTAAACTAGGATAATGCTCTGAAGCTGGGGTGTGACTGCAGTCATCTTTCTCTTCTTCATAAAGACCCTTAAAACAAGGGAAAGCTTCCTGTAGGCACAGTGGATATAAACTTTATGTAGTGTAACTAACTGTTTAACCTCTGCACCCTCACCTGTCTGGAGACCAGTTCACACAGCAGCCATGACATGAAGGCCTCAGGCAAACGGTTTGTTGAGTGTCTGTGCAGGCTCTCAGCTGTCCACACAACACCATGAGACACACAGAAATGGATTTGTGGAACAGGACAAATCTGCCAAGCCCCCTCCTGGGACCTCTAGTGAGCATCATTTTCTTTTGTAAGAATTTCTGATTACCTTTACCCACAAAAATTTGATGGGGAGGTAAAGGCAGACGTTTGAATTTTCATAGTTTTTCTTTCTCCCAAATGTTCTTACGTGGGCTTTTCTAACCAAATCCTCCTTTGTAGATCTGAAGGAGCCAGGTCACCCATTAGCTGAAATCCAAAGAGGGTTTTTGATCGTGGAGACTGGGTTTTGTTCCTTGCAGAAGAAAAGTGATCTGCATCTCTTGTTCACATTTCAGTAATGTGGAGGACTGAAACAATATCCCCTCTTTCACCTGACTTTCCAAGCCACTGGTGCTGGTGGTAGTGGTTTCACAGGGCAACAACGAGGAACTTACTGGTGTTATTGGGAATGACGTGAAAAGGGGAATCTGCTGCAAACTGAGGTGCAGTTAGTGATGGTGTGCAATTGCTTCTGCTGCAGGCTGGGTGCAGAGGCACCTTCACAGCAGGGACTGCAGTCCCAGAGCCTTTTGCTGCTGTTTGAGCCCACAGAGTCTCCCCAAGAAGCTGGAGGCAGATGTAGCTGGGGGAATTGCATCCCTCAGGAGTCCCTTTGTGTGTGCTCTCAGGTGTTGTGGCTCAGCCTCTGGGGTCTCTGAGCAGAGCTGCTGGGCTGTGCAGCCCGGCTGCCCTCTGGGTTGCAGGAGGACCTTTGCTTGGAGAGATCTCTTCACCTCCCCTGGCCCAGTGCCATACCAGCAGGCTGGCAGGGTTTTTGGCACAGGCTGGCAGTGTGCTCATCCCTACTCTTTGCTTTCATTTGGACTGACTTTTGCTAAAAGATCTGTGTTCAGCCCGGATCTGTCCTACAGACACTGAGTGAGCTGGAGTGCAGGAGGGAGCTTCCTTCCAGTTGCCAGCAAGCCTCTCTCAAGGAATAACATTTAATGGGCCACCATTATTGGTGGCCACTTCCCCCATCAGTGATGGGGAGCCACCAGTGGGAGCATCAGCTCCACAGAGGAGCATGGCAGGAACCCCAGTCAGCCAAACCTGACAAACATTTAAACCAGATCCCTTTACAAATGGGGAGAAGTCATAAAATCTGCTGAGAAACCTTAGTCCTGGCTTCAGCTGTCAGTGCCTTTAGTGGCAAAAGTGCCCTGTCTTCATTATAGGAGCCTTTTACTCCATTGTCTAATTCCCCAAGGGACTGGGAGAAGATTGACCCCACAGTAGCACTTCAGCTAGTAGCAGAGCAATAAAAAAGGGGAAAGGAATAAGAAAGAAATCCCATGTGCTAAACACCAGCCATTCTGCTGCTGGCTTTCAGCACAGGCAGGTGCTTATGGGGCTTTCATATCCTTTTTATGGGAGCAGTGCAGTAATGCTCCTCTCGGGATGTGCAGAGCCCTCAGCCAAGGAGGACCTGCCTGTACCTGTAGAGAGGAAAATAATTCCTACTCCTCAGTGACAAGCCAAAATTCTTCACAAGTATGTGCTAGGAATTAAAGACCCAGCCCTATTAAGAGCAATAAATTTGTACCAGGGGTGCATTTGGCCCAATAGCGAGAGTAAGTTGACACTGGTGCTGCAGCCTCCTGCCAAAGGGGGAGAAGAAGTAACCCAAGTAATAGTAAAGTGATCTCAGAGGGGTTTTTCTGTAGCCTGGCTTTGGCTCTGCAGAGGAGGTGGCTGGAAGGGGTGGAGAGAGGCCTCGAGCCTGGGGCAGCTCCCTGCCTGTGCCCCGGTGTGTCCCACACTGCCAGCCCCCACCCCAGGGCAGTGCAGGGGCTGTGCTGGGTGTGCTGCCTCCCGGGGAGGGCTCACCCAAAGGTGCTGCTGCAGGGCACGGCAGGGAGGGGAAACAAGCTGCAGCTGCTCCTTGGCCTCAGGGTCAGCCAGAGCTGGGGCTGTAGGTGGTGCCTTCCTGGTGACCCCAGTCCTGCCGTCCAGGATGGTGTTTCTGGCATCTCCCTTTGGGGTACCACAGAGTTGGTGGCTTTGTTCTCACTCCCGTTTTTCTGTTTGGGGCCAGGTGTAGTGTCAACTTCTCCCAACCATCCTCAGTGGGTTCCTTTGCTCAGAGCTGAGAGCAGTACAAACCTTTTCCATGCATGGAAAATCATTTCACGGCTCGTGAAAAAACAATTTTAATGAGATAAAAGTGCCCTGGGAAAATCCCATGGACAGGAGCCAGCAGTTCCTGAGGATAGAGATGCCTCTTCTACGTCTCGGTCTGCCCATGTGCTTGCTTTTAAAATTTTTTGTAAACAAGTTCTTGAATTGTTGGAACCACTTTTCATGCACAGCACATAACATTATGGATAGTGTCTGAGGTCATAATAGGATCGATCTCCTGTGCAGGTGGAGATGGGGGGTGAAGATCATTTCAAAAGGAGCTGCTCAAAGGCTTGAGCAGCTCAGACCTCATGTGCAGAGCCAGGACAAATGATGCCTGGAGGAGAAGCCGTGCCTTTGTCACCAGTGTCATAGCGGAGCACAGTTGATTTATTGCTTCCTGAGCCCCTGTCCCGTCCCAGGGCTGCCCAGCCCGGCTGTGGGCTGTGCTCTCGGGCAGGGGGACTGAAACCAGGCCCAGGTCCTGTCGCCTGCGTCAAGAGGAAGGAGATCAGGTTTTATTAGGAACAGCAGGTGGACACTGAGCAAAAGCAGTGTTATGGGTGTGGCTCTGCCACTGCAGGCAGGGAGGGTGAGGCACAAGGGCACAGGCTCTGGCCGAGCTGGGCAGGACACAGCCAGGCTGGGCTTACACTGTGCTCAGCATCCTGAGGGAGTGGGCAAGGAGAGGCAGCCAAACATGGAATGGATCAAACATCTTACCTTCCTCTGCCTTCAGTGGAAAAGAGACTCTTTTGCCTCTACCTGGAAATCCCCAGAGGCAATGCCCTTTTTTTTTAACTTTTCCCTTAAAAGTATATGCTCTTCTCCCACCACTGAATAGAAATTCATTTTTTAAAAAATCAGAGTTTAAAGAAAAGTATTTTTTCCTGGGTAGCTAATCAAATTACCAACATTCTAAACCAGACACTTTATAAAGCCACATTTTTCCTCACAGTGTGGAATACACACTACACAATATGTACCTGTGCAACAGCACCATGTCTTGTTCATGTGTGGGTGACATTCAGTGCGAGTGCAAGTAGAAAGCTCATCTCCAGCAGAAGAGCTGACAGCTTGATAAGTATTGATCTCACTCTCACTAGCATTTGTCTTTGTATTTATTTCTTTTGTCGGAGCAGACGGTTTTCCTGATGGAGTGTGGAATGTGTATTTATTGGTCCCAGTGCCCTAGGGATTTTATTTTGGCAAGGAATGCAAAGACGACGCCAGTAGGCAAGAGGGGTCTGAAAACACTCCTGGTAGGTTTGAAGGGATGAGCAGCACAGTCAGCAAAGTGAAATGGTTTTATATGACACGGTTGTCTGCGATCACAGAGGACTAGACTCAACATGCAGACGATCCTTCCATGCCAACTTGGGCATGTCATTGGGTTTGGCTGTAAATGCAGCCTGGAGAGCCCCTCTCTCCCCCCTGCCACCAACCTGCTTGGGCAAGTCACTTCCTTGCTCAGAGATGCTCCAAGAGGAAATAAGGTTGGCTTCAGTTGAACTTTCTTCTTACAAGCTTGTGCGAGCTGCAGTGGTGACAGCTCCGTGTCAGCCTGGGTCGGTGTGACCTGTCTGGGGACATCCACGCGAGGGGCTGGGCCACGGGGACCTCGGGCATGAAGTGGTACCTTGGGTTGAAGTGGTGATGGTGGAGACAAACTCTTTAAAGTCAAATCTTCCTCACCTACATGCCATCTACTGAGCTGAGCACTTGTGCATGGGGCAACTCCCAGTGAGGCTTTGCCAGGCTTAGGCTTTCTCTTAACAGCTATTTTTAGGGCTGGTACTATAAATCCCAGTCTCTCCCTCTTGCTGCTGCTTCTTATCTCCTTAAATCATGCGTAGTAGCAGTTGTTTGGCTCTGCCTCTGACTTCTCCCTCCAAAGGGAAGGAAAACTATTTTGAAATGTAATCCTTTTCCTCTTTTTTTGGCTGGGAAAGACCTGACCTGCAAAATGTAGACCACTGAGTAACACCCCCGTTGTTGTAGCTCTCAGTGCAGCCCTGGGGGGTCAGGGGAGGGATGGAGGGTTGTGCCCTCCCCGAGCTCTGTGGCTGTGGGCCCTGAGCACGCCGTGCCAGGGCAATGGCAGGAGGAGCTGCTGCCCAGCTCCTCACATGTGCTGGAGGCAAGCAGGCTTCTCAGCTGGGCCCTGCTGTCCCAACACCTTACCCTGACGAGCTGGCTGCACCCCAGGGGTGCGCTCTGCTCCTGGCCTTGATTGCCTGCCCTCTGCCTTGGGCCCTCCCAGAGGCCCAGGAGCAGTGCAGGCTCTCAGCACTGGCACTGTCAGACCAAGGCTGGGAAGGTCTGGTTTGGGAATGTTGAGGTTTGGAGGAGTTCTGGGGTTTTTGAGGATTCACAGCACGCGTCAGAGCTTGGCCTGCTGCGTCCAGCCTCTGCGTCACTGCGGATGTTGAGGCGGCTGCTCAGGTGTTGGGCCACCGTGGCTTGTTCTTTTGGTGTCAAATTATTTATGATTCATGTGTTGCCATAACATCACTTGCATGAAAAACCTGGGATAGTGACCCAGCTCGTCTTCCACCAAAGCACTGGCAGAAGGCCCGGCAGCATCTCCCTTTCCCAGCGACCTGCACCGACAGTGCAGCTTGGCCCCGGCCCTTTCCTCACACTCCAGGGTCCTGACCCAGGGCTGGTGGCTTGTTAAGGGTGGCTCACGTGGCTTAAAGTGCCTGGTAGAGTGGGAGAAGGGAGCAGGGCCAGGTGGCTCTGCCGGCGTGTTTGGGGGGGTGTTTGTGCCTGCTGTGAGCATGTGCAGGTTGGTGTGTGGGTGCAGGTTGGTGTGTGTGGGTGCAGGTTGGTGTGTGGGTGCAGGTTGGTGTGTGTGGGTGCAGGTTGGTGTGTGGGTGCAGGTTGGTGTGCTGGTGCAGGTTGGTGTGTGGGTGCAGGTTGGTGTGTGGGTGCAGGTTGGTGTGTGGGTGCAGGTTGGTGTGTGAGCACGGCCGGGGGTGGGAGTGTGGGTGCGTTTCTGCAGCTCCCTCTGCTACTGTTTGTTCAGCTAACACACTTGTTTTCATTCAAGAGCTAAATCACAAGGGGATAATTTGCAAATAGCAACTGTATGTTAAATACTAATTTGTATGTACATGTTTGGGTTGCTTTCCAAAGTCCATTTATCATCTTGGTCCCCTTGCATCTGCTGCTACGAGGCTTTCTGCCAACTCAGCAGAATGGGAGCTCCAGCTAACCCTGCTCTCACTTGTCTTGCTCCCAGCACCTCCGGGTGAGAACTGAACCTGGCTGGCTGTGCCATGAGCTGTGGTAGTCTGGGAGCACAGTAGGGTTTCTGTCCCACACAAAATGCTAAATGTGTAAAGTTTATCTGTGCTTGCTGAAGTCTATAGCCATCTCCTGTTATCACTCTTCTAAACATGGAAAACAGCCCTGAAAGAGTCACTGGTATGAATTTCTCAGGAGCCCTAAGCTTGGTACAAGTTCTGGATGTCCAGAGCAGGCTGATATGAGACCCTCAGTCTGTGCCAGTGCATCAGCCTGTGGATTTGCAGTTCTGTTTCTGTCCACTGGAGCTCCCACCAAAAAACACAACTCCAGGTCGTGCTCAGCACGAGGCCAGAGCCAGCCCCTTGTCTGCAGAGCTGAGGTGCTAAGTTATATCTGGACCAATATCTAATCTGGGCAGGTCTAAAACTAACCATGAGAAACAACAGCCCTGCTATAAAACAGGTGGAGGCGAGTTTACTACTGTTTCCTAAAAACCGTTTAGGATCAAATCCAAACAGTCTCTGCTGCCTGGGAGCATGCAGATGGTGTGATTGCCAGCACCACCAGTTGCACAAAGCAGATCAATACAGCTGAGCCCAGAGCCCGTTTGCTGGGGAGACTGGCATTGTATGTGAACTGGAATTTCCTGTAAACCAACTGGCCCTGCAATAGAAAGAAATGTCCAGGAAACAGCTGCACACATGCAAAGCACTTTTACTACTTGCCTGATGTTTTCCTCAGCATCACGTTTTCATAATTTTTTTTTAAATGCTTAAATCCTGTGCAAACAACCTTTTTCTCACCAGCTTCCTGTATGACAGTAGCCAAGAGAAACAGCTTCATTTAGGGTGATCCATTTAAGCCACACACTGTATTGTCTGGGAATATGGGGACCAGGGATTATTCAGTGGAGGCTGAAAAATGTTAATATTTTATCAGCCACAGAATAAACAGATAAAGCGGAAACCACTTTATATTTTTCTGAAATGTTAATAATGGGCTGATAATCTCCAAAGCCTACATACTTCCTGTGATTCAAAAGGCACTGCATGTACTCGATACTCATGGTGCAGGCCTGGCACAAGAGACACACCCCCTCCAGAAAAGGATACTGTTGGTCTGGATGGGAACATGGCAAAGAAACCAAAAAGCTGCTGTCTACAGTTTCTTCATGGAAATTGGAGAGCCACAGGGAAAAGCAGACAAGGGGACCAGCAACCCTCCATACCTGCCTGGAGCCTGACCCACACATCACCTTAGACCTGGGGCCCAGCAGCACCATTTGAGTCCTACAGACACCTGTAGGCATGGCACCTCTGGAAAGGTTACCTTGAACTGTCCTTATTGCTGAGTTGTGGAAGGACTGAAAGGTTTGGACCAAGCCTGAGTTACAGAATGAGGTTCACAGTGAGGCTGTGCCTGCTGCAGGACAGTTCTGAGCTCCCCTCCTTGCACCAGAGCCCTGCCCTGTGTGCTGAGCCAGCAGCCCAGCTCTGGGCTCACTGGGCTCTGCTCTCTCCGAGCCAGCCCTGCCCACGGGAGAGAGCACACACAGCACGAATGGATCGTGGGGCTGGAGAGCACTGGCATGGGCAGGACAACACTGCAGGGCACCTTTTGCTTTGTACTTAATGACACTGGTCTCCAGTTCCAAGATTCTGGCTCCTGAGAGGTCACATTAGACTTTTCCCAAATATCAGTGATTATAAGTCAGTGTAGCTTTTAGATATATCTCCTAAAGAGACTCATGTTGGATCTCGTGTGCTGCAGGCTGATCTGAGTGCAGAACGGGGAGCTGTGAATCTCCATACCAAGAATTATTTCCATTTTAGGTTATATTAAGTCTCTACAAACTTATTCAGCAGTTATATCAGAGTGACTGTACCAAAATCAAAATCAGATTCTTGTATTTGGTGTAGATATATCACTTCTCTGGCTTTGTATGTGGGAATCCTGATGCTTTTCTGGCAGAAGTTGAAAGTTTCTGCCGTTTACAAACCTGTGCAAAAACTGACAGGAATAGAATTCCTTTCTTGTGCCAACTTAATGCCGTTTTTCTTTTGCAATCAAGGATCTAAACACACACATTTTCTGTAACTACTGCCAAAGCCTGGGGGGTGTTGCAGTCTCCCCTTTCTCCAGGGTTTCACTGAGACTTGGCATTTTTTGACAACAGGTAATGTCATACTGAAAAACTTGAGCCTGAGAGAACAAACCCTGCAGCCCTAACTGGCAGCAGCAGCTGACCTTCCGTGCAGGTTGGACTTTTCCTCAGGTTCTCACATGCACATCCCTGTATCTGTTCAGGATGTTCCCGTTGCCAAGTGCAACAGTAACTAGTGTGCTCTGTATTGATGGCACTTCCTCCAAATCACAACCACATATCCCTCTTCCATTTCCAAAACAGTAACAAAAGAGGCTTCCCCTGATTTGTTGGTATATACGAAACAAATAATACTCCTCAGAGATCACAGACACTGCTTTCTCCTCATTTTATTTTGAAATTGAATATAATGAAATATAAAACGTACGGAGTTTTCCTATGTCCCTTCTTGTAACCAAACTCCAGTATTTTCCCAATATCATTGTGGTTTTATTATGCATCGGGTATCAGCAGCAATTTAAATGAAGTTTTTAAAATGCTGGTCAGTTTGTTATATTACTTACTGAAACCTCCTTTGTAATTAGTGTTTCGTAATCTGATCAACAAAAGTCTTTTGAGTATTATCTTCTTGTTGTCGCTGCTTTTTCGATGCAAATTGCACTGAAGGGGAAGGTCAGGAGTCCCAGAGCTCCAGTGCCTCTGTGCTGCTGCTGCTGGAGGGATGGAGGGATGGATGGATGGGTGGATGGATGGATGGATGGGTGGATGCTCTGTCTCTGATCCCTGTTTGCCCACCTTCAGCTCCTCTCCAGCCTGCCCAGTGTCCCAGAGTCAGGAAGGGAACTGCACCAAGAGCTCGGGTCCCCCGCAGGTCTGAAGAGAGGAGGAGGCTGTAAACACAACAGCTCTGTTGCAGCACTGACCCCAGGCAGCGATTCCAGGGAGCTGTGCACGCACAGAGGATGCCTGATGGGATTCCCAGACGCTCTGGCTCCCACTCTTGCCCACAGTTTGAAGTAAACAGTTTGATACACTTCCCTTTTCAATTCCTGTTTCCCTTTTCAGGCACATGGGCAACACGAACTCACATTCCTGAGTCAAATGGGCAAAACTAGCCAAATTGGTTGTGCCTTAAAATAATGTTTTCTATTCTTTCCCTCCTTTTTTTTTTCTTTTCCCTTTGCACATGTTGCTGTTTCCACAGCAGTGACTAAATATTGACGTGCGACGTTCACCAGACAAGAAAAACGAGCACATGAATAAATATGAACTGAAACCCAGGGCTTTCCAGTGGCAGGGCTCGCTGGCCTGCTCCAAACCAGCTGGGAGCAGGAAAGTGCCTGCCACCCGCCACCCCTGCCTGGGGCAGGGGGGCTTTCCAGGCTGCCAGTCCACAGAACTCAGATCTGGCTGCTGGCAGAGCTGGGAGTTTGATGCTGGGGATGCTACTGGAACAGACTGATCATCAGGGAATGGCCTCTCCCCCTTTATCCCTGAGTATCCGTGTGAATAGTGTGAATTTACAGTATTGCAACAGTCTCCATCCATCCACTTGCCCACATTCCCAAGCAGGTCTTTTAATTGAGTTCTTTTTAGAAATAAATCTTAGCTGAGATGCAACATCTGTTTTTCAGCAAGATCTTTATTTTTGCCCAGTTCTACAGCTGGACTGGAGGCTGAGGGGGTTAAATGACTCGCTCGGGTTCCAAATGTTGGGCAGGGGCTTAGGTGGGATTAGAGCCCAGGATGCTTACAGCTTAGTCCTTGCCTTCACCAGCCACTTCTCAGCCACATGGGCTCTTTGGGTGCAAGGAGAACTTGTTCATGGCATCAGGGTGTGTAATTCTGTAGCTGCACACACCAGCAAATGATTCGTCTAGAAAGAAATGTAATCAATCTGCAGTTAAAATTCAGCTTTGTGTTACCCTTGGCATAGGATTCATTAGAGTTTAGGATCACTGTGACGAGAACAGCCCCAAGAGCAGGAGATCCATTTCATGAAAGATGTCAGGTTTTAAAATTTGGTTTCACTCCAAGGAAAAATGAACACAGAAAATGTTGCAGCTTTCCTCAAAGTCTCTTCTCGGCCTCTCCTCAGTGAATTACACAGATTACGTTCCACAAGCCCTTTATTATCTGGGGTAGCTTCCAAACCTTGTCTCATGTAGATACAAATTTTCGAGTGCATCCCAGTTTTTTTTTCCACATTCGTAAGAAGGGTAGATCCAAGAACAGGACAGAATATTCTTGAAGTGGTCTCACTAATTCCTGAGGCAAGGATAATATAATTTTCATCTCCCCTGATAGTCTCTTCTTTTGGAGTTCAAACGCTCTTAGCCGTAGTTTTGCACTGATGTTTTTGTGCTCCCCAGGTCCCTTCTAATGTTTTTAAGACTTCACATCCTGGAAATGGGACCTCCTGTTTTCACATGGTCTGTTTGGGGTTTTTTATTTGGTCAAATTCAAGTGCATGTTGATCAAACAAGCAATCTCTGGAGCTGCTCCTCATCCTTGTTACCAACTACTGCATTCATTGTTGAGCTGGTTCTGGGGGATATCCCCACTGAAATCTGCATTTGGCCCAATATCCTTAAGAAAGAAACCGACTGGTGTTTGGTCATGAGCAGGATGCCCCCAGAAACAGCCCCATTTCATCCCAGTTTCTCTTTACAACTCCTTTGTGTTCTGTCAGGTCCCCAGTTGTCCAGCTGAGGAAATGCTGCCCTGCTTTTGGAGCGCTTGCTCCTTTCATTGGTGTCGTGCAGACAAACCTTGTGCCTTACAGGAAACTCTGCATTATATCAGCAGAAACATTTTTATTAATGAAGCTTGTAATTCATCAACAAAGGTTAGTTTGGCAGAACCTATTTTCCACACAGCTGTGCTGACTGGCACGAAATATGCTGCCTTTAAGTTCTTCAGTGCTTGTATCCAGTACCACTCTTTTCACAACTGAGCTCAGAATCAGTATCTGGTTAACTGAGTTAATATCTCCTGGGGTTTTCCATCCACCCCTCTTCAAATGTTGGCACAATTTGCAATTCTCTTCAGTCTTATGGAATTTCCCTCGTGTTCCAAAATTTCCTTCAATCTAACAGTAGCTCCACTTCTGCTGATGTTTAAGCAGTTGCCTGCTTCCTATGGGAAGTTCTCCCTGGCTTCTGATGGACCAGAGAGGGTGTCATTATCACTGAAAGACACAAATGTGCCACTGTCTTGCTTTTCAAAATCAGAACAGAAATAGGTATTTATGAGTGCTTCCTGACTCAGGGACTCATCATACTTGGCTGTAATGGGGTTCATTGGTTCTGGATATGTTTCTTAGTTTTCCATTGCTATTCTTACTTGAAAGGCAGTTCTTAGTTTCCCTCTCACCCAGGGTAAGAGTGGTTGTATTAATAACCCCAGTTAACTGCACTCTTAAGCACCATTGTACTTGAGGAGCTTGGTTTCCATTACAGGTTGTTCTTGAATAGGTTTAATTAAGCATGTGTTTAAGTACTTGGTATTGGAATGACCTCTTAACTCCAAGCAGGACACTGGCAAGTGGTGAACTTTCCTACAGAATGACTGAGTCCTTTCTGCAGAGCCTAATATCCATTCTCTGTGCACAGCATGATGTTGCATTACCTGATCTCCCCTGGATTTCATGCTTCAGCTGTGTTTGTTGAAACAGATCTTACTTTCTGTAGTAAATACTTGCTTCCCATGTGGCACTTTGCACTCTTCATTTCAGGTACAGACGCTTGTGCATAAACAGTTTGTCCCACTGCCAGATCTGTGGGTTTAGACAAGTATGGGGAGGTGTGAGTAGGATCTGGCTGACTCACAGAAACATGTATTTTCATCCAGTAACCAACATGGAAACCCAGTATTCAAAATTTGTTTCTGTTGAGTACAGAGAGTGGTTTTCTGTAACCGGAAGTTTTAGGTTTGACAAGCCAAGCAATCTGTCTGAAGCTTATCTCATCTGTCTGATCATACTTTTCACTGCAGAAGGCATGATTGTCTTTTGTCAGCTCATGTCATGGCACAGACATCCACAGAGACTCTGAGAGATGCCCTTCAGAATGACTGGAGAGAGGGATGGCTGCATGCAGCTGTTTGGGTGGGACACTGCTACGAGTGGTGCCTTGAAAGCTTACCCAGGCTTTGCAGAAGTGGGTAAGCCCTTTTTTCTTAGTCTGTTCCTGAGCAGACCCTTTGCCTCCTGCTGATGTTACCCAGGCAAATCTCTGACTGTGGGTTATTTGCAGATGATGGTGTGTGATTTGCCACCTTAGGCTCACGTGGGTGTTTTGCTCTGCTTGGCCAGTGGCACTGTTTCAAAAGGGAGGATATGCAGAATTGTTTGCTCATAAAAGTCATCGATAATCATGTGTGTAAAGTTCATGAATTTCCTGACACTTGCCAGTGTTTTCACGTTAAGCCAGGGGCTGTCCAAATTCTTGTAAGTCATAAATCACATGCCTCACCCTCCACACAGCAGCAGAGCCAAGTTTATTGAGTGAAATCTTCACACGGTGCCAATTCATGTGCTCCTGGTTGGGACCATTGAGGTGAGCACAGGCACATGCAGTGAGGAGCTGTGCTGGCTCAGGGCAGCCAGCCTGGCATTCCCATTCCTCACCCCCATGTGCAGTGAGGAGCTCAGAGCAGCCAGCCTGGCACTCCTGCTCCTCACCCCTCCCGTGCCCGAGTGCCAACAGTGCCCTTGGCGCCTTTGAGAGTGGAGTTTGCACAGGGCAGAAAGAAGCCAACAACCCACCTAAGGCTGCTTTCTGTGCCTGACAGAGGTGGATTTGGTGCACTCCTCTGCTTGCAAAGATGCCACCACCAGCCTGTCCGTGTCAGGCTGTGAGTGCTCCAGCCCTTTGTGCCACTGCAGTCACACCAAGCAGGTCTGTGTCCGTAAAACAGACTGTCGCAGTAAAGATCTAACAAGAATATTATTGCCATTGGCTGGAAAGAAAGATGCTGTCTGAACGACTGTTTTTCTTGAGTATTTTAACAGAAGTTTTAGTTCAGCATGAAGAGCAGCTTTGCCTCCTTTTATAAGAATTGGCAGGAGGAGGTAATATTTTAGCTGACGCGTAATCTATCTTGACTCTATTGCTTTTTTATTGTTTGTCAGAAAGGCCCTGGGGGTAAACATTATTTCTTTGTCTGTTTGGGCTCTGGCTTTGTGCCACGGACACATTTCTCACACCAAGCATGTTTCTGCATACCAGTGGGGAATAGACTGGGTGAGGACAAATTACCAGCTCTGCACACAGGCCTCTCCGGTGCCATTTATGCATCTGTGGAGAGGTCATGGGAGTCAGGGAGTGTGAGAGGGAACAGGCTGCAGGGAGCTTCCCAAACTCCCCTGCAAGTTGTCAGCTGGTGATTTCAGTTCAGCATCTCACACCTTGCCCCCAGCACTCGTGGCTGAAGGGCTGCAGAGCACTCAGCCGGCACTCAGGGGGGCCAGTGAGCAGACAGAGGCTCTGCTGGGTGTGGAGATGGGCCCAGGCAACGACTTTGCAATCATCTGCAGATTCAGGTGAAACAAATTCGCTTGATCTCCTGCAGCATTCAATAAAGAAAGAGCTGACTTACATTTCCAGCAAAGCTCCTGAGCTTTACAGCCTGCAGAGCTCGTGTCCCCAGGTGCTGTCTCTGGAGTCAGTGTTCCCGAGGCACCAAACACACAGCAGTTGCCCAGCGCACTTTTTATCATCCTCACCTCATAAAAGCTTACAGTTTTATGCCTTCCTTTGTTGCACCATCTCTGTCACCCCCTCTGTGAGTTGTTGAGATGTTAAGCCTCTGCTTTTTGGGCCTCTTTGGTCTTTGGAGTTTGTATGGGCAAACCTCAGTCTGAATGTGAACATCCCCCAGGGCACAAGCTTTCCCATTCAGGAGATCACTATAGCTCTGCTCCTGAAATCCAGCCCAGTTCTCATCTTTTGCTGTTCCTACCACTGGGGCAGAGATTGTTTGGCCTTGTTTGACCAATGTGAATATTTCTCCTCTGTGTAGCAAAACTGAACAAAAGTGAAGCATTCAATAGCTGGGGATTGTTAGTGAAATCCTGAGCGTTCAGCAGGATCAAGGTCTTTCAGCTGGATCAGAGGCCCCAGGTATCCACAGACTCTCGAGGTTTCTTCCCCAAGCAGTGAGAGACTTTTTGTTCAATGAGCTCAATGGAATTCAAAGTAGAGCCAGCCAAGCTATAGGAAAAACTCTTGAAAAGGGAAAGGAAAATGAGGTTTAAGAAGGAGAAAGGAGAAGGAAAGGAACACAAGAGAAAATAGTAACAGGAGCTGAGGTGCTCACTCAGCAGGGAGCTGTCAGGGCCAGAACCTGCAGTGTCCATGGGATGGTGTTCTGGGTGCTTTTGGCTCCCATCAGCTGGAGCACAGCAGCCCTGCCAGCTGTCCCCTCCCTCTCGGTGTTTTAGAAAGGCTTGATCTCATCTGGCACCTTTCCATCTTCCAGCAAAAGGACTGGAGGTCTCCTCTGGGTGTATCAAACTCTCCAGCCTTGCTCTCAGAGCCCTCCTGGGCTGCCAGCACACAGGGATCCCAGAGTGCTGCTGCTGCTCCACAGAGGCCCCGACAGCCCAGCCCAGTCCTGCTGGGGGGGCAGGTGAGAGAAGGATGTTGTCTGCCTGCTGTCCTTCTTCTGAGAGGAGCAAGATCTGGGTGTCCAAACAGCTGAAAGAGTATCCCCTAAGAAAACCAGGGGGGAAAGAGCTGATCTGTCTGTAGGATTGGTATTTCTTCACCCAAAAACCCCATGTTCAAAACTGGCTGCTGACTGTGGACTACTGGAAGCACTGGACACCTCACCCGGAACACTGCCAGCAGCTACAATGAAACTTGTTGGTCCTGAGGGTGGGACAGTGTTGTTTGGCTTGCTTGGATGTAGAATTAAAGTGTTTTTTCATATCCCTTATCTTCTCAAATCCAACTACTCAAGATTGCTGAGGGGCAACATGTAGACAAGAACAGCAAGCACCTTTGGAAATGACTCAATCTGTTTTTTCATCCAAAGAGTTGATAGCTCCTGTGGGTGGCAGATAAGCTGAACCTTCTCTCCAAACACAAGGACAGAAAGCTCTGGGATATATTCCATAAAATGTCATCACCTAAAAACTCTACATAAATTCACAAGAGTCTCAATCAAATAAGACATTCCCAGCATCCTTCTGAGTATGTATTTAGTACCAAGAAGCATCAGGGGATAAAAAAAATTGTTCAGTTATTATGAAGCTCACACTCCAGCTATGAATATTCTTCATTATTTCTGTTCCCTAAGATTTCTTTCAAACCAAGTCATTTAGGGAAGTCCCTCTCTTTTCACAATAGAGGTGGCAACAGGCGTTTTATTACAATGAAGGTGAAGAAACAGGCAAGTCTCCCATGCAGAATATGAACAGTCATCCTTCAGAGTGTGTTCAGTTCCTGGCTGTGCCACAGACTTCCTGGGTGAGTCACACCAGCCCTGCCCTGTCCTGTGCGTGTGTGGGGGCTGTTGAGGAGCAGGTCCCTGAGGAATGGAGCTTACCCAGCCAGCATCCAGTAACATCTGCTCAGATCCATCCATGGTCTGGTGGGAGGTCTTGTCTCGTGGCCCCCCTGCTGTCCTGCACCCTGCAGTGGTCAGGTGGCTCAGAGCAGGCCCAGTGTGCAGCTGGCAGTGCTCTGCCAAACCAGGCATTGCTCACTGAGAGCAGGCAGGGATGGCAGTGAGCAGGAAATGGGCCTTTGGATCAGGGGCTTTCCTTA